>NC_138126.1:37084883-37612877 GCF_964188305.1 Podarcis bocagei
ATGGGAATAGAAAATGCTTCTCCTCATGGAAGGAGGAGGTCTGGAGTACATTTCCTTCTTCATTCATGGTGCAGAATCATTCGGTTAGAGCATGGTGCTGATAATGCCAAGGTTGCAGGTTCGATCCCTGTATGGGAAAACTGCATATTCCTGCATTTCAGGGGGTTGGACTAGATGATCCTCAGGGTCCCTTCCAACTCTACAGTTCTATGATTAGAGGCACCAGGGCAAAACCCAGAATGAGTTCTTATTTTATGTTAAATCCTGACAGCCAGGAGAAACTGAATGAGTCTAAATGCCAACATGTTGCTTAGATTAAACAAGCTCCAAGCTTGTTATTAAAAAAGACAGAGCGGGGCAGTGCTTATGTTTCCCCCCCCCCTTTTTAAAAAAATTATTTACAACATAGTCCACAACAACTCATACATACAAACAAACCCACCAACATTGACAATTTAATTATCAAACTCCGATCCCCTTACATAAAGAAAACATAACATAAAACTAAAATACTTCCTTTATCCTGCCTATGGCCTCCTTATTTACTTCTTGTATACTTTTTCTTTTATATATGTGATTATTACAATTTTTCCTAGTTATGACTTCAAAAACTGCAAAGTCTCCTGTAGAAATTAATCGAAACATGTCCAGGTATATATTTGGGGGCACTCTTTGTTAAAGTATTCTCTGCATTTCCCCCATTCTTTTTGAAATTCTTGTCTGGGTTGTCCCCTAATTGTCTCTGTTAATCTGGCCAGTTCAGTATAATCTAATAATTTATCCTGCCATTCCTATTTTGTACTTATGTTTCTTTGAACACAAATGCCATCATCTGCATAATATCTGCATGAGCATTTAGGAATTAGGCCATGACCTTCAGATGTTCTGAAATTCCCTTGTAAAGCCACCTGTGCAGATCCAGTGTGAGGCAGCCCCTCTCTACTATCAGAAAGTTCTTCCTGATGTTTAGTCAGAATCTTGTAGCTTGAAGCCATTGATTCGAGTCCTACCCTCCAGAGCAGGAGGAAACAAGCTTACTCCCTCTTCCATGTGACAGTCCTTGAAATATTTGAAGATGACTATCATATCTCCTCTCAGTCTCCTCTTTTCCAGGCTAAACATACCCATCTCCTTCAACTGTTCCTCATAAGGCTTGGCTTCTAGACACTTGAACATCTTAATTGTCCTCCTCTGCACATGTTATATAAGAAAAACAGGGCTTTTCTTATATAAATAATTGCATGTAGGCATTGTGTTTTTCAAAAGAGATATTTTAACCCCCCCCCCCGTGAAATAGTATTTCACACATAATCCAGTCTTTTAAAAGGACATGACAAAAGCAGGGGGGGAAATCATTTTCAAAGATAACCAGGGGTTTCAGGTAATTAGGATTCCAACTGCATTCTAGTTTCCCATACTATTTCAATGAAAAATGATAAGTTCATTTTTAGTTTCTCTTTTCAAGCAATAGAACTTTCAGCTGTAATTATTAAAGACTGAATCATCACAATATTTAAAGATATGAAAATCCTGTCAGCTGAGTGGCAGCTCTGCAATTATAGCTTGCATTCATAATGCAAATGTGTGATGCCAGTTCCTCAGACTGCCGTCTTCATCTTTTGTCCTCTCCTAATTCATTCCTTGATTTTTTGTTTTTGTAGTTGTTGTTGTTAATATGGAGGCCCCAATCATGATATCCTGTCCTTTGTGTTCACATTCTTTAGCTGGAATAATAATAATGATATTTCACTCAAGTGTTTTCTGTTTCAAGGACATTAGCCTTATTCATAACACTGGCTGATTCATGTGCCTTTGCAATATTTATAAATTTGCTGAAATTTTAACATTCTATGATATTCTGTTGATGCAGATTTCTATGTCATTCCAAAAAGAGTGATCATATTTTTCAGTTGAGTCAGTGGAGCAGCTATTCTTTTCCTTGACATGCATCTGATCTGAGCTGTCATTTTTGCTGGAAGTGAAAAAAGACAGGTAGAACTTGAATAGCAGGTTCCATTCAAAGTTTTTGAAGAAGGATCTGGATTACAGTAATTTTATGTGTTACTATTGGGGGTGCATGAAAGGGGACAGAGTTGTGTTTGCTGGGATGGGACAGGGTGGTGCTCTCAGGGGAACTCAGGTTGACAACATTGGTATCTGCAGGTGTGAACACACCTGCAAGGCCACTCCTGCTGTCTTGGAGCTCCCCTGTTGACTCATGTTCAGCTTGTGGTCCACCAAGACCCCTAGATCCTTTTCACATGTAAGCCAGGTGTCCCTGATCTTGTATTTTTGCACCAGGTTCTTTTTGTCTGAGTGCAGAACCTTACATTTGTCCCCGTGAAAATTCAGCTTGGGCCCATTCTGTCTTCCGAGGCATTAGCTACCCATCCCAGCTTGGTGTCATTGGCAAATCTACAGTGGAACACTTCTTTTGAAGTGTTTGAGTTTGCAAAGTCTTAATTTTGTTGCATTTTTATAATTGCCCCATAATACAAGTTATCTGGGCAGCATAAACGTAAAGGTAAAGGGACCCTTGACCATTAGGTCCAGTCGTGACTGACTCTGAGGTTGCAGCACTCATCTTGCTTTATTGGCCGAAGGAGCCGGCGTACAGCTTCCAGGTCATGTGGTCAGCATGACTAAGCCGCTTCTGGCAAACCAGAGCAGCGCACGGAAACGCTGTTTACCTTCCCGCCAGAGTGGTACCTATTTATCTACTTGCACTTTTAATGTGCTTTTGAACTGCTAGGTTGGCAGGAGCAGGGACTGAGCAACGGGAGCTCACCCCGTCGCGGGGATACGAACCGCCGACCTTCTGATCGGCATGCCCTAGGCTCTGTGGTTTAACCCACAGTGCCACCCACGTCCCAATCTGGGCAGCATACAAAACAAATAAAAGAGTTGAAATGCAGCATGAAACTATTAAAACTTAAACATAATTAAAACGCTTTTTTAAAAAATGGACAAGAGAACCAGAACAGAAGGTGGTGGTGGTGTGGGCAAACACTAATATGGCATTAGGTGAATTACTCTAGGAATACTGCTCAATAACTGGGTGCCATTACTGAAAGGCTCTCTAGGAATCAGCTTGGACTTGAGTATACACATATGCTATTGCAAGCATCCATAACTCTGATAAGTATCAGGCATTGTGTTTTTCAGTCATCTTCTGCACTGGGTATTTGTCCAGCTTCTCACATGGCTAACTTTGCTACTACCCTATTCCCCCATATTTCTTTTCTAGGCAACCTCTGGGTCAGACAGAACATAGACTCCTGCCCAGTGAATATGTCGACATTAATAAAACTTTTCTGTCCTCAGCTGCTGACTGATCCAAACCCTTTGACCCTCTAGAAAATTGAAGGCACAATGAGAAATTTCTAATAAAAATGAGTGTGATTGCAAAGCAAGGAACTGAAGAGGAGGCAGCATGACTCCAATTCATGGCATAGACTCAATGGTGCAACAAATGCAAATTTACTTTCTGCCTTTGTTTAATCGTTCAGAGTCTTTAGGGCATTACCTTTACTGCTCGTAACCAGCACATATAAATAAGAGTATAAGCATTTTTCTCCAGACAACAGAACAGCAGGGCAATTTTTCAGGCAAGTTCTGAAAACAGTGAATTCTATCAAGGAATTCATTGTTTCTAGAAGCTGCCCTTTGCAATAACTTACTAAATGTGGCTGTTGGGGGGGGGATGGTTCTTCGCAGCTGCAAACACACTTCATCCCAGAGCTGGCCGTGCGGATGCTTCGCAAGACAATTGATGCCTATAGCGGTAATGAGAAAACATTCTTCTGCCCCCACATCAAGAAAACTGCCAGCGCATCATAGGGAACCCTCAGCATCATCTGCTGTGGCTCTTTGTGAAATAGTCAAAGGGTGCCCTTGACTCCAGTAAGCAGGTAGACTTCACTGCCATAGAACAGCAGCTCCCTGTTGTGAGAAAACAATGGATCTTTTGTGCCTGCTAGCTAGCTGGGTCTGACAGCCAGGGGAACGCCAAAGGAAAGCACTTCTCTGTCTGAACTGAACAAGAGCAAACTGATTTCCTGCAGAATTGCCACAAAACTGGATCTCCTCCTCTTGCAATAATGAAGTTATGAGACCCTCTGGAGTGACTCCATCAGAATTGTACATAGAAATTGTATTTTCTGTAGCTCACCGGTGTTGCTTTCCTGTTTCCACGCCAAAGACAAATGAATGAAGGGTGCACATTCTAACACACTTATGGACACTCATCGGGAAGCCACGTCTCAAGCAGAACTTCCTGATGTGCATTTGTCTGTATTTATGGACTTCTGTCTTTCATTCATATACTGCATGTATTAACTGAATGAATGTCACACCCGTGGCATTCATTGGGGCCAGGTTTGTCCCACCCCTATTCCCAGAGGAAGCAATGTGAACCTGGCAGCCAGTGTTGGTATGCTGGTGACTCTGGCCAATAGGGAAGGCTGTTATCGCCTTTCTATAGAGGGATGCAATCTTTCTCTTGAGGTTATTCTGTGAAGCCTGCTTATCTTACCGGTTGGTAGATGGGGTGACAGTAGCCAAGTAGAAACTGATTCATTCATGAGGCAGGTAATGTATGCATTGAGGGAGATTGAGATAGACTTCCCTGATGAGACTTCCTAAGGTGCTTTCATACTTCTCACTGCCACTCAGTTCAAAGGGTGGTGGTACTTGTAAGGGCTGTAGCTGAGTGGTAGAGCATCTGCTTTGCATTCAGAAGGTCACAGGTTCAAGACCCAGTATTTACAGAACTGGGAATGGATCTGAAATCCTGGAGCCACACTGCCAGTCAGTGTAGACAATGCAGAGCCAGACAGATCACAATGATCTGACTCAGTATATGGGAACGACCTATGTTTCTGGAGGCTTCATCCAATTGATTGCAGGCCGGCAGAGATGGGATTAAGTAGCAGTCGGATACCTCCTTGGTTTGCCTTAATGAGAGCTAGTGATGAAAGCCAGTAATGGTCTGGATGTGGGCCACTAAATGGAAATGGAGTACCTAGAAGATGAAAGTTGAGATTGGTCTGGAAGCTGCAGCTGGTGGAGAATGGTGTAGCAAGTTTACTCTTGAATAAGATGTACTAGCTGCCAATGAGCTACTGGGCTATGTTCAAGGTTTTGTTTTCATCTACAACACTCTGAACAACTTGGGACCAGGATGCTTGCAGGGGTGCCTCTCTCCCTGCTTCCTGTCCAGACAACTCTAGTTAGCAGCAACCTGGGAGAGGATCTTTGTGGTGGCCCCTTTTCTATGGAATCACCTCCCCTCTGAGTACTGACAGTGGTGATGACATGTTGTTATTTGTAAAAAAACAACAACCATATCTGTGCACACAAGTCTTTTCTGGTGTTTAATGTCAGGAATTAATGATGCTCTTGGGCTATTGCTTACATTTATGGGGTGGTATTCAACTGAATATATGTGTTAATGCAAGAATTAGTGCTAGTGTGAGAGGACTGTGCCCCCTTCTCCTCTCTGTGTGCCCCATGCCAGGCCCAAATCACCCCTGCAAGATTGGATGAAGGCTCTTTAGGAGTGTGCAAGGGAAGGAGATTGTGAGAACATTTCGTGTACAAGGAGAAATCCTTGTGCCAACGGAATGTTCTTGTTAGTGGTGCATTGAATACAACCCATTATTGTAATGTTACCATTTTTATTATTTCATCTTTTTTATCATTTTATAAATAAATAAAAACAAATAATCATTGGGAAGTGCTGGCTAAGAATGGGGATGGGTGTATATTTATTCTTTCTTCGCAATTTTTCTTCAAGGAGAAGGAGAAGTTTTTTTAATGTCTTCTATTCTTAATTTAGGAGCACAAACATGTTATGGAGATATGGAAGGGAAAAGTATGTATAAAGGTCAGCTATGCTGTCTCAAATTATTGTGCTTACATTTGTGTAAAAGCTTTTTTTGTGGGTGGCCAAAGTACTCCTCTTGTTATTCAGATCCCTGGCAAGTTTGCTGGTCTCTGAAGTGTTGCTGAGCTTGGGAGAAACATAGTAATTGTTTGGTGCTAAAGGATAATAGGATAGCTAACAGATATTGTGATGGACTGGGTATACACTGGGTGAAGAGAACATTTATAGGAAGGACTGCCTCTGTTTCAGGACTACAGCCAGTGATGTCACTTTGATTCATCATATTCCGTAAGGGTTTTCCAGGAATTATTTTGTGACTAATAGCACAATCCTAGATTCTCAGTGTGTCCTAACTAAATTATGCCTACTCAGAACTAAATCCTCCTGAATTCAGTTGGACTTACTTCCAGGAAAGTGTAGTTTGGATTTCAGCCCTAAAGAAGAAACCAAATTCAACATGGTAGGCTGCGGTTTGTTGGTTTTTTGCAATGTCTGCTTGCTCAACTCTGCTGGCTTATTGATCCAGTCTCCTGCCAGCTGTCAACAATGAAGTGACACAAGAGTCACTCCATCAGCACCAGCTTTCCCCTTCCACCCATCAAGTGGGAGCTAGCATAAAGCATTGGGTCCTATCTCAAGCCAGTTGCTGCACCAGCCTGAAAATGAAAGATGTAACTGGCTCAACCATCTTCCCTTCCTCATCATCCACCATGGTTGCTGTGAGCAGCCAGGATGTGGATGGAAAAGTGACTCTGCAAAGCTCTGCTGGAGAGGAATGAGGGTTTGGATTGCTCTGTTAGTCGTGGCAGGTTTATGTCATGTAGGACATGTGAAAGGCTTTGGTGATACACGTATTGCTCAAGCAGTAAATATTTTACTTTGTGAATTAACTTCTTTTATGAATAAGGAATTGTTAACCAAAGTGATTTCAGATACTCCAAAATAATACATTGAAATAATAAGATCATGTTCCCTATAATAATTTAGAATGAAATACTTAATTTTTCTGTACCCACTTACATGCTGAGTACCCACAGTACTGTAATTATAATCCTGGATGAAGTTTTATGATTTATGAACAAGGCCTCGGAATACACACACACACACACACACACACACCAAGGACTTCAGTATGACATGTCACAGTGTTTGTGCTTTAGGTAGGAACAGGCTGAGGGAAGAAGCTTCTCTCTGAGGAAATAGCAACTTTATCAAGGCTGAGACAAGACAAAGAGATTAGTGAGTAGCTGGGAGAAAAAAACCAGCTAGCTATATCTTCCATTCATCATGTCTCCACCCTGATAATGGCTATGTGCTTTATCTTTCAGGTAGTGATTGACCCAGGTTTAAAACAACAATGCACTATTAAAGATGAGAAACAATGAATACTAATAAAGTCAGAACTATTGGCTTGCTCTTATGTGCACATGCAACTGGCATCTAAAAATTTCCCAGTGTGACCAGAAAGGTTGAGAACAAGTATTAACATACCTCTGTGTGTGTATTAGGCATATGCACCAGGCACAAGAATGGGTTTGGATACCACTTCGGTGCTTCAGGAAACAGTCTGCCTTGATCTGAGGTACTTTAATTTAACTCTGTCCAAGTCTCTTTAATTTCACTGCTAGGAAGTGGATGAAATTTGTAGGCATACTAGCCACTCAAGAGTGGGCAAAGCTTGCTGAGTTTCATACAATTTGTGGGCAACCTTATTGCTTTAAAAAGAAACATCTATAAAATCTTCACTTTTGAATGCCTTTGGGCAAAGGTGTCTTGCCCAGTACATTTCCAAGGACAGTTCAAAGTGTTGGTGTTGACCTTTAAAGCCCTAAATGGCCTCGACCCAGTATAATTGAAGGAACATCTCCACCCCCATCATTCAGCCTGGACACTGAGGTCCAGCGCCGAGGGCCTTCTGGCGGTTCCCTCCCTGAGTGAAGTGAGGTTACAGAGAACCAGGCAGAGGGCCTTCTCTGTGGTGACGGCCACCCTAAGGAACGCCCTCCCACCAGATGTCAAGGAAATAAACAACTATCTAACTTTTAGAAGACATCTGAAGGCAGCCCTGTTTAGGGAAGTTTTTAATGTTTGATATTTTATCACTTTATTAACAACAACAACAACCACAGCAGCAGCAGCAACAACATTTTGTTGGGAGCTGCCCAGAGTGGCTGGGGAAACCCAGCCAGATGGGCAGGGTATAAATAATAAATTAGTAGTAGTAGTATCAGAAGGAAAACTCCAGTGTTTTTTTTTCTGTAAAGGTAGCCATTCTAGTTTCATGGTGTGTAGAAAAAGAACAATTTAATACTCCCTAGTGTTTTGAGGGCAACTAGTCTGAAAATTGCAGACATAAGTGAGGTGCCACTAGTTTTACAACAACAACAACAACAACAACCATGCCACATTGCAGCTAGGCACCCTTAAAATTGATTTAGAGGTGGAAAAAACAGAAGTAATTAACTTGTGATTATATACTTGAGCTACTAGTCATGAAGGTGCTTTCCCTCTGCTCTTCCCCTCCTAGCTTCTAGAATCATAAATTCTCTTCCTGCAAAGTTGCTTCTTCCTCCAAAGCACTGGGATAAAACCATTTCCCCGTGTTACAACCTAGATCTGTGTCAATTTAGAAGGCACTTTCCCTTCTCTTTCTGATCCAGAAATTTTCATTACACAGTAATCTGAGTCCCATATTTTCAATTTTAGCAGATACTTGTCTTTTTTAAAAAAGGATTGTTGAGTTGCTACAAAGTGCTTCAGGGATCCCTGGTTTGACTCACGTAACCTTGCAGAAATCCTGCTTTGTCTCAGAGAAGCCACACAGCCCCCAAAGGCACTCACATCACCTTTAACTTGTGGTCATGCTGGGGCTGATGGGAGTTGGAGTCCAACAATATCCAGAGGACCACAAATACTGTATTGTTGAGTTTAAGGATGAGGTAGCAAGTGTTGCAAAGGATCTTGGAGAGATATCTGCAATCTTAGAGAGATGCCACCACTACAGTGGTACCTCAGGTTAAGTACTTAATTCGTTCTGGAAGTCCGTACTTAACCTGAAACTGTTCTTAACCTGAAGCACCACTTTAGCTAATGGGGCCTCCTGCTGCTGCCGCGCCGCTGGAGCACGCTTTCTGTTCTCATCCTGAAGCAAAGTTCTTAACCTGAAGCACTATTTCTGGGTTAGCGGAGTCTCTAACCTGAAGCGTATGTAACCTGAAGTGTATGTACCTGAGGTACCACTGTATAGGGTTAAACAAACAAATAGTCTTACACTGCGGCTTCCTCATGCCATCTAATCCAGTATTATATTTTCACCAGTGACCAGTGTATTGACCCTAGAAGTTCACAAGCAGGTCATGAGGGAAGCAGCCAGGCCATGGTATTGATAACCAGAATTTGCTATGCCAAGCTATACTGCATCTGGATGGAGAGATTCAAGTTTATTATCATAGCCGATAGGCATTTATAAGTATCCATGAAAGTGTCTAATCGTTTTGCTAAAAACTACAGGATTATTGAGCAGTTATGTGGGATTAACCCTCGGAGCTACTGGGTCCTTCACAAGGATATCACCTCAGTTCTTGGGGAAGGGAGGCTGAGAATACTGAAAATATTTAAATATAAATAACTATTATCCAGATGGGAAGCCAGTGTGGCAGAGGGCATGTTCAAAGACAAACCCAGCTGCAGAAATGAAATACAACAGAAATTTAAAAATAAACCCTACAAGATGATTTGTTATTGCTATTACTAACTAACTGCAAAGTCTGTCAGAGATATTGACAAGTCTGACATTAATGTCCCATCATTGCTTGTATTTTGTTTGTCTAAAGGGGCTGTGAAATGAGAAGAATGAAAGAGATTTGAATGTGTCATCTTATCCCAGGCTGGAAAAAAGAAGGAGCTGGCATTACTGGTTAGAATATTTGTATCCTCTTTGCTCTTTTTGAACAAATGAAAAAGCAAACTATGCTATTATTATTATATTTATTGTGATTATTATGTTTTGTAATAGTAGTAATGAATAGGAGTTTTTCCTCTATTGGGTACTGTGCATTACAAGCACAGATTTGAATTCATTTTTAACAGGCTTGGTATTTAAAGATGATAGAAATATTGAGAAAATTTCTCTAGGGTTTCTGTCATGTAATTATGAAATACTTCCATATTAAGACAGACAGTACGCTATATGTAAGCAAGCATGCTTATTTCTGTCAGCATAAGGCGACAAGGAATTGTCTACTTCATCTTATTGTGGTACAATCACACTGTGTTTCTATGTTGTGTTTTATTTTTCCCCTATACATAGAAAGATGGTAGCTTGCTTGTGGGCTGCTGTGAGAGTGTTTCCTTCAGAATTCAATTCATTAAATGTTAGAAGACTCTACCTCTTAGGACTGATATTGTAGGGAGCCTGATCTACCAATAGGGTTGCCATACATCTGGGAAAACCAGGACAACATGGGGGTGGACAACATGCCCATCTGGGTGGATTTTTAGATTGTAAAGGAAATGTCCAGGGTTGTTGTTTTTTTTGGGGGGGGTGTTATTTGGGCTCAGGCGGATCAGACTTGGGCTTGGGTTTGGGCTGCTCTGCACTCTACAGCCACTGCTAGTCCAAACTGGGGAAAGAGGCATTCGGGCATGGCGGCAGCCCTGCATGCCAATTTCCCCAGTTCGGGCTGGCAGTGGCTCGGGCTGTCCTCGTTTTTTGCTCTTCAACATCTGGCAACCCTATCAACCAATCTATAGGCCAATCAAAAGTAAATTAAGAAAACTCTTCTCACCATGAAGAAATATATACATACTACAGAAATCTTTGGTTTTTTTTCACTGCAACAGACTAACATTGCTAGCCCTCTGGAAATCTTGGCATCCTGTTTTTAGGGATGAACCAACATGGGACCAGGAGGTCTAAACACAAGAAGGGAGGTTCTGTGTGGAGAAAGTTGAAGATCTCGGTCTACCTATTCCTTCTTTTTCTGGATAGTTAAATCAGAAGTGCTACAGAATATTTCTAGGCTGTAATATTGCAGCTGGAATAAGCAAGAATAGGCTTGCAGAGGATAAGCTGCAAATCAGTAAGTTCAGAAGTCAGGAATGGGAAATGGCTGTTTTCAGTTAACACATAGCAAATGAATTGTTTTAAGACTGCAATCCTGTACCCAGTTATTATACACACCGGTATAGATGTGATAGCACGTAACTGAGGTGTTAAATTAGGGAAATGTTTCTTTCTCTTTAAACTCTGTTTAGGAATCTTACATGAACACATGTAAAAATGTCTCAAAATAAAAGAAAATACAATAATAACGTTATGGGCATTGGATGCTTTGGAATAGATGCTTCTTTATTCTTTGGGTTAGTTGAATGTCAGACCATATGTGGTTTATCCAGGGTTTCTTGTGTGTATGACTGTATGAATTTCTATTCTGTACCCCATGATTCCACATATACAAAAATAGGATCAAGAAATAGGCTCTGATGGCTTTTAGACCATGGGAACTATGGAAAAAAGTGAAATGGTTAGGTCTGTACTTTAGTTCTGGTCAAGTGGTGTTTGTTTGATGTATAATGCTTTTAATCTGCTTTGCTACCTCTCCTTTGCTTCAAAGGGGGACAATGGTGACATTGAAAGTTTTTTGTTTTTTTAAAAAAAGAAAACACCTCTGGTGATGGTTGCCATGTTTAAAACTTGAGGGGCATTTGTATTATTCTGCACATTAGAGAAGATTTGTCTGGGATGCAGTGGATTTCAAATTTTTCAAAAAGCTTAGTTTCACATTAAAAGGCCATTGAACACAAAGGCTCTGTCTTGGTGATGACATTGCCAAAACTGTTATTTAGTGAAAGAAGAGGCCTGACATTACCAGATTATTTATCTTAAATTAAGCCTTTTTTCGGCATAGCCTTCCACAATAGTGTCTAAGCCTTTCTGGCTGCTTTACAGCACAAATTACAAAGGCACTTGCCATTATTATGAAGTATATTATTAATTTTCTTTCACCCCCACAAGTACACAGAGGATAATAATTACATTAGTTGGGAGCTAAATCCAAGCTGCCTTTCCAACAAGAGATGTCAATGGCACAGTGTCCGCTCACTATGAAGTTTGCTAAATCTTTGCAGATTATTTATGATGTAACTTGACCTGAAGATGCCATTTATCAGGTGGTTCCCCCCACCCAATCCCACTTCACAGCCAATGCAAACAACTTCCCACACACTCAACCAGGAAAGGTCCAGTGGTGGCAATGACCAGGAGAATTTCTTATTAGCTGCTATGCCAACTGTGGCTCTGCCTGGAGAAATCAGACCTCTCCTCAGTTATCAATGTTCTAGTCATTTCCAGACTCGACAGTAGCTATGTGTTGTAGATGTGGTTGCCTTTAATAGACTACCTCTCCCCATAAGAATTGAAATGGACCCTGTGACCTTCCTCCGAGGCCCTTCTTCATGTGCCTCCTCCAAGAAAGGTCCAGAACAGCCCTCACTGTTTGTGGAATGACCTCCTTATGAAGGCTTACCTGGCACCTTAGGGGCCAGGCAAAGAGATTCTTCTTCTACTTTGGCTAATTAAACCATCTATGGCCTTTTAAACTGGGGGCTAAACATTGGGGTATTGTTTTGTTTGTTACCATGTTGTTTTTAAATTGTAAACTGTTCTGTGATCCTTGGGTGAAGAACAGCATGATAAGAATGTTAATGTTAGTAGTAGTAGTAGTAGTTTGAAAAATTCGTAACTTTTAATGACAATCCAGAAGTGTTATAACAGAGAAAGCGGATAGACAGAAATGTTTATCTGTCTTCCAGAAAACCAGAACTTTGGGTCACTCAGAATCAGTTGGCAGACAAAATTGTTTTATTTGCCTGTGGAGTTATCTTTCAACTTGATGTGGTGATAGCCATTGTCCAAGATGGCTATTAAAAGAGGATTAGGCAAACACATGAAGGATAGATCCATCATCAGCCATTACCAGTGATAGCTCAATGGAATTTCCATGTTCAGAGACTCTGAATCCTGGTTGCTGGGGGACAAACAATGGGAGGCGGCTGTTTTTTTCATGCCCGACTTGTAGGCTTCCCAGAGACTATTTTGCTGGAAACAACTGGAAACAGGATGCTAGACTAGATGAACATTTGGTCTGATCCAGCACACAATGAATGCCAACATGAAGTAACCTGATCCACACTTCCGTACGCAACAGGGTGCAGCTGTCCTTCAGATTTTGCACATCTTTAATGTTTGGGATGTAGTTCTGGGCTCAAATAAATCTGCAAAAATGCATATAAGAAATACATACGGTATTTTCAGAGAAAGAACATTTAGATACTTTCTAGGAAGCACTTTTTTGTTCATTTTCTAATGTAAATTAATACAGAAATGAGATGAAATGGATTTATAGATGAACATATGCAAAAGTGACATGGACTTGAAACAGATCTGTTTGTCCATCACCACTTGGTGGGAGAAAGCAGTCACAGAACGCTACTAGCAATAAGAGATCCTGAATTTCAACTACCAAAGAGAGAGAGAGAAAGGAGTACTCCTACATTTGGTGTGTGTGTACTGTCCTGTTCAACCCAGTTTCTTCAGTCACTCAAAGGCAAGTTTAGAGAACACTTTGTTCCCCCATCCTGTCTCAGCTTTCTTTCTCTCTCTTTTTCTCTTCCTTTTACATGCTAATTCCCCGCAGTGTTTAAACAGTTTCCAATTGCACAGACCTTTTCAAATGACCCGTGCTCTGCCTGACCAGAGCATGAACCCTTGCTCCAGTCATTTGCGGGGAGGTTCCCCATTCCATGCATATAAATACATGCTATAAAACCACAGAGCGCATAGTTAAATGCACACTCTTTTGTATGTAAAGCTTCTTTTTCTGCTCAGGCTAGTTTAGCGATTGTATCTAAATTGCTGTTTGTTCTGAAAGGGGCTTCCAGGAATCTTCCCTTGTACTTAAAAGATCTTGATCGTTTTCTTTTCTTTTTTTGAAAGGTACCTTTCAGTAAATATTTGCAGCTGGTGCTTTCTAAGCTGCGGCGTCCAATTCTGTGCTTTAAAACTTGGATCATATTTCATGCTGGAGTAGTCATTGACGTGAGGCGTCCAAACGGCCTTTGTCTCCTTCCTTAAGGAAAGCCATGCCGTTTGGTTAAAGAAGTGGCCTTGGCAGTAGAATTGGCTCATTAAAAATTAGCTGATCTCGGATAAATAGGGCTTCGGTACACTTCATAAAGATCATAATAACTGTAATAATAAATTAATTAATAATGCATGAAGGGAGAAGGGCTCTAGACATATCCAAAGACCCTCTCATCTCTGGAAATGGGATTTTCACAAAAGCAGGCTTACAAGGGCAAGTGTCCTTGACGGCTGAAGCTTGGCATTCTTACATTCTGGCGTGTTTTCGATGTACCTTGGAGTACCTCGACAGAAATAATGTTTGTCATTTGCAACTCAAGCAGTCAGGATGCTTTGACAGTGAGAACCATCCCTTTGGCCTCATTTCAGAGGGGGCTGAGCTCCAGAAAGCAGCACTTGGCTCTGAAATCAGAACCACGTGTCAGCAAGGGATTATTTTTGTCTACTGCTTAGACAGGAGGATACTGTTGAGTCATGCACTGTGTCTTCCTTGCCCTTCCAGCATACTGAAAAGGCTCCAAAGTGAGCAAAGGAAAGGGGCTTCTCCAAGTAGACTTGAGTTCTGACACTTTCAAATTTAAGTACTCCTCGTTTCCTGTTCCATCTGACATTCTGATTGCAAACTGTTAGTTCAAATCAACCATGCTTGCTCAGATAGTGTACCATTCCTGTTTTCGGTGTGTGCAAGTTGGATCTGCAGCAAGTTGGATCCGCTGTGGAGTGTTCCTGTTCACAACCACAGCCAGCCAGCCGCGTTCCCTTCCAGAATACTCCATTCCATCCGGTTTTCTGCACTCCCAGTGTTCTACTCCTTATCCAGAATTCCATGACCACTGAGCACTGGACTGTTTGGGGGTCCACCTTCCAGATTTTTTGCCTCCCTTTTTGAACCCACTGAAACTATTATGCATGGTTTGTACATCAGCTGGCTACTTCAGTATCCACACTCAAAAAATTACTTAGCTCCGTGTTTGTGTGTGATATCTAGGCACACATATAGAGATACACAGAGAGAGATGCATACGATAACTTTGAATACAGTTGCTTCATACACGCAAACATCTCTCTTTTATTTTAAAATTAATTAATTAATTAATATACCACCCTATACCCACTGGTCTCAGGGCGGTTCATGGAATAAAATCAGAATATAAAACCAAAAAGTACATAAATCTGTTTCGCAGAGAAATCAGATTTGTATATACACCACAATCAGCAGTACTTCTTTTCGACTCTCTACAAAATGCATCATGTTCCCAACCCAAAAGCATCAATGTGGGAATTAGAAGTGAAAAGGATAAAATATGATAAGTGACACTGGCGACAGAGGCAGGGCATGTACGAAGGTTGTATATAGAGAATATATGCAAAACATTCTATATATACCATATATGTATATATCCCCATCTTGGAAATACATTTCATTGTTTTCAAGCCTTTCTTATGTGCAAATAGATCCTTTGAAATTACCCTAGGGAATACCCCTATTATTTCCCCATCTTTCCTCTCATTTAGCAAGGACTAGTCAAATGTGTAGCATATATGTGCCTGAAGGAAAGGTCAGTTCAGACTTAGCTCCGTCGCAGGTCTTCCTCGGGGACTGGGAACAGATGGTGTCAAGACCTCCCACCACCCGCTTCAATAGCTTTCCAGAGGTTCTCACAATTCATCTTGGTGGACAATGCTCCCCAGGAGACGAAGCACCTCCCAGAGTGCTGAATGGATTAGCAACACAAATCTCGAACTGAACATTACTCAGGATTCAATGTTAATAGCATGACCTGAAAGAAATATTAGGCTAGCTTGTGCCTTTGGCCTTGTGTACACTGTCTCAACAACGAATTAGCCACAGGTCACACATCATGTGGTGGTAGTTGGCTGATTATGTTTGAAATCAAAAGAATCG
Source organism: Podarcis bocagei (assembly GCF_964188305.1). Lineage (NCBI taxonomy): Eukaryota > Metazoa > Chordata > Lepidosauria > Squamata > Lacertidae > Podarcis > Podarcis bocagei. Next base: position 37,100,820 of record NC_138126.1, read on the forward strand.
CGCAGTGCTGTATTGATGAAGAAATCTATAGATTCTCTTTTTGTGGAATAACCTTGAAAACTGGTTCCATTGTACAAGGGACATGTCCCTTGTTAAACTGGTAGAAAGTTTGCACATTTTTTAAAAACAACAACAACAACCTTGCACACTATTTTATGATATTTTGCTTGGCCTATTAAAGGTATTGCCCTATATATACTTTTCTATATATATTTATGGGCCAACACAGCTACCTTTACTTTGTGTATTGATTCCCTGGTTCTTCATGAGATCACTTCAAAAGGGATGCATTTTTTATGGTGCAACCATGTTAGGTGCAATAGATATTTAAATAATGTTCCTGGGTTTCAAAGCACCACCATTTCTGCGTTTTTCTTCTCATCTGACAGAACTGTATGACTGGGTGAAATTCAGCCATCTTCATCTTTCTGCATGCAGTGAAGATTCTCCAGGGAAATAAAGTGGGAAAATCTCATGCTTGCTGACTACAAATTACACCAGCTATAATTTCAGCTGTAGTTGCACTACCTCAGCAGAGCTCTCTTGTCTCCAGATGTGGTCAGGTGGCTTAGACCTTATGTACAGCAGGGGAAAGGATTTCCCCTTTAGCACTTCAACTACACTAGCTCCAGTCAAATTGGGTATCCAGATGTGCAAACTAGTGTGTGTTTGTGAGGGGGTAGCTAGCATGGCTGTATGGCGGTTGCAAATTGGTCGCTATTCAATTATAGGTGCTTGTGAGAATCACACAAAAATGTTAGTGCTAAGCATTAACTTTCATAAAAAGTCATCAGAACTTGAAGTGTCTTACCTATTTCTAGCAGCTTTAGCGATTTTTGTGAGAGGACTGATAAACAGCTTCGTAAAGTGATCCCCGATTATCTTGGATAAGCTATATGACTGGAAGTGTTGTCATACTTCTAATGGACTTAATTTCGCTATAGCATACCCCCCAACGCCTTGAAGCCAAAATCCTGGACACCTTCTTCCTGTTTTGGCAAGGCGGCCATTTTGGTTGTGGTGAGCTCATGTGATTTTGTGACATGGTTTCCCTCACAAAAGCACTTTGGGGGGCACAAAACATGCTTTGGTGCTGCAAAATTGTGTGAGATCACGGCCACCAAAATGGCTGTCATTCTCTCATGAGGCAGAGTATGCTATATTGTTTCCTGCTTGGCAGGGGGTTGGACTCGATGGCCCTTGTGGTCTCTTCCAACTCTATGATTCTATGATTCTATGAGTCTATAGTGACTTCAATACATAACTGCATCTGATGTGCTATATAAGCACTGTGATGTCCGATAGTATGCAGGACTAGAAGCAATGGTACCCTCCACCATTTCTCTGATGAAAATAGGGACGTTCCAATTCCATAATGATAATGTGATTATTTATACCCCACACATCTTACTGGGTTGCCCCAGCTACTCTGGGCAGCTTCCAACATATATAAAAACATAATAAAACATTATTTATTTATTTTTTAACTTCACTATACAGGGCTGCCTTCAGATGGCTCAGGGGTCGGATAACTCTATACCCTTCAATATTTCTCCAATGAAAATAGGGACCTCCTAAGGAAAAGTGTGACATTCCGGGATCAAATCAGAACCCACGATGGCTTCTCTAAATCAGGGACACCCCTGGAAAATAGGGACAGTTGGAGGGTCTGCTGGCATTGCCTTCTGCTGAGATAAAATCTACCTAGGCCTCTCAAAATATTTTTAAGATTGGTTCTTAATGCTGTTGATGCCCCCGCTCCCCAATATTGTTTTTAGTGATAGTTTGAATTGTTTTTATAGTCTAGTGAAGGGCTGGTCTGGACATTTTTCTGCCTGTGACAAAGCAGAGAATGCCATTATACCTTCTGTCTAGTACCCAATGGTGGCCAAGGTATTTTGCCACCTGAGGCAGGAATTCCCACAAATGCCTCTCCACTTCTCTGCCATCAAAACTCTTTATTTAATAAATTAACCAACCATTTCCTGACACCCTGCCTGAGGCAGATGCCTAACTCTGCCTAATGAAAGGCTCAGACCAGGTGGATATCAAACAAAAGAATGAACAAATGAACAAATAGACTTGAAAATCCATGCAAGAGCAAAAAGCAAAGGGACAGTCCTGGTGATTACAATGTTCTGCTGACATAGGCATTTGTCTTAGAAAGTAGACTGGGATCACAAAGTCAAAATCCACCCCCAGCTGGCTTCCACCCACTATCGACCATGGTTGCATTTGAATTGATAACCTTGAGATAAAAGACGTCCCCAATCTGCAAAGTTATCGAGCCTTCAATATGCCATGTAAAAGTTCTTGCGTCCCCAATCTGCAAAGTTATCGAGCCTTCAATATGCCATGTAAAATCAATTTTCATATGACATTTTTTTGATACAATCATTCCCCTTATTAATTATTATTAATATTAATGACTGCAATTGTCTTGATGGATGTAGTCATTACTATCAGAGTACGTAAGTTCATTGTCTGTGTGCCTATTGCTTCTTGTGTCTCTTCCACACAGTTGCTGTTTAGATAGGCAACACTGATAAAGAAAAGGCAAAGAGAATAGAAAACTAGGTTGCGTTCCTTTATGCATACTGAGTGGCAGTGAAATATTGTAAGGACCCCAGCAGTCAAAAAAATAAAAATAAAAAGGAGAGTAATCCCATCAAAGGTGGTGTGTTATTTCCAGTAAATTGAAAGCTGAAATCCCATTTTGATGATGAAATAAGCATGTCTGCAGACTAATATGTGAGAATGTTAAAAAATAGGTGACTTAAAATAAAATCAGTGAGAATATGCAACACGGCAACACAAATCACCAGAGGGAAAATTCATTGAAGGAAGCAAATTACATGCCCTCAGTGGAATGGCTTTTTGCCCCAAGGAAATAGAAAGCAGGTCATGTTAATGGGCAGGGGGAACCTTGGGAATTCGTCTTTCATATACATGCCCCTTCTAAAATTAAAGCAATCATTATATAAGGGACAAAGAGCACAAGTTGGATAAAAATCTTAAATACAGTATCTCTCTCTCTCTCTCTCTCTCATTCACTCACATACACACACGAAATCAAACCCAGAAAGAAAGAAATAGTGGCACATGTAAGAAATTTAGTCTGTGCAGCCCAAATGCTGAAGTAATGAATGGATCATGCAGCAAACATCATAAATCAGTCTCTTTCATTCAAATTTAATACAAATGACCCACAAGCTCAGAGTTTAAGTGACTTCAAAGTCCAGTTGGTGCCCTTGGACAGGAAACAGATGTAAACAGGGCTAAAAATTACATCAAAGCTAGATTCTCTGAGCACAGTATGCATCGCTCATGCTCTAGTGTGTTGCAGTGTGTAAATTAAGCAGCCAAATAGCCAGTGTTGCCTTGGGATGGAGGTCACTGAGAGTTGTCTGGCAGCTTGCTCATGGGATCACCACCAAATGACTTTTCTTCTTTCTTCCATGATACCACAGCAGCTGCAAATGGTGGGTAAGGCACTTGCCAAGGGTTGAGTTCCTTTAGGGGCCCATGAGAACCAACAGCACTGCTGTGCTTGATGACACTTGGTACTAGGCTTAGTCTGATTAGAAGCATCACTCCAGAATCATCCATAACGTTACCATAATTTGGAGATAGTTGTGGGACATTACTTGACTGGCATGTTAAGGAAATGTATGAGATGCAGGAGCTGTAGTTCCCCCTTATGACACCTCGGTGTATGTTCTTCTCTGTGGCTGTAGGCCCTTGGCTTATGTCTACGACTTCTGCTTCAAAAAGGAGGAAGTGACTCTTGGATCCTTTTCAGTCTTGTTTTGCACAAGAGACCTCCTTTGAATCCAGCATGAGGATAAGATCTTAATTAACTGGCATTGTCCAGTTCCCACTGATAATAGGCCTTTGAAATCTGCAATCATGCTTTGGAAAGTTCAAAGAAAGTGATAGCAGTTCCCATTTCAGTAGGCCAAAAGATAGATATCAACTTTCTTTTTTCTTTAGAAAGAAGATTCATGTATGAACCATAAACGTACCATGTGCTTTAGACTTTCAACAGAGTTGTTCACCGAGATAGGAATTTTAAAGAGGCTTCGTGGTTACTGAAGGCGTTTCAGCCAAGAAATTGATTAATGTCAAGATGCCTAACCTTATTTATAGATCACACTGGTAAATATACCCAATTTGCTTGTTTAGATTTTATCTCATGCTATCTATCACAAAGGATGAGGGCTGACAGCCACACGAGGCCCAACATTTTGTTTAAAACAGAATCTAGTCCAATTTAACTCTTATACAGTAATATTAAAAGCTGTCAATTCAGTTGCACCAGAAATACTACAGACAGAATATATATCACCAATACATAATGTATGTTTCTCAGGAGTATGAAAGATATAGAACCTGGGCCTGAGAAAAAGGCACTTGCTGGGTAATCTATTGGGAACACTGTACAAAGGCTCTAGCATATACCGTACGTTTGATGTATGGTGGGTATGGGAGCAGCCTTGGGCTCATGAAAGCCCCCCAGTGAGTACGCAGAACATCATAGGAGATCTAAGTTGAACCTCACCTAACTGCATGATCCATTCATCACAACAAAAGAGAAAGACCATTCCCTCTATAGATACAGCTTATTATTAGTAGATAGGTAGCCGTGTTGGTCTGCCATAGTCAAAATAAAAAAATTCCTTCCAGTAGCACCTTAAAGACCAACTAAGTTAGTTCTTGGTATGAGCTTTCGTGTGCATGCACACTTCTTCAGATACACTGAAGGTGTATCTGAAGAAGTGTGCATGCACACGAAAGCTCATACCAAGAACTAACTTAGCTGGTCTTTAAGGTGCTACTGGAAGGAATTTTTTTATTTAGCTTATTATTATTCCTTGGCAGCAGGATGCGGTCTCACTGTTGATCCAGCATGCACAAATAGATGCTTCCAAAAAAAGTTCCTGCTCTTCCTCAGCATGCATGTACATATGTACATATGTATGTGCAGGCAACACAAGGAGCCATTAGAAGGAATGGGCGCTGGTTGTATGTGCCCTTAATATCCTGTCCTTCTCTTCATGATTCAATTTATCAATGCTTTGTGAGTATCTGAGTAATTTGAATCAAGGAAGAGATGTTAGATGGTCCACTCAGCAGATGACAGCTGAACCTGTGTTCGAAGGCAGGGTGCATCGGAAACAGTGGAGGTAATTCCTGTCCCTCTGAATATAGTAGTGCATGCTTTCAATGTAGGTAGTACTGTTTTTATTTTCTTGTATGCTTTTTCTTCACAATTATAATCATCTTAAAACAAGCTCTGGAAACTTATTGGGTCCAAAAGCTGCCAGTAAAAGTGGTTTGTCACCATTGCAGGTATTAAAAGGGATCGCTACTCCAAATTTTAGTCCACGACATCAGAGTAGCTACAATGTCTTCCACTTTCGGGGCACCACCAAACCCATCCAAATACAACAGTTCTATTAGGATGGGTTTGGCAGTGCCCCAAAATTACTGAGTAATGTATGTGAGGCTACAATGAGATTGCTATAGATGGTGGCTGTGAAGTTCAACTAGGCACCAACATGGGATATGGAATTCCAAGATCAAGTTTACCAAATCTGTTAAGAGAATCTTCTAGCTAGATGGATGAATAATGCACTAAGATAATTCCCAATTTGTCTTAATAATTCAGCACCAGGTACCTACTGCTTGATACGTAAGATAGCTGTCAGAATTCTGGTTGTGGAGCAGCTTATAAATGTTGTTAATAAAGAAAAAAATGAAATATGGAGAACCCTGCAAAACACAGCATACCCTGCCTCATTCCATCCCAGTTCTGTGCCGGTTTTGGAGCAAAACTCCAGCTGCATATAGGAACACAGAAAGCTGCCTTATACAGGGTCTTACCATGGGCCGATTTAGTGAAGCATTGTCCAAAGTCCAGGGGCCAGCAAACTTTTTCAGCAGGGGGACAGTCCACTGTCCCTCAGACCTTGGGGGGGGGGGGTCAGACTATATTTTGAAGAAGAAAAATGAACAAATTCCTATGCTCCACAAATAACCCATAGATTCATTTTAAATAAAAGGACACATTCTACTCTTGTAAAAACATGCTGATTCCCAGGCCATCTGTGGGCACCGGATTCAGAAGGCGATTGGGCAGGATCCGGCCCCTGGGCCTTAGGTTGCCTACTCATGGTCCAAACTGACTGGCAGTGGCTTTCCAGGGTTCAAGATGGGGAGGGGGGTGAATTCCCATCCCTACCTTGGAATGCTAAGTATTGAACCTAGGACTTTCTGCATGCAAAACAGATAATTTGCCTCTGAGCAACATGGCCCAAATTCTATATGATATAATTCAGGAAAACATTATTTGCTAAATAATTCCAAACATGGCTGCAATAGTAGAATGTATGTCAAAGAGGAAAAACAAAGCAAAGAAGCTGAGATGATTTGGTAGACTTGCAGATGATATGCAGTCTAGTTTAAACAATTATTGATTAAGAAGGGCCAGCAAGTGCTTGGAATACATGAAAATTTACATAAGCAAATTGGCTGATCTAGATAACATGCATCTTTGGGGGGGCTAAGGGAATTAGTTAATGAATGTACAACTCATAATTGTCTTTAAAATACTTGGGGGCTATTTCTTTTAATCCTTGCTCAAGCAAAGTCAGTGGGGATCAGATACAGTGGGTTATTAGAAGGCGTGACATAATTTTTATCTTCATGCTGCTAATTTGCTTGTGCTGATCTCATAAGAAGAGCTCTGCTGGGTCAGACCAAAGGGCCTTTTGTCCAACATCCTGTTCTCCTGCTGGCGAACCAGATGCCTTTGAGAGGCACAATAAACAGGACATGATCACAACAGCCCTCTCCTACTATTGTTCCCCAGAAACTGATGCAAGGCCCTCGGTTAGTGGCCACTAATGTATGACTCTGCTTTGTTTTGTGTAAGTGTGCAAGTGGGAAGTTCAGCACCTACTCTGTTTTAGATGTGATCATAGTTGACGACAGAATAATTAAAGAATTAGGGTGGTATACAACAAAGTAGTTCCTTCAGTAGGTGGACCTCTGGTTACATGATGGAACTTCTCCCTCTCAACTCCCTTTGGGTTCCACCAATGCTATGGAGGAGATTTGAGGAGGGTAGGGGGCATGTACAGAGAGACTATTGCCCTATGCAAACTTATAATGGGGGAGCTGAATGGAAAATGGAAAATTAGACAATATGGAAGATGGCAGCTGCTGATTGTGTTTGTGTAGTGTGGCAGATAAGAAACATAGGGTTTGGCAGGGAAGAGGGCCAAGTTGTTGAGGGTAAGAGTCTAGGTGGGGTCTTGGCATATTGTGGCTCTGGCAGGGTGGGATATTAACTCAGGAAGCAAGTAGCTCCCCCCCCCCCTTATTCATTTAGGGCTTTAAACACCAAATGGGCTTAGCCAAGAGCACAGATGTGACTTTGCATAACTTCTGTTCTGTTCCACAGGAAGTCTCTGGGGAACTGTGATCTGTTCCATGTCACATATTAAATGAATGTGATTATGGGAAATAAGTCATTTAGCATTTAACATACACCAGCCCCTTTCAGATTTTGATTGAGTTGATGGACAATGAATGGTGGCTTACTGAAGTGGCAGAACCAAACATTCCAAGAAATGAGCAAAACTAGTGATAGATTCTTGGTTGTCCGGCAGCTTTCCTGGCGGCTGAACTGAGATTTCCAAGAAATAAGTGAAGAAAACATGCCCTATCAATCTGATTATAAGTCAACAGAGCTGGAGTTCGTCAAGCCAGCCATTGTGTGCAGCAGTCAAATGAAATCTTGGCAACATGTCTTCTCTTACTGGCAACAATCCTTGGTTTGTTTTATAAGATTTGCATGCCCCATTCAAAAGTGCTCAGGACTCCTACGTACCATAAAGCAAAAGGCTAATGCTGAATGCCTTGCCTAGATGTCTGATTAAATGGTCCATCCTTTCCTGCTCTTTGCCATTTTGCAGTGCAGTGCGTTGACATGGATTTCTATTTCCCCCTGAAAGAATACATTTAAAAATGATGGGGGAGGGAAAGAACACAGCAATTGCAAAAAAACCCACACAGGAGCAGCATTTTTGCCTGATTTTAATAATTCTCATAACTTTCTTCCTTCTCACAAACATAGAACATATGAGTAGAAATCTTGTGTGTGGAGAGGGAAGAGAGAATTCCCCCCTATTCCTGATTAGCCATTGGGCTCCCCACAAATTTGTCCCAGATGGTGTGGAGACCCTCTGGAGCAGCATGAGAAGTTACAGGAAGGGCTGAGAGGGGAAAGAGTGGGAATCAGTGAGAATTGCCCTACCTCCTTCCACCACTGGGAGCCTCTGCTGGATCAAAGACTGTGTCATCAATGGAAGAAGCGCTGATTTTAATGGAAGGGCGACTCAGATCCAAGCCACTTAGATTGAGGAAAGTGGGGGGGGGTGGGGGAGGAGAGGGCAGTGTGTTAATTTGTCTTCAGTAATGCCACTGTGCAGACATCATCATGCAGCTATATCTGATTGGCTATGTGCTAGCATGATGTCATCATGATGGCCTTGTGATCTGAGATTGGCCAGGACCACATAGGGGGAAAAGAAGGTTCTCAAGTAGCAGATGGTGAAGACAATGGCTACCAATAAGCATGAAACAACAACAACAACAACAAAATATCTTAAGAGTAATCAATAGTTTTCCCCATTCATTCATTCCCTCCCATCAACTTTCCCAGGGAAAAGCTAGTATTTTCATATTTGTTACCCTACCCACAAGGACAGAACTTTTAAGAGATTGTTTAAGGAGAACTCAGATGTTAGAGTAGTTAACAACTCGCCATGGGATCCGCAGTAGACAACAGTTTACCTGGAAAGAGGATAGACATCAGTAGAACACAGACGTTTAACTGAACACTGCTGTAGCTTGATTTCCCCATCATTTTTCCTTCTAAAGGGCTTTCAAGTTTGCTGTTGCCACTTAGAGCTTAGTGTAAATATTACACTGCTATTATTTACCAGCTGGAATGAACTGGAGAGTATTTAATGTACTGAGTACTGAAGGGACCAGCCTAGTTGCCCTATGAGCACATTAGGCATGAATTATTTCTTGATATGGATTTATTAAGAGTCTTTAAACTAAATGACAGTAGCTCATTAAATTCAATAAGCTGGACACTATTATCAGAATAATAGGCAGGGCCCTTTCCCCCTGTTTCCCTACCGCTTTGCTGTTTCTGTAATCTGCATAACATTTGAAGGCACCTGACAGATGCTTCAGATATTCAAGCATTTGATCAGCCTTGTAACCTTTTGAAATTTAGAAGAGGGATTGTTGAAAAGCGCTGCACATGAGGACGGGGAAGGGGGGTGGATAAATACACCAGCAAATAAATGCATGGTTTTGCTGAGGCTGACAAGTCATAGGGATCTGCTGTGAACAAGAAACAGTTTCTGCTCTAACCAGTCGTTTGAAAAGCTCTGTCATTTGTTGGTTACCACATACAGTGTCTCTATCATCAGAAGAGAAATCTTGGCTCCTGTCAAATGGTGAGAAAACTGCCTACTAATAATTCATTTGGCATTATATCCAAAAAATGTCTCATGCTGGAAAACAAAGGTGCACTGTCTGTGCTCATACTCTCTTGTTATGATTTTGTTGGGAGAAAGAAGGGCCTGCAAATGTTCTATGAAATCTCTTTTATCTAGGATGGAGGAGCCCTTTCTTCCCTAGAAATGCATTCTGATTTTTAGATCATTTACTAGTACAAAGCCCCTTGAAATTTAGGTGACAGAGAGACCTGGAAACTATATTGCTAACTGGAGTCAGTGGAAATACCTGGGATTGAACTTTAGACTTTCTGTATGAATAGTGTGTGCACAGGACAAGGAGGAATTATCTATAGGCCTTCTATGCTGGACCCTTAAGGTACTTGGGAATCATCTGAAACATTACCCATTAATGAATCAAGCATTCTGCCTTTGGAAGTGCATTCGCTTCCAATCTTCCCTCTAAACACAATCCTAAGGGCAGCACACACAGTTCCTTTGTGCAAAATGGCACTTTGAAAATAATAACTTGGTTCTCATTGTTGTTAAACATCCATTGCCTGTGCTGCATCTTCACCAGTTGAAGCCATTATAGCTCGTAATGTTAGTCGTTTATTTAAGAAATCTTTCCGGCATTTGTAAGATCACAGGAGAGATGAGCTGAGAGTGCAGTTAAATAGGTTGGCAGTGAAAGTACTGCATGGATGACGGGCCCATGGAGATCCCACCCCCCCACTGATGTCAGCAGCAGTAGGACTCAGACTGTCATCACTTTTTAGCAAGGTAAATGAATGTGTTTTAGAGACATTTAGTTGATCGACATTCAAAACACTACTCGCTGTCACAAAGGAGATACACAAAGAAATGGCATGGGCGGGCGGGCAAGGGCCAGTACTATTCAGAAAGCAATTGCAGTATTACAATATATGCCATTACCACTAAACATACCAATATGTACCATTACTCCTCTAGAACCAGCTCTAAATTCTGGTCACTATGGAATGCTTCCTTTAGCACAAACACCATCCATCAAATTCTAAAATGCAAATGCTTCTTGACTCCCCCCCCCCCTTTTTAACAAAGGTAATCTGTGGCACTGGTCCGCAGATTTCCTGGAGTTAGAGCAGTGCTGAAACTGTATTTTATTTCCCCTGTGCAAAGACATGTAAGACAACACATTGTCATCGGAATTAAGGTGATACTAAAAGCCTTCTCACTTTACTGTTTTATATTCAAAGCCAGTTGGACAGTTCCCAGAATTAGGCTGCCTTTTTGGTGTACTTTAGAAAAACTAAGCAAACCCTTTCTGTTAACGTCAACAACCAAAGCACATTTCCCTTCCGCAATAGAATGATGTTGGCCTTGAAGAGGCTGTGCAGTACATCTTGGAAAACAAAACAGAAACAATGAAAAATCTAAGAGTGTGGAGTATAAACAACTCAGACCTGCTGTCCTGAAAAGAGTTATCTTGTTACAGAGATTGATGTTCTATGGCATTTTGTCAAGTGAAGGCAGGTACAGTTCCACCGTATTGAGTAACAGTTCGACTCATCTTGGAACTTTTTCAGTTCGTGCACAGAAGCAGAGATAGCAGAAATGACTTATGCATTGACTTATCTTGCACCCAAGATAACATCTGAAGGAGGTACTTGGACATCTCTCTTAGTGACATGCAGGAGCTTCAGTTACAAATGTGTTCCTCCTCTGGAAGCATAATAAACGAATAAATGCACTATGCCTTAACAAAGTAACCCTAAGTGAATAGCTACAAGGGGGGGGGGGCACAGAGGCCAGAGTGTGGAATTATGGAGTTCTTAACCTCCATATATACTTTCCTTTCAGTGTAGGGAACATACAATTTACATTTAGATGTTTTAAAAAAGACTGTTTTTTCCCACAATGTCGTTCAGACGTAGCCCCCAAAGTTATCATTAGCAAAGTTTTTAGATCAGTGAAAAGTAATGAGGAGATTTTTAATATGTCTGCTATGAAGGACATAAAGAAATAATAATAATAATAATAATAATAATAATAATAATAATAATAATAATAATAATAATAATTTATTTATACCCCGCCACTCTGGGCGGCTTCCAACTGAATATTAAAAACAATACAGCATTAGAAAAGAAGAAGAAAAGTGGAGGGGGGCATTTTAAAGAATTACTAGGTGTGTTGGGTATCACTCAAATGGTAGGTGGCTTGACAAATGGTGATGCGAGGATTACTCATTGAAAGTTAGATGTGGAGGATTTTTGGAAAGTGTTGGTTTGCACCCAGGTTGGCCATGTGGGACCAATGTGGGGCCCTGTAAGTATGAACAACTAAAATTCCCATAAACCCTGACCCTTGGTCATGCTGGTTGGGGATTGATGGGGGTTCTAATCCGCCATTTGGAGTGCACCACACTGCTACCCCTGTCTAAACCCTCTCTGGTGATGTTTGCAATACTATAATGCAATCCTAAACCTGTATGCTTAGAAGCAAGCCTCAAGTGGAATTTACTCCCAAATAAGTGTGTTTAGGATTGCAGCATTATCACCCTTAATCTGTGAGAAAGCAGCCATAAATAAGTACTACATGATTTTGCAATCAGTTCTTTAACAAGAAGCCCAGAGATGAAAGAATTCTGAACCATTCCATGGATAGGGTTCACAGGATAATCTTACAAAAGGCCTTGTGTTATAAATTTTATGCCAGGTATGATTATTGGTCGCATTTGTCTAGGCTCCTGCTTGGGATGTGTGTGAGAGAGAAGGAGCTGGTTTCTTGATCTCTTTTGAGGCTGCTTCTCAACACATTTTGAGATTCTTCTAATCCAAGTCTTCCATGAAATTTCAGTGTCTTCAGTATCCAGTGTTTTGGTGTGCATTGTTCAACAATTTAAGTAGTAATTACCTCTTTTAAATAAATAAGGGGGGGGGATCTGCTGAAGTACAACTACTGTGATTACTGTTTCAGTGTAATTGTTAATTACACTGTGGCCTTTCCAGATTTCTTTACTAAGAGATTTCTTAAATAGCAGCCACAGCACAGGCAACATCAGCTTAAATGGGAGACTATCAAATGATTCATTACATATGGGATTAAGTGAGGAAACTCTTAGAGGTATGCTCTGAAGGCATGGGATAAAGCATATTTGCTGAAGCTTAAGCAAGGTTGGTTCTAGTCAGTGTCTTGACTGGACAACACTTGAGAACCCCAAGCCTGCTGACTGGAGTTCCCTGATAGAATAATGATGGAACAGCAAGGAAATATATGTGACAGTACAGGGTCCCAAGAAATAGGCAATGTGTGCAAATGAAGGGAAATCAGGTTTTGTCTCCTTGCAGTGTAAGAAGCAATAGTAAAGCCTTCTCAGAATATTTGGAAAATGTGACAAGATGATTTGAGCATATGCCACCAGTCCTGTCCTGACTGCTCCGGCTGGGCCCCATTCTTTATTTTTGATATCATGAATCATGTGAAATTCTTGGCTTGGTTGTGTACGTTTGGATGTTTTATTAATTGTTTATGACTATTTCATAGTTCAGTATTTTTTTGCGTATTGTAAGCTGCCTTGAGCATGATTTCTGCTACAGAAAGGCGGCATACAATAAAATGATGTACAGTATGGATGTATTTAAGGAGGTAGAAGCTTCCAGAGACAGGGAGCAGCAGGGGGAGAGACCCTGTTGCTGCCACCAATGCCATGTTACGATGTAGATTTGGGGAAGAAGGAAGCAAGGGAGAAAGAGGTAGCTTTCAAACCCCAGTACAAGAGAAGCTTACATCCATCTTAAATGAAGGCCCAGAAGCTTGTATTCCAAATTTGTATCCACCTAATTAAAAAATTGCCCTTCTTCCCCACTACAGATTACGTGCACTCATTAGAGCAGCCTTTTTCAACCTTGAGCCCCCCTATGTTGTTGGACTACAACTCCCATCATCCCTAGCTAGCAGGACCAGTGGTCAGGGATGATGGGATTCCTGTAACACCCGGAGACCCAAGATTAAAGCTGAATTAGAGCACTGGAAGGACAGATCGTGAAGCTGAGGCTCCAATACTTTGGCCACCTCATGAGAAGAGAAGACTCCCTGGAAAAGACCCTGATGTTGGGAAAGATAGAGGGCACAAGGAGAAGGGGACGGCAGAGGACGAGATGGTTGGACAGTGTTCTCAAAGCTACCAGCATGAGTTTGACCAAACTGCGGGAGGCAGTGGAAGACAGGAGTGCCTGGTGTGCTCTGGTCCATGGGGTCATGAAGAGTCGGACACGACTAAATGACTAAACAACAACAACAACATTTGTTGTGAAGTGAACAGGTCACACAGGCCTGTCACCCTTCCTGTGCTAGTGAGGTGAAAATTGGCAGCTGATTTGAATATATGAAGAAAGCTATTTGATGTATAGCAAGATTCTTTCTTTGCAAATTGCAAGTTGTTGTTGTTGTTTAGTCGTTTAGTCGCGTCCGACTCTTCATGACCCCATGTTGGACATCACCTATGGAACAAAATGGTGTTTGAAGCACAATTAAACACTTCAAATTGCAAGTTATGAAGTGTTTAATTGTGCTTCAAACACCATTGTGTTCCATGGGTGATGTCCAACATTAATTCTTTTCAGAGTATTAGCTGTTGCTATATCTGTTATTTCAATGGGTCCTATCTTAGCAGAACTTAGCTGGATAACAACCAATGACATTTGAGTTCATCTGTGACATCCTCTAAGTCACTCTACATCATGTGCAACTGAGTATATATGCCACGTGTAGACAATATTCACATTCATTGGCACTTCCTGTCTTTCTGATATGCTCATGGTCTTTCATATGAAGGAGCCTATATTGCAAATGTGTACAATATTCACAATTACCAAGGTTTTTAATGCATTTTTAATGTTAAGAGTGTCATATTGTTTGTAAACTTGGGGGGGGGGGAGAATGTTTGCAAGGAAGAAACTAGGCTATGTGTGTCTTTTGCAGTGGGGTGGGGGACATTCATTTTAAATCTCTTTTATTTGAACTGGACTTGGGAAGGGATTTCAAAAGCAATAGCAGATTATGTTGCTTTCACAGTTATTAAAACTCAGCTGTCTCTGTTGTTATAGGCTTAGAAATTTCTCATTTCATAGTATGGAATTCACATTACACAACAGAAACTTGTGCAGACTGCAGATGTATACCATAGCAATGCAATATCTTGCCTCTAAAAAGTACATGCAAAGCAAATTTGCCTCAGGTGCATTTTTTCTTGGTGAGAAGATATGTGAGGGCATCTATTTATCTATCTATCTAATCTATCTATCTATCTATCTATCTATCTTTCTATCTTCTATAACAAGATGATACAAGTCAGATGTCAGTAGGTTTTCATGTCTTTTGACCCTTGCAAACAAACCCAGCTAGAATAATCTCATTTTCTAGAAATAAGAATAAGGTATAAAATAGAACCCTATCAGTATGTTCTGCAAAGGATAATGGTAACCTATCAGTATGATCTGCCAAGTACCGGTATTTCACCATTTGAATGTATTTAAGTCTGAAAAACATCAGCACTGTTTTAAGTTCCCTCTTTCTCCCCTGTAATAGGTAGAATTTATTTTGTACAATGTATTAGAAGGGTAACCAAACAGTTGCTATTTTGAGTCACTGTTTGTTTGGTCTATGTTCCTCGAGTCATTGTTGCCATCTCCTAGCTAATGTCCACCACCTGTTCTGGACACAGAATTCTACGAATAACTAAACCTTCTGTTAACCTACTTACAGAACCAACATATCAAGGACTATGATGCAATTGCCAAACAGATGGCAAGGCTCTCTGTTGTTTATCTATTCCAGGTGGACGAAGAGACTCAATTCAAGTATTGATAAGTTTATCGTGAGTGGAACTTAGTTCCTACAGATACCTCACTGCTTACATGCATTGGAAAATGATTTTGGGGAGTGTATGGGGGAAAGGTGGGACAGACAATGGAGTATAGGGTTTGATGGCAGTCACCCAGCGATGAATATGCCTTTGGAAGATGCATAAAGGTTAATCAAATGTGTTGGGTTGTGCATTGGAGTTCAATGGCTACAATTGGTTTGGGGCCATCAGATCAGTAAGGCAGGCTACATCACATTGAATGGTATTTGAAATAAATATGAATTGACTTAGTGATGTGCATCCTAAAATGGAACAGAGTTCTGAGAGAGGGTGGAGATGCTAGGCATCTCTTGTGTCTATTGCAGCTGGATCTGATGTTCCCTGCTACTGCCTCCATTGACTGAGGAAATAGTGGTAAAATGCTGTGGTGGGGGTAGGGTTCCAAATATTTAAATATCAGCCTTAGGATCTCATTATTTTTCTTTTTAATTTTTTTAGTTGCCTTTTTAATCAGGAGCTATTCCAGATGACCTCTGATCTCCCTCCGGGCATTTATCTACAGCTATGTTGTGAGGGGTCTTTGTAAACTAGGCATTGCTCATTTCTTTGGCATTATCAAAAGGCAGTTTCACTGCCTATCTCAGAAAATAATAATCTCTTTCTTTGAATTACCATTTTAATATACAGTCTCTTTTATTTGAAGTCAAACTTACTAGATGTTCCAGACACAATGCAGCATTCTACAATGCTGTTTGGCACTGAATTACGTTATTTTTTTCTTCCCTATACTGCATTATAAATTTGAACTTGTGGAATATGGATTTGCAGTGTGCCCCCTCAATCTGAGTATAATTAATCAGATTTTTTTATAAGTGTCTCTTTTTATTGTGAATGCGAACTGCATAACTTAATGCAACTGGTCCTAATCATTGCGGAAGTCAATGCACATCTGATGATGAATAATGCAAAGATTGCTTTGACATTATATATAATTGCAGGGCTTTATTGCCATTGCCTTGAAACTCCCACTTGTATTGTTGTGACATTCTATGACATAGATAAACCCAAAGCCTGTAATTGCTTTGGGGGGGGGGAATCTACTTAAAAAAGAGAATCATGCATAGTATTAAATGCAAAAGAAGACAACCTACCCTTCCAGCATTCCTATAAGTTTTATTGCTATGCAGATATACACTGAAGGCTGAAAAAAAGGAGAAAGGGAAAAGGATTAGACTTAACTTTAAATGCCTATGTCTAAAAATCTGTGCATTCAAAAGAAGAGTCAACTTGCCAGCTGATGGAAGTTATCCTTTCATTGGTTGAAGGAACACGGATCGTGCATTGACTTCCCACTAGAGGAAGAGGCAGGGTGATCATTTTTTCTTGATTCCTTCTTCCCTCTGCACCCTCCAGTGCCAGCTCTCACATTGTTCTGGAGTGTCCCAAACCCTCTGAGAAGATTTTTAGGGAACAGGAGGCAAATTTCCATCCCTCTGCATCCAGTTTACAGACTTCTTCTGCACACAAGCCTGGACCAAATCTTAGGATTCTCCCCTCCCAATAAGTGGCAATTCATTAATGTGATAATATCAATAAAATATGTTAATATAGATTAATTTATTGGCAAGACAAAAAAACACACACAACAACACCCCATATGGCTGTATTAAGATTAATTTATTTAGATGGGCTTTTCTGTTTCTTTTATACTTACACTTGCTCTGTCTATCACCACTATTCAATCAGTCGAGTTCTCAAGAGACATCTTTGGCCAAATTAGTCCATAATCTGTGGTAATGCTCTCTCTCGAGACTCTTATTACTAAATGCTTTTGCTAAGTAATAGCATATGCAAACTAAGTCTCTAGTCCCACACAGTCAATGAACAATAGTGTAGTACAGTAAAAACTCCATTATACACAGGACTAGAACGAAGTCACTTTCTGGATTTATGTTTTAGGTTTGAATGGTTGCTGCTTTCAGTGAAAACACACATGCAATAGCATTGACAACCTGGTGGTATTTTTTTGCTAAGCACACCCTATCCATCTTTTGCTAAATCATGTATCATCTGTTACTGGATTCACCCAGTACAAAAAAAGAAAAATGACACAGGCTAATTCATAGCCAACTTGAAAGTCAAGCTGGCAATGCTCTAGTAAATGCTAGTGCCCAGAGTAGCTTGCACAAAGGTTTCCATGCAATCTGATCCCTGAGCAATTGGGGATCCAAATTACATGGAATCCCTGGCATTTAGTTCCCTCCCTGCAGACATTTTCCAGGTACACTGAGATACCAGGTAATGTGTCTGGCTGACATCAGGTGGCTACTCAGCACAGTCCCATTAATGGCAGGGAACAATGCATGTGCAAAATGTCCACACAGGGCAGTGATAGCTAGTCAGTGGATGGCTCTCTAGATGTTTTGGACTCCAAGTTCCATTATCCTTGGTCCTTGGCCATGCTGGCTGCAGCTGATGAGAGTTGGGAGTTCAAAAACATTTGAAGGGCTGCAGGGTAGCCACCCCTGGTATAAGGCTTTGATTTTACCCATATTTATTCAATAACAGAGCTCCCATGTAACTTTGGCAAATATAAACCAGCACTGAATATTTCATTCAGGTTCTCCTTCCTCCTCTGGCATGGCCACAATGAGATCAGAAGCATTTGTTTTGTTTTAAACGAATTGCACTTTGTTGTGCTCCCACCTTCCCAATGCTGTGCGTCACTGCCACTTACCAAGAGGGGGTGTGGCAAGGCAGCGAAAGCTCAATACAGTACAGGTGCCATGTGGGCACAGTACTGAGAATGCCAGATGCCACTGTGAGCAGTAGGGACACAATGCATTGGAAGGCAGGGGAACAATTCAACCTCAATGGCTGCTCCCAATGAGATGAGATAAACCTATCACTTTAAACTGAGCATGAAAAGATGTAAGCAGAACTGGTGTACCATGATCCCATCTGGTTATGCTCATTGGTGTTCTAGCATCTGCATTTTGCCCTGGTTGAACCTTCTAGGTCATCTTCAGGAGCAGCTCCACATACTGCAGTCCATTTGGAAGGGACACACATCCTAATATGTGTACAGTCCATGTGTTTGAAGACCAGGCCAGCTGTTAGCAAGACAAAGTTAAGACAAGGTCAGCTCTGTCCAGCAGCAGAGTGATGTAATTTGTTTCAGGCAACAGGTACCACATACCACATAATTTGGGGGTGAGGGGACTGGTGTCTGGTTGGTTAAAAAAGACCTTTTAAACTGTTTTCTATAGTTGGGAGGAGGTCATGGACCAGGGCATGATTAAAGGAATAGAGTGGGCGGCCTTCTGTCTTTTCTGCCTGACTTCTCTCCCTTCAGCAGTGATTTTTCCAAGAGAGAAAAGATACAACCTTGGAAGCAAACTCTGCTTGATTCCAAGTGCACCTAGAGTTTTTTTCTAGCCCAGAGTTTTAAAGGTTGGCTAACAAACCGGGTTTTGAAATCATAGTTCCACTGAAAATAATAATAATAATAATAATAATAATAATAATAATAACAACAACAACAACAACAACAACAACAACAACAACAACAACAACAACAATTTATTTATACCCCACCCTCCCTGGCTCAGGGTGGCTAACACCAGTAAAATTACAATAAAAGGATAATGGGGGGGGACCAAATTAAAATACAGGTTAAAATACAATTTAAAAAGCAGCCTCATTTTAATAATAGTCCATAGATCAAAACCATAAGGGGGGGGGGAACATAAGGGTCAGACTGAGTCCAAACCAAAGGCCAGGCGGAACAGCTCTGTCTTGCAGGCCCTGTGGAAAGATGTCAGGTCCCGCAGGGCCCTAGTCTCTTGTGACAAAGTGTTCCACCAAGTCAAGGCCAGTACTGAAAAGGCCCTGGCCCTAGTTGAGACCAATCTAACCACCTTGTGACATAGGACCTCCAAAATGTTGTCATTTGTGGACCTTAAGGTCCTCCGCGGGGCACACCAGGAGAGGCGGTCCCGTAGGTACGTGGGTCCTAGTTCAATAAATGTAAGGCTGACGTACCAGAACAATATATGACTGCCCCGCCCCCGAGACCACACACCCTGATGAGGATTTCACATAGCATGGGGTGTGTATGCAAGACAAATTAACCACATTGATTCAATGAAATACATTCACTTTAAATGGGCAGGTGAAAACTTCTTCCAACTCAATGGCAACACAGCTCTCAAGATCCCTGGGCGTGTGCTGCAACCTTGCACTGCAGCTTGCTTGCTAAGGACCGGGGGGGGGGATTCCCTCCTTGCCAGGAAAGCCTTGAGTATGGTGTTCCACAAGCACCCCTGGGCCCTGCTGCTCACCCTAATGCGCATGCCAGGCCTCAAGCCCCACCTGCCCACACCATAATGCACCAGCAGATGTCTGAAGGGTGCTCCTAAAAAAGGTGCCCCATACCCAATACCACCTAATTAAACCTAGGGTATTTTCCCCCTCTGCTTCAGCAGCTGCCCAGACTCATTGCCAAACTGGCAAGCAAGCTGTACCTCTCCCTGAGCGCCAACCAAATTAGCTCAACAGGGTGAAAAAGCAGAAGACCTAAAGCAGGGTGCCCACCCAAAAGATCCTGCTTGGCCTCAGGAGACTGGCAACTAGTCCATAACACTCACACTGCTGCAATTCCCAGCTCTATGAAGCTGCAGAGTGCAGATGCAGAGACACAGGTGGAATCTACAAACATATAAAAACTGTTCTGAAAATGCTTTTTTAAAAGCATTTTGAATTTTCCATAAGGCTCACCATCACCATCTAGTGTCACATTGTATATTGCACTTAAAACACCCTTAAAATGTTTTATTTGCAGCTGTATAGCTGAGTCCACATTAGCAATGCATTCTCTTCTGTATCAAATAATGCTTGATGTGAGCAGCACATCTTCATCATTGTCCAGCTCATAGAATGCCATCGGGGCAGTTTCTGGCCACATCAGAAGTATTAGGTGAATGTGTTTGACTTTTTACATGTATCTTTTTTCTCCCCCCCCCCCTTTTGTTTCTACAATGGTTATATAAGCTTTTATTTTGTTCCTTAGGTGGGTTTTGGGTAGTAACAATGCATTTATTTATCTAAAGATAAGTAAGCTGAAATGAAATGCTAGACTTTGTAGACCCAATGTAATTAGGAAAGAGAAAGACATTCACTCTGCGATTTTAATCAATTTTGGTTTAAGAGAAATGATAAAATACCATTAATGAAATATCAACATTTTGTGCAATTGCCATGTTGTTTCATTTTTTGAACAAACAAATGGCAATATATATATAGTTTGTGTTTGCCAAACGAACTTCATATTTCTCTTTCTATACATGGAAGACATTTTCTATTGGTTTCTAAAGATTTGTATAGATTTATTTCACTGCAGCATACAAAACCAGGCATTCATTTCTTAGAATGCATTAACTGCAGCACAGTGATTGCTTTTCATCTTCAATAATTTGACTGCTTTGTATAGTCCTGGTCTTATCAAGTAGAATAACTAATTTAGTTGTCGTACAGTCCTGAATACAGAATGAAAACTTCTTTCTACCTGCTTTTTACCATGTAGACCATTGTTTTGTCTTATGCTTTAGGCTTTGCAATTTTAATGTGGCTGTTTAATGTTTTAACTAAGCCTGTTATTAGCTGAAATACATTCTGAATTGGTTTTGACCAATCTGGTGGTTTTGACCTATAAAGCCTTAAATGGCTAAGGACTGCAATACCTTAAGGACCGCCTCTTTCCATATGAACCTACCAGTACCCTGAGATAATCTTCTGAGGCCCTTCTTTGTGTGCTTCCTCCTTGAGAGGCCCAGAGGGTGGAAACACAAGAACGGGCCTTCTCTGCAGTGGCTCCCCATCTGTGGAATGCTCTCCCCAGGGAAGTTTACCTGGCACCTTCATTATACACCTTTCGGTGTCAGGCAAAAATGTTTCTTTTTAACCAGGCCTTTGGTTGATTTGATTGACATCCTATGCCCTTTTAAAATGGGGGGGGTTGGGGGGTTATTGGGTCGTTGTTTTTATTTTGATTATATATTTTGTGATTTTATATTTTGTTTTTGTTCTGTGAACCACCCTGAGACCCCCGGGTATAGGGCAGTATATAAATTCAATAAAAAAATTAAAATTAATAAAAATGTTTGTTCAGTCATAAAAGACCCTCTTCATACTTACTTGCAGTGTAAAAATATTAAATAACTTACACTGGAAATTGCAGGCAATTAAATTGATTTGGAATACTTGGAGGTTGTTCCAAATGGTCTGGACAATTATCTCAATACCTTATGTCCATGTATTTTATGCCCATGTATAATACACTCGGAGTCGAGAGTGAATTTCATGCTCTTTATTCAGCTCATAGTGGTGAGGAGGAATGGAAGTTCCCCCAGAACATCTGCTTTATATACATTATTTACACAATGGGCCCCATGTGATTGGCTAATTCCGGGATTCTCCTGTAGGCCAATCAGGTCGCGGATTCACTTCCACCTGGAGCTGGATTGGATGGCTCCTGTGGACCAAACAGACTGCTGCATTCTGGAGCCTATTGTTCTAGGACCAATCAGGCTGCTGCATTCTGAATCCTATTGTTCTAGGACCAATCAGACTGCTGCATTTTGGATCCTATTCAACTCAGTACATAACACTTTATGTGAAGGGGGGGGGGGGAGAAATATCAGAGCCTAGGTGTGCCAGTTTTTAACAAAGCTAGTCAAAGGAGAAAAATGACAGCAGGGTGCAGAAACTCTTACACAAACCCATTTGGGGTTTTAAAATCTCTGTGTTGGTGATGCTCACTGGTTTGGGTCCAGATACAGCTTTGAGGACTTTCATGCTCATTTCAGACAGACCACTATGAGCATCAGGTTCCCTGAACTGTTTTCAGCGGAGACTTTATGACTTACACACACACACACACACACACACACACACACACACACACACACACTACTTACTGTAGCAAGGATCACAGTAGTGGTAGCACTCCAGACATGAGAGGAGTGAAGAAAGAAGATCTGAACTTCCTTTCCCACACTCTCCAGTGTTCTGATGGCACTCCAGGAAGGGAGGACACAGTGGCCTTGGGAAGATGTGGCTTTAACATGGGCCAATGGAGAAGAGCTTCCGTCTTTCATGCAGAAGGTCCCGGTTTAATCCCTGACATCTCCAGGTAGGTCTGAGACAGCCCTGAAGAGCTGCACCAGTCAGTGTAGACAATACAGAGCAAGATGAACCAGTGGTCTGATTCAGCAGCTTCCTAGGCTATGGCTTGCTATATGAGTAAAAAGGTAAAGGACCCCTGGACAGTTAAGTCCAGTCAAAGGCAACTATGGGGTGTGGCATTCATCTTGCTTTCAGGCCAAGGGAGCTGACGTTTGTCCACAGACAGCTTTCCAGGTCATGTGGCCAGCATGACTAAATGACTTCTGGTGCAATGGGACACCGTGATGGAAACCAGAGCACACAGAAATGTCACTTACCTTCCTGCCACAGCGGTACCTATTTATCTATTTCCACTGACATGCTTTTGAACTTCTAGGTTGGCAGGAGCTGGGACAGAGCAACGGGAGCTCACCCTGTTGCAGGGATTTGAACCGCCGACCTTCTGATCAGCAAGCCCAAGAAGCTCAGTGGTTTAGACCACAGTGCCACCTGCGTCCCTTTAGCTATATGAGTGTTCTTGGGTGGATGGGGGAAGGTGGAGGGCTGACTGGCTTACAGCCATTTCTCCTAAAACCAACACAAGATATTCCGTGGCATTTCTGCGGCTATCCAAGAACACAGGCAGAATAGCAGAAAACGTGTTTTGTAGATCTCTGCACCTGATCAATGCAGCAATGTTTAGGTACCTAGTGAAATGAATCTGAAACCTTGTGTTCACTACAATCGTACCCATCCTATGAGAATTCTCTCCAGGCTTCTGCCTTTCCAGGTTGGTGGGGTGGGGAGAGCAGACGCGTTCTCATTAAGTGCCTGGTTGGCCAGTTCTTTGCTACAAGAAAGGCAGAGGCGCAGGGAATATCATGAGAGTAAAGCTTTGTTGTTCTGAATACCACTGTAATATCTGTATTGTTGGATACATTTTGGTGTGTAATGAGCTCATTCCCAGTGCTAAATCACCCCAAATGGTTCTCACGCTGTCCAAGTTAGTTCATGTGCTGCGCAGGAGAGTTAATTAATCTTTTGGCAGAAAGAATAGCCGTTTTTATTGTCCATAGTGCTGCAATGCATCAATTTAATGGCTATAGAAGACTATTTTGCCGTACATATGTCTCTGAGACACTGAGGATATTTCAGCAATGCACTAGCCTCTTTGTTCATCCTCTGGCACTTTGGAAAAGCTTTCTTTCTGTCAGTGTCAAAATCTTGCAGCCAAATACTACCTTGTTTCCTCTCTAGAGAAAAATTGCAACATTTCAGTTTGTAAGCACAAAACCCTTTATGCGAGAGTGCCTGAAAACAGTCCAGGAAGAAAATTTGGATTTGTGTTGCTGCCTGACGAATCAGCTACTCAGCTACCGCTATTCAGGAGGAGCTTCAAATTTTGCTGGTTGACTTTGTATTTACAGTACTATTATTTATTATTGAAGACACGGGGCTTCCAAAATACAGCTTCGCTTCCAAACAACGAATGCTCCACGTCTTTTCCCTATTTGAGGAGATAGCTAAGTGTCCATGGGCATTTCCAAAAATGGGCATCTGTACTCAGAAGCGAGAGGGAAAGTGTGTGTGCTTGAAAGCTGTTGTAATGTTTCCCCTATGAATGCTGCCCAGGAAAAGACACCAGCTATGAATAACAAAGACTGTTTTCATTTGTTATCATACAAATCTAGTCCCAAAGGGCTCTTGGCCAATATCACCCAGACAGCCATTTTAGCAAAGCTCCACCTCCTCCATTCCAGATGCTTGCTTCCTCAACTAACCATCATGCCATATAATACTCCCCCTTCAGTATTAAAATAGATATACTAGGTTTTCTTAAACCCATTTTTAAATGTGTGTGTGTGTGTGTGTGTGTGTGTGTGAGAGAGAGAGAGAGAGAGAGAGAGAGAGAGAGAGAGAGAGAGAAATACTACCATTATATTTATTCTGTGATGCCTTATTTGCATGGCAAACCTCTAGCCTGTGGTTCAACTTCTTTTGCATTGTGCGTTAAATTTACAGAAGAAATCGGAACAATCTCTTTTCAGTCCTGAAAACTTGTGCATGCCCCACAGAGGAGAAATGGGTTCTAAGGATTTATTCCTAGTTAAGCCCTCATTGTTTTGTAACCATTCAGACTGGAGATTGGATATAATACTGGGAATTGAATATTGAGCCCTCAGATATAAAAATATGCATATTGAGCATACTTGGAAGAAAGGGGTTGTCTAGGTGAACATAAAGGGTAGAGCTGCCCAGGTTGCCTTCTGAAAAGAGTAGTCTTAGACACAGGATGGGTCACAAAAGAATACAAGGCTCTTAATATGGGACAGTAATATGTAGCAGGGCATTGTTGTGATTGTGGATTGTGCATTTGCACATCCAAGAGTTTTATAACCTAGGGCACTTTTTTGTAAAGGGTATTCTGTTTTCCACGTCAACAGAGCATGGCAATTAGCCTTTGGCAGTCAAGCAGTTTTGTCATGGTTGCCAATTTTAAGTGGTCATGGTATGCTGAGAGATGTTGTGGGGGTGCAGAGACGAAATGGAGGTGAGCAAACAACAGAAGACCCAAAGATGTTACAATGTAGTGTGCCGGCAGGTTTATGTGGAACATCTCCAACTCCTCGAAAGATTCCATCAATTTTACACATCACTTGGCAAGACAGGCGAACTAATATCAGTGTACCGGAAGAAGCAAAGATCACCAGTGTTGAAGCAATGATTGTTCAACATCAACTTCGTTGGACTGGTCATGTTGTGTAGATGCCTGATGATCGTCTTCCAAAGCAACTACTGTATTCCAAACTTAAAAATGGAAAGCGTAATGCTGGTGGTCAACAAAAGAGCTTGAAAGACTTTCTCAAAGCAAATCTTAAAAAAATGTAGTATAAACACTGACAACTGGGAAACACTGGCCTGCGAGCGCTTCAGTTGGAGAACAGCCTTTACCAAAGGTGTCGTGGGCTTTGAAGACACTCGAACTCAGGACACAAGGGAGAAACGTGCTAAGAGGAAGGCACGCTTGGCAAATCCACACTGTGATCAACTCCCGCCTGGAAACCAATGTCCCCACTGTGGAAGGATGTGTGGATCCAGAATTGGCCTCCACAGTCACTTACGGACTCATTGTTAAAACCGTGTTTATGGAAGACAATCTTACTCAGCTACGAGTGATCACCAAAGAAGAAGAAGATGTGGAACAATGTAACCAGGTTCCAAAGCTATGTGCTGCTTCAGAGATAAGCACCAGAACTTACCAGCATCGTGATTAGAAATGGATATGGGGCATGTCTGAGAAGCAGCACTGACTATTAACTAGTTTGTAATTTGGCATGCACATTTTGGACTAACCATCGTTTCTGAACAGTTTTGAAATCCAAGCCCACTTAAGCCATATTGCAATGGTGTGATCTGAGGGTTGCCAAGGTGTGGATAACTATGGCAAGGCCACCTCTGTCCAAGATGGGTTGCAGCAGCTGGGGCACCAACCTCAGTTCATATAAGATGCCCTGTTCCATGGATGCCATATAGCAGGGGTAGGCAACCCACGGCTCTGGAGCTACATGTGGCTCTTTTACACTTTTGCCGCGGCTCCGGGGTGGATACTAGCAAGGGGAGGAGGCGCATTGTGTGCCCCGACACTCCCCACTGTGGCGGACGCTGTACTGGCTGTGACGTCGCATGGGGGCGGTGTGTGCGTTAGTCACGCACCGTCCTGACGTCACCTTCCCGCCCGCCTGCTGCATTGTACATTGTACGCTGGTCACTGCATTGAAGGGGGGCATGTACGCTGGTCACTGTTTTGAAGGGGAGTGAAGAACACACACACACACAAAGGTAACTTGTTAATTTAACGTTTATTTCTATGAGGAGGAGTAATTCTGAGGGGTCAAACAAAGAAATAATAAAAAGTGACAAAAAAGTTATTTTTATAATGACGAGTTTTGCGGCTCCCAGTTTTTTTTTCTTCGGAAATGGGTCCAAGTGGCTCTTTTTGTCTTAAAGGTTGCATACCCCTGCCATATAGGCTTGATCTGCCAGCATCCACATCCTTTAGGAGGAATGCAGTCCTATTAAAAAATAGATCAAGCACCATCTTCTTGGCCAGAAGAACTCCACACCAATAGTACTGTGTTTGGGCTGGTGTTTTCATCAAATACTCAGACCTTTATGATGGATTGTGTGGTTTCACCAGAGCATTTCCATCCAGCCAAGATTCTCAATATGCTGACAGAATTTGTTTGGAGTGGTCCTTGCTTGAGTAGGTAGGAAATTAACACACTGCTCAGATAAATGGAGAAAAACTGGAAAAAAGATAAAAATGGAATAATATTGGGAAAGCATTCCTAGTCCCACTGGAGCCATACGGGCTCAGACTACAAGGGGCAGTATATCCATCTCCATATTTCCAGCTGTCTTCCTCATTGACTTTGGTGTGAGATGAAGTGGTCTACAAGAGAAAAATGTGAGGCTATTCAGATACTTTATGACAGAGAGAGGACACTTAATGATTGTGTCAAGTTGATTAAAAATACAATTTAAAAGAGCAAAGTCCATAGAGAGAGCATTTAAATGAGGATTTATTGTTTAGGTCAAAGTGTTTGGGTTTTGTGGTTAGCCAGTTTGTTCAAGAGAAAGAAGTGGTTTCTTTATTTTCTCTTCTAGACGGAAGAAATGGAAGGTTTTCACACCAGCTTCCCATAGGGTTTTGCTTCTGAATACCCTTTTTTGGGGGAGGTGGGATGCAATATTATGAAACACTTTAAGTCTACTGTAATTCGATGAGGCATTAACATAAATGACTATCATCCGAGTTAATGTATTCTGGAATTACACGCCTGTGCATATATAAATAAGGCGACAAAGATAAGCAGTTTCTCATATCTTTGATTGTAATGGGCTTACACGCTGGAAACATTAGTGGGAACGTATAAAATAAGATAGGAAGAACGAGTGTTTTTTAAAAAAATACAAAGAATTGGCTTAAAATGGTAATTATATTAATGAAATCATCTTATTATTCTGCTTTTTAAAAAAAGAAAGCTTAGTACCTTGTTTCTTTCAAGCATGTTAGAAATGGCACATTCCTAAAGATCTTGTTGAGATATGCAGGGAGGAAAAATCTGGAGAGATGGCTGGCAACTGCAGGGCACAGGGGGGAATTGAAAGAAACTTAATGTTTCCCTTTGAGGATTCCAGTCTTATCTTTTCCGCTTCTAAAGCTTTTTGCTGGAGGCTAGTGGCAGTGCCCCAAAGGCGCTGTGCATGTGTGTGTGTGTGTTTGGATATGTATAGCCAGATTACTATAATTCAGAATTCTTATTCCATTACATGCTAAAGCTACAGTGTAGGAATAAAGAACCATCATTTACCCAAAGACATTATCAAAACAATACTGGAAAAGTTGGACAAACCCATCTATCATTGTGCAATTATGCAGCCAAGGCCAGGATCTATCCCACCTCATGCAAAATGTGTGGTTTCACAGGGCTCTGTTATGCTCACAGCACCAAGATACCACCAGAGTCTTAGCATCTAGACCACCGCACTATTTCTACAACCACACAGCACTTTATTTTAAAACCCACATCTCTGAGACATTTTGTACCAGAGAAATGGGGGGGGGGGGAGCTTGGATGAGTTGCGCTACTTCTTCTCACACTTTTGAAGGCATATCCTTCATTCATCCAGTGAGGGGAAGAGAATGTAAATAGTTCATGAATCCTTTCTCATGATTTCCTGTGATGTACGTACATTGTCGCCCTAAGTTTTTGACATCATCAGGTATCATGAAGCTGGAGAGAGACCTTAGCCAATGAAAGGCATTTATTGAGCTTTTTGGTCTATTATAGTTGGCCTTATGATATAGTAGATTAAGTTTTCGCATGTTAAAAATAGTCACATCAATCTGGCCTGTGTTTTCACAAGAACAGCTCCAGTGATGCCATATTCATTGGAATGTGCCTGGTGCATTTGAATAAGCAAAAAATTCCTACCAGTGAAATTATATGGTCAGTATGGAACGCTATAAGAGGTTTGGTGCTGAGTTTGTGCTACATTTCTGAGCTGTTAATCAGATAAAGAACAGTAAGCTGTTGAGTGGCAAACTAGAGAAGATATAAAGCTCTTTATTTTGTATTATGGCTTAAAATAATCAGTATTACGTGGGAGCAAAGGGAGGTTATTCCACTTTTCTGATTAGCCTTTTTAGCTTGAATGGGACATGAACTCTTAAAAGGTGTGCTGCTTAGTAGAAAATATAATTCTTTGATCTTTCATTCATTGAGGGAAGCTTTTCCAGATATGTCTCCATGACAGCAGATTATTCTTTACAAGAGCTAAAAAGCTAAGTGCATGAGTATTTTTCAGCACAACCCATAAGAAACTTCTCCTGCATGAAATGAATTACTCCTGAGTAGTGTTGCGGCAGAGCTCTACAATGAGGCATATACTTGAGTAGATTTCATGAGCTTTCCCATCTGCCCATAATCAATTTAGGCTTCAGAACAGGAACCTCTGGATTTGGGCAGAAAAATAATCAGTTTTCTGCACCTTCTGATTGTGCATTTCTGAGAGTGTGCCTAGAAGGGGGAAACAAAACCCATGCAATATTCAGGGATCCAAAACAGGCATAGCTAATATCTTTCACCTCCTGGTGTTAGGAACTGATGAACGGTCTCCAGTACATGAAATATTTCCAGGTATTCCAACTAAATGCACCTGGGAGAACCAGCAGCCTTGTCCCTCTGACCTATGTAAGTTCATTAAACATCTGTAGAAAGTCCCATGGGTACAGCTGTGCACATGCTCTTCATGCAATCAGGGCCGTCTTTACCCAGGGGTACAAGGGGTGTGGGGTACCCGGGCGCCAACTTCTGGGGGGTGCCAGGCACCCGCCGCTGAAGCCGCCTAAGCTCTTAACTATCTACCTGTTATGAAATAATAAATAATTTTGATCAAGCTAGAAAAACAAAATACATATATACCTAGGTATTACCGAAGTGTATACCTACTGTTTCACTACAGGAGTTTTGTCTTTGTGCGCTCATTTACCAAAGACGCGCTGCGCTTGTCATTCACAATGGCAGCGCTTGTCAGACTCAACGATGGCACTTGTCATTCACAACAAGAGATAAGGCATAAGCGTGGTGTCTGACATAAGCATAATAAAAGTTAATTTGGGGGCTAAACTAAATTTGGGGGCTCTGGGCGGATCTTTGCACCCTGGTGGCGCATATGCTAAAGACAGGGCTGCATGCAATCAAAACTCTATATGTTTCAATTCCCAGTCAAATAGATAGAGCCCTCCCAGGGCATGTGTTGTTGTTCCTGCTGGGACACACATTCTACGTATGTGCAGTTGGGGGAGGAACTGCCTGCACGATGCTTTCCCCTCCTTGCATTCCATGCTGCATTTGGAATGCATGAATAATGACTAGGAAGGGCTTGCGTGGTGTCTGAATAGGCATTGCTAGCAGGTTGAGGCCAGCAGCCAGTCTCCTTGAAGTATCTGATGCCTAACGAGTCATAGATATCTAAAATACCAAATTATCCTATTTAAAGATCTTTATGAAACAAGAGATATTAAACACCACAAGCAGAGAAAGAAAAATATATGTTTTCTGAAGTGGCGTCTGATCTTATTTGTTTATGCCCAGGAGAGTTTTGCCTGAATAAGAACTCCAGTAATAAGCCCCTAAAAAGAGGGTTAAATATTCCTAAAGCTCTTGTGCATCATTCATGCATATATTGCCCAGAGAATCTCCATGATTTCTTAGCACAGATTTTATAAGCTAAAGTAGGGCGGTGTTTCATGAAGCTAGGAACTGTGCAATAAAAAAAATTAAGAAGAGCTTGTAGAAAAAGATTTATGTTTCCCATGGAGGATACTCAGTAATTATGTACTGGAAAAGCAGCAAGCTGGAGAGTGCATATGCAAATTTTAAATGTTAATTGTTTCTATAATGAATGTAGACTGCAGTCCTTTGTTTGGTTGTGTTCTAACAAACTGTTACTTCACTGACTTCAGCGTAGTCAACATAGTCCCAGGTTAGTACAAGTTAAAGTAAACTATAGCTTATTGGGACATGAACAGGCTGTCTCCAGGAGAGGAGCTAAGATTTAGCTTAGTGCAGGAGTGGGGAACTCAGGGATGGCCCAATACATTTTGGCACCTGAGGCAAATCACAAAATGGAGCCCCTCTCTCTATTGCCCATGTGCATCCTACCACCCAAGGCGGTTTCCTGACCTTGTCTCATGGGTGGGCCATCCCTCCAGGAATTGGATCTGGTCAGTGGGCTAGATCTTAATCCCCACAAATAAACACACACATGGGCCACATTTGACCAGTGAGCCACCTGTTGATCACCTGGAATCGTTATAATGCCCAACGGACATCAATCACCAGATGTCATTCCGTTAAAACAGCTTCCAAAGGTATTCAAAGTGACAGTACTTTGAAGAGACATTGCCTTTGAAGTCCACTTCCAAGCGGTTTCTATTGAGACCGGTTGCAAACAGATTTCGGAGTCCCTCATGGCCCTTCAGTTGATCGGCAATGAGGGATGTTGCCTTTGAAATCCCATTTCCAAGTGGTTTCAACAGAAATTGCTTGAGAAGTGACTTCAAAATGGAGGCAGCCATTCCTCTCTACCTGCCTCCCACTTGATGATATACTATAGACTGTGACTGAAATAAGCCAGATGTATCACCACTCCTTTTGCCTCATTCTTTACTTACAACACTCTAATGAGAATTATAATGGAAAATGAAGGTGTCCCCATTATAGATATGAAGCTCTTGTTGGTCACTCTACATTTGTCCAATTAATGTTTATTGCTTATAGCCTAGGCCATTTCAAACACTCTGCCTTTGTAGAAGTTGTACACCTGGGTTGAGGGTAAGGGATGGTGGCATCAGGCACACCTCTGACCTAACTGACCTAAACTGTTTTCATTGTCTGAAATGAATGTACAAGCATAGGACCCTCTTAGCCAGGGTGGCAATTCATGCATGGCCAATAAGGAGGAAATGCATCACAGAAAGCAAAAGAGAACAAAGGAAGGCACAGATTTGCCTCAAATTTTCACAAGCTGATTTAGATGTATAGATTGAGATTTGGAAATAATTACTATAATTTAAACAGAAATTCAATACATCTCACCACAGTGGGAGGAAGGACTATAATCTGGTGACCTGCATGCCTGCTCAGTGCTAACTGTTGAGGGGCAATATCAAGGCCCCTGCTCTCCCTTTTTACGCTCGGCTTTGATTGGGCAGCCTTTTGAAGAGGGGACCCCTTCAACTACAGAATTAGCTTCTGACAACCCTTCAATTAGAGAACTGCCCTCTCTAAAGTAAGATATATAGCTGCCATCCTACTCTCAGTTCAGTCAGGAACTGTGCCTTTGAAGAATTCTTTGTTGTAAGGAGAGGTTCCAAGATGGATACAGTATAAGTATCGGAATACCCTCTGCTTTTGTGTGTTTATTAAGCATAGACAGAGTTGTGGAAAAGAGCTATAATGACTGATATAACATATTCACTACATAACATTCAAATCCCAAATCAGCCACAAAGCCTACAAAAGGTGACCTTGAGCCAGTCACCATCTCTCAGCTTAATCTACTTCACTGGGTTGCTGTGAGGATAGATTGGGGGAGAGTAGAACCATACTACTCTGAGCTCCTTGGAGGAAGGGCAGGATAATAAATGGAATAAATCTGTGCCTCTACAGCTTGATAAGGACTTGAACTCAGATTAACTGAGTTTTGAGACGAGACTGTAGCTCAGGGGTGTGAAATCTCAGGCCTGTGGGTCAAGTATGCCAATCTACTCTATCTGGCCTGTGAAACTCATGCTAGGCCATCCCTCCTTCCTAGACCATACTCCTCACTAGTCCTGCTCTGCACCCTTCTTGACTGCTTTTGCTTGGCTGGATGTGTCAAACTGTGGTAATGACTGTTGCTTTCCTGGATAGAGGATAGGTAGGTGCACATGCATGTAAAAACCTTTGACTTTTCTGGGGCTTGGATGTGTGCTTGCCAATTTCATATACCTAAGCAAAACCTCCAACATTTTCCGGTGAAACCACAGCTCTTTTCTCTCTTTCTGTATAACATGACTTAAATTGTAACGGGAAGATTACAAACTAGGTCAACATTAAAATTGCATCATGTTAATATACTTTACATCAGCATTAGGAGCATGCAATCAAGGGAAAGGATCACAATTTATCCTTCGTGGAGATTGTTGTGACCAGCTTAATGCAAAAGAAAACCTGCGCAAAGGCTAGAGATGCTGCCAGATTCCATTCAGGTTTACATTGGGTGGTGAATTGGTGAACCTGTGGCAGGACAGACTTCACCATGCATTTGCATGGTTTAATGGCAGTGCGAGATCTTCAGGGGACATTTGCATAAATGGTTTCTGCATTTGCATGATGAAGCCATGGATCAAGTCAAGATATTGCTTTTTATTGTTTTTCTCTTGCTATTTATGTTGTATAGGTAGAAGCTGGATTCCAGAGCTCTGCTTCTCATCCTTCACCCATAGATTTAGGGCCAAACTAGATGTGATACCATTCACACAATTGTGGATTGGTGCCATGTCAGATCTGGCCTTTAGATTCTGACAGTGCTATTTTTAAGAACACAAGAGCCTGCCAGATCAAGCCAATGGCCCTTTGAGTTGAGCATCCTGTTTTCACACTTGTGAGAAACCAACAAGAGGGACCCGAGGACAACAATACTCTCCCCTCCTGTGGTTTCCAGCAACTGGTATTCAGAAACATTGCTGCCTCCAACTGTGGAGGTTGAACATAGTCAACATGGCTGGTAGCTATTGATAGGCCTCCCCTTGACGAGCTTGTCAAATTTTCTTTTAAAGCTACCCAAGTTGGTGGCCTTCACTGCCGCTTGGGGGAGCGAGTTGCATAGTTTTATGTGTTGCACAAAGAAGTGCTTTCTTTTCTCCATCTTGAATTTTCCGACACTTCGTTTCATGGGATCCTAGTGTTCTGCAAGAAGGAGAAAAAACCTTTCTCTCTATCCACTGTCTCCATGCCATGTGTGGATAACGTTTACCTGACATAAGCCTCTGATAATGTCTGCCTGACATCTTTTGTCATCCATTGATTGTGAAAGGTATCGAGTAAATTGATGGCAGTACAGTGGTACCTCGGGTTACAGACGCTTCAGGTTACAGACTCCGCTAACCCAGAAATAGTACCTCGGGTTAAGAACTTTGCTTCAGGATGAGAACAGAAATCACGCGGCGGCAGCGGGAGGCCCCATTAGCTAAAGTGGTGCTTCAGGTTAAGAACAGTTTCAGGTTAAGAACGGACCTCCAGAACGAATTAAGTTCTTAACCCGAGGTATCACTGTAGTAGTAATGCTAAGTAAAGAACAACATGTCCTTCTGATAAAGCTAACACCACGAGGGCATTCTCCCAATGTTATACAGCTTGACAAAATTTTGTTTACAGCATTTAACAATGTCTAAGCATGCTATACTTACTTAGATTTTGACAACAGATGAACAAGCCATAGCATAGGGCTTATGTTTTGTCTAACTGATGGCCAAAGAGCTTAATGAGCTTTGAGCTAGACCAATAGCTTTAGTAACATATGCTTGCGGGAAGAATCCTACTTTTGCTGGCTAGCCACATATTACTTTTAAGCAGTAAATCTGCATTCCTTCGCTTCGCTTATACATTTATCCTTCCCATGTTTCGAACCAACAAGTGCAGTATAGACTTTTCATCCTATAACTAAGCAGATCAGTTGTTGTTGTTTGTTGTTGTTTTTTTAAAAAAAGCTGGTTCTCTAATGAAGAAGGGGGGAAGCCATGAAATGGTTTCAATAGTGGAAGCTGCATTCCGTGAGTAAATTCTCATTTTCTTTTAAACTAACCATTTTCCATCAGCCTTCTACTACATTCTATTGAATGAGTGGATTCTGGCAGACATATGAGAAACAGGCTTTTTTAAATGTTTCCCCAAACCTTTAGCAATCCTCCTTTCATTTCTGTAAAAGAAAAGAGGAGAAAATGATTTTGTAACAAGCGATGGCTTTGATGCAGAGTAATTGTTTTACAGGTTTGCCATTGTACAGTGACATATTATATGATTATAGCTGTGATTTAAACTGAATTGTTTCCATGAGATGGAACAATTGCAAATTAAATGAGGTATAATTTACTGACTTAACCACTAATTATAGAATATTATGAAATCCTCTGGGCATATAATTACTACAAAACTTTCTTTTTCATGACTTCGTCCCATGATCATAATGCAATTGCTTAGATATTTATGCTCTATAAAATAAAGTAATGGTTGAGTGGATTTAAATGGAAAGTGCCAAGTTTTGAGGCATTCTGTACCCTATGTGATAATAGGTTATATTCTTCTATAGGCTAGTCTTCTGAGCCCTGTCTCAGCTTTGGAATTGGGAACCTTCCAGTTCTACCCAATTCTATAAAGGATGTCAGAGTAATTATGCATTTCCTATTAGAATGACCACCAATGATATTCTCAGCTGGACTTGACATTGTCTAAGGTTGAGAAATAGCAGTACCAGACAGTTGTCTGACTCTCACCTGTAGACTATATTGCATGGAGTATATGTTATTGCTGTAAACATCAATACATAATTTAATTCAGCTTCTTCTACAAAACCAAAAAAGGCACTTGGTGTGTGAAATGCATGCATGACCTTTTTTCCAATTTCTGGGGCTTGAT
This sequence comes from Podarcis bocagei, assembly GCF_964188305.1. NCBI lineage: Eukaryota > Metazoa > Chordata > Lepidosauria > Squamata > Lacertidae > Podarcis > Podarcis bocagei. The sequence goes on from NC_138126.1 coordinate 37,136,120, forward strand.
TGACATAGGCTATAATGCCCCCCCCCCATTATTATTTTTAGCTTAGTAGAACATTACTTCAAAGGCTCAGTTGGAGGCTTGATTCCATGCTACAACAGTGTGATACTGTCTGATTTTCAATCCTAGTTCATCATGGAAACTCTGATAAAGAAAACTAGAACTCCTGCTCCTTGAAGGGGGCAGCATAGCTAACGCCACCCACTGCAAAGAAAAGGAGAATATGTTGACGCACAGCTTATCTCCCTGGTCTACACTGTAACCACATAGAACCCATCCATCCTGTGGAAATTCTCTTCATCTACTCTGTGAGGATCCTCTGTAAGGATCTGAGCACCTTCTCTGTGGACGTGTGGAGTGTAGGGACATGGAAATGGTGTTCCTTTCCAGTATTGCCTTGCTGTCACTGTCTTTAAGTGTCAAATGAAAAACATGCTTATTCATCTAGGATCTTAATTATCTGTTTATCTTCTCATGTGGTGGTCTAGGGTGGAGTTGCAAATCTATCTGTGCGTACATATATTTATATGTTGTGTGTGTGTGTGTGTGTGTGTGTGTGTGTAGTTTCAGATTGTTTTATCCTTAAATGAGATGATTCCCTCCATACATTGAAAGAATATATGGGTAGTGTGGGATATTCCCACCCGCGCTGCCAAGGCATGCGGCAGCCACAATCCCCTGCTATCTGCATATTTGGTCTAATCATGATCTCCCCCCTTGTGCATGCATATATATATATATATATATGCAGGTTTTGGTGAACCTGCATTCCTGTACCCGTGAAAATCTACGAAAGCATATATATATATATATATATATATATATATATATATATATATATATGCAGGTTTTGGTGTCTTCGGGTGTCTTCCCGTGTAAGAGTTGGGGTGTCTAGGCGACGTTTCGATGAGGTCTCACTCGTCATCTTCAGGCTGGTGCTTTCGGCTTCTTGTTACTAGAACAGAGCAGGATCTCAGTGTTTGAGTTCCTATAGGAACTCAAACACTGAGATCCTGCTCTGTTCTAGTAACAAGAAGCCGAAAGCACCAGCCTGAAGATGACGAGTGAGACCTCGTCGAAACGTCGCCTAGACACCCCAACTCTTACACGGGAAGACACCCGAAGACACCAAAACCTGCATTCCTGTACCCGTGAAAATCTACGAAAGCATATATATATATATATATATATATACACACACACACATATACACACACACACACACACACACTCACACTCACACTCACATCAGTATGCTCGGAGACTACCTTCGCACAGTGGCTCAATGTGTTGATTGTGATGGAGTGTGTCTGCTGCTGAGAGCAGCAGGGAGCATTTCTGGAATACACCCTGATCTTGAAGGCAGGGTTAGCCCATGTAGTCTCATAACCTCCGTGGCGGATAGAATTAATACTAATGGTACCCACCCAGCTGGATTTGTGCTGTGGAACTAAGTAGAGGTACATTCAAAGGTTGAGGACAGTAGAAATGAATGTGGAATCCAATGATCCTTAGTCTTCCTAATTGGCAATCAAAATTACAGGCACTGGAGACCACAGCATACCAATTTAAAATGTACAATCTTGATTGCATCTCTAAGATATCTGGGTATTTAATTCCCCGAGCAACCAGGAATGCCATCCTTTCTAGGCCTGTATCTTTTGTTCTTTCACATTCCATTGCTATTTCCTCAAGATGCCACATCTTGGTGCTGGTTCTAGGAGCAGGAAACTTGGGTAGATTGGTTTGGTGCTGGTTCCTTCCCATCCCCATTGGAAACGATGCATGTTTAGAGTTGCCTCTATGGAAAACAACATGGGTTGGGTCCTGCCCTCTTCTGGGAAAGGTGACAACCCTACAAGAGAGACTGCTTTCTCTCTTGTAAAAAGACATGCAAATGCAGAGCATTAAGTGAATTGTAATAATAATTAATTAGTGCTTCATGATGCATGAGCCCTTTGCGATTATTAAATGCACACATTCCTCCTCCTTTGCGAAGATGGGCTGCAGTAACAAATGCTGTACTTCACATAATGACATCAACCCTAATGGAGACATTGCCAGCCTGCAAAGTGAGGGGCCCTTAAGGCAAAGACAGAAGGCTCTTAACAGACCTGTTATGTTCACAAGAATAAATGCTGTCCACAAAGATGTTCAGGGGGAAAAGGCACAGCGGCAAATATTTAATTAAAAGAACTGCGTGGGCTGGCGAATGGAGGTAGCAGCTGCTTAAACAGAGATCTGGTCTTTAAATAAGGTAGACAAAGTCAGCTGATAAAAAAGTAGACCATGTGAAAGAGCTCAAAGGCTAGGCTGTGTAATTGCAAAACTGCAAGCCCTCACTCCCAATCTTCTGCTCACGTCAGCGTCTTAAGACTGCTCCGTATTGCTTGGCTTTCTCATTTAAAAACTCACAAAACCCAAAGTCTGAATGTATGCAGAAAAAGAAACACTGTGGTAAGTAAAGTGTGAGGGAAACGAAAGTGCCAAAACAATATTGGAAAGATCTTTTGTCTTTAACACACTTGATATCCTCATATGATATATCATATGATGATAGCTTATAAAATTCCCATTAAGATTCCCAGTGAGGGTGAATGAATATGCCGATTTTTGTTTCTTTACGTTTCTTGTTTTCATCTCAGTTCTCATTTGCTGGTTAGTTTGCATCAGAAAGAGAAAAAAGGTCCACATCATCATCATTATCAGTGAATCACCATTTACATGTGTCTCAAAGCAATTTACAAACGTATAATAAAGACGGCTAAAAACAGTTCTGTAAACAGAACAACCCTCTTCCAGCAAAGATTTAAAAACAATACAAAATGAGCATTTAAATCAGATACCCTCAAATCCAACTGGAAAAGAATGCAAAAACAAAAATGTATTTGATTGTTCTTAGAAAGTTCAAAGGGTAGGCACATCTCTCTCTCTCTCTCTCTCTCTGTGTGTGTGTGTGTGTGTGTGTGTGTGTGTGTGTGTGTGTGTTGTTCCACAAACCAGGAGCAGCCTCACTGAAAGCTGTGTTCCAATTTATTATGTAGCAAGCTTCTGATATTGGCGGATTTCAAGGAGATACTCTTTTGCGCAGCACAGTGACTTACAGGGAGTATGAGGGATAAGGTGGTCTTTCCGTTAACCTGGTTCTATGCACTTCAAACAATATGTCCATTTCTGTACATAATATTGTGTATACTTTTTGCAAGCAATTTCTCCTCATATATTTATAATTCCACTAAAAAAAATTATTGTGCACATTTCCCTAATACACACTTTGCATGCATCTTTTTCATCTCAATATTCTGAGAAGTTATCTTTTCAAAAGGTAGCTGTGTTTCGGTTCATGGGTTTGAACTGCCAATTAGGTAGGTTAAAGTGCAGAGCAAATGAAATTCTTCCCTGCACCTAGTTCCTAGGCTTCAGTCTGGAGCATTTTCCTTTGAAAGCATTGATTAAGCCATGTATCTGTGACAAAACTGCTGTAACAGTCTAGTATAATAGGATGTTCACAGTGTTTATAACACTTTAGTCAGGCACGGCATCCCTGCAAGTGTGTGTGTGATGGAACTGTACTGCCAATTTTAATTTGACCAGGGAGACACAGCATTGAAAATGCATGTGCAGAGTACACAATAAGTTGCCTTATACTGAGTCTGACCATTGGACTGTCTAGTTTGGTATTGTCTACACTACAGTGACTGGCAATGTGTCTGCAGGGTTTCAGATGGGATTCTTTTCCCCTGTGTGAAAATCCCAGTACTGAAAGTGAAACCTTTTGCATGAAACATGTGTTAGCTGCCACTGAGCTATGATCCTTCCCTCAGGTATGTTCACATTAATTTATCCTGACCCCTTCAGTATGCATGCATGAAGTTTCTGTTCCTCTTTCCCATGTAGACCCTTCTTCTCTCTCCTCACCCTCACTCCCTCTATTTTGACTTTTTCGGGATGATAATTTGCCCGAACGCCCTAGTGCTAAAATGGTGTGGAGGGATGGGTGTGTCACACAAGAACTTGCACTTCTGAGCATGAAGGTTTGAAGAGTCTTTGTATGTACATTTTACTGAACACACAAAGGTCTTAGAGGAACCTAGCCAGGAGAGAATGTTCTGGGCAGGGAAAGCACAGATGCCCCTTTCCCGCTACAAACTTGCAACCCTTGTGGATTCAGGACAAGCTCTGATTGGCTGCTTGCTGGTAGGACTGTTGCTCAGACAGCTGGGCTGGCAAGGGGGCTTGTTGGACTTCTTCCACCCTCCTGCCCAAAACACACTTGCCATGCCAGTGCATCTTATGGAAACTTGCTGTAGATTGTTTAACTCTTGAAGATGCCAGAATAAAGAACAGTGGGGAAAGGACTTTTGGGGAGTTCAACAGGGCCAATTTTCTCCATATGGTTGAGATTTTGAATGGCTGTTCTTTAGCATTTCATGCCGCATCATTTTTTTTAAGCGTTACAAAAAGAAAAAGAGAAAACTCTAAATAAAAAAAGGAACAATGAGAAAAATGTGAAAAGAGCAAATATGTGATGTTCCCTGAAACTGAGTAGTTTTAGAAGGACTTCACATTATTATCATTCTCCTATGTGAACAAAGCTTTAATAAAATATGATGTTGTAACAGTTACTGTGCCCCATCCAGAGCACATACTTGCTGATGTGCTGGTTTACAAGATTGGGCCATAAGTTACTATTACTCATGTTCAGAAGTAATTTTCATCTTATTAAGGATTCAACTCCCCTGAAAGCCTCAATACAAAACATTTCCATTAGCTGGAGCTATTGAAACAAGATGATGACCTGATAAATTATAATATTATGCTACTTAATAGAACGTGTCAAAATCTTCTATTAAGATTATATACACTCCACTCCACTTAGATCTCAGCTGAAAAGTTATGCCATTATATTGTCCATACTATTGCACTGTGAGATCAAATCAACAGATCTGATGCGGCCACATGTTTTTTTCATGTATGCTTAAAAAAAAATCCACTTCTTTATCTCATCTTTGGTTGTTTGTTGTTTTTAACTTTTAAGCTATTATTAAAGAAATGCTTAGGAGTAATATCTAAAAATCTCCGCTGAATGAACTAATTCCAGTGCTTGTCTGATATGGACATTTGTTGTTTGAGAGCCATGATCCACAATCTGCTTCCTCGGGCTTATTACCTTTAGACTGATGTAAGCTGTGATCTTGTATACATTAGCTGAAATCAACCATGGATTTCCTCATGGTGGGATACATAAGTAGTATTGCTCAGGCAATCCTTACAATTCTGTGAGGAAAAAAGAAGAATAAACTTGCCCAAAAAGTTTCAAGGCTGAGGAGGTCAAGTTCCACATTCTACTCACTATATCCCATCAGAATTCAGTGGGTTTGATTCTTATTAGGGCTGAAGTTCTAATTCCTTAAATGTTTCAGGCCTTAACTCATAATAGGTAAGTGAATCCCTTGGACACCAGTTTCATTGTGGTGTACTCTCTGCAGTATCATGGCATTAGCTGCTGAGAATTGTGATCAAATCCAGAAGAGCATTTGGTTTAGTTTGCTACAGCCAAAACAACACTACTTGTGGCACCTTTAGAATTGTATTTATTGCAGGAAAGGTCTTCATAGGCATGATAAAGTGGCAGGTACTTTCGTGCATCAGATGGCACAGGTTCTTGCCTACAGAAGATTAGATAACGTTGACTTTTATCATCATGATTTATGAAATGCAGCCTAATGCCCATATCTTGATCAATGGGTTGGGTATTCATACCTCCCTTATGACCTCAGTACAGGACTGCCAGGCATGATCCAAGTGTATTCAAAATGTTCTGCACTTGCTCAGACATCTGTTTGCAGCCATAGCTTTCCTCCTGAGTCACTTTCCTTGCCAGAAAAGGTACCATTGCCAAATTGGATGGGAGAAGAAGGCAATGGAGCACACTTGTAGCCTTTCCTTTGAAAGTAAACCTATCAAATGCCCTTTCAGAATGGGAAAATGTGTCTCCATGGGTGTGCAGACAAGAGTTAAGAATGCTAGAGACCTAAGAATGAGAGGGAAGGAAGGAGAGTTGAGGGGGGTAGATGCATGAACAGCAAGACCTAACCAAGCAGTCAGGAGAGGACTAGGGCTACCAAAGTGCCTCTGTTTCACTTTTCTTTTTTTTGGAAAATGAATGCTTGAGTCCCAAGGGTCCGAATTCCCTGCCCCCTTCTTTTATATATTTTACTTGTTTATAGAATTTTTGTGTGGCATTTTCAGATGACTCAGGAATGTTCCTACATGAAATGAATGCATACAAAACAACAGAAAACAACATTAAGACCACAATCATTTTGAAGTACCACTTCCTGTCTTTGGCGCTAACTCTCTAGAAGTGCAGTCAAAGTAGTACAAAGATAATTTCAAAGGATTTAGAACAACAGTACAGGAGTATTCTTATGTGAGTACAGGAGTATTCTTATGTTACCTGTAGCCCAGGAATAAATAGCAAATAAAGGTGAACAGAGTTATTTTATAGGGTGAGTTATTTTTTAGCCCACACCCTTTAAAACAATTATTTCTGTATACCATATTCAGCTGAATATTCAAAGCTGCCACTTCTATTTCTTTGTAAGTTCATGCATGCAGGACATTTAGTGGTTATGACTTACAAAGAAAATAAATACTATAAATAAATAAATTGAGTTGGAGGGCTAATCTTTCATTTATACAGTGAAGAAATTGTAAGAAAGCAATAAGGACATAAGAGCCAGTTGTGATGAAAGCTCTCATTGTCTAGAGTGACTGAGTGCAATATAAATTAGATCTGTGTTGTGTTCATGGTGGCTTGCAATACCCAGAGACAGAATTATTTAGAGATTCATGAGTACTATTGATATGAACAGAAGTGTTCCTGAATTTTGATATTTTATCATGCTTCAGGGACAAGCAGCTGGCATTATTAACCCTTCCTCTCTTGTGGGAAAAGAAACGAACTCTTGTTCTTTGATCACAGATATGTTCCCTTTCTAAACTATCAAGATGGTCTTTGTCAACCAGATGGGAAGCCCACTATTTTAACCTAAGTACAAAAGCCCTCTCCTCACCTGTGATTCCCAGCAACTGACATTCAGGTTTTTGTAAAGTTGTTATTGCTGGCATCTATCTGTCTCGAGATACAATGGAGCGCACCTCTGGGGGGTAAAGTCAAACTGCTATGTTGGCAGCACCAAAGTGTCCTCTCTGGGATGCAAGCCTGGACAGTGTGTATAGGAGTCCTGGGCAAGCTCTACTATTGATGGCTGTTTGGGTCTTTTCTCAGTACTTTTCAATGCTTCTGGTTCCCAGCTGGTTGGTTTTGTGACTGTTCACACCGCCAGGACTGCTTTTTCTGCCTTTGCCACCAATGCCCCTCTGGGAGATATTTATCAGGTGTCAGTGTGGCCTATTCCTTCCGCATTTGTCAAACATAGATTAAACACCTGTTCCTCAGCCGATGCTTCTATTGGACAGCAAATGCTTCTAATGGTCAGCAAATGCTTCAGAAAGTGGCACAGATATAAGGGTATACAGGTATGACAGGCAGTCCCACTTAGTTGGGTCACTGTCACTCTTCCCTTCCTGCCCTCAGTGGGTAGATCCCATCCATAGAACCCTTCAGTCTACTGCAGAAAAATGTAATGTTGGTCATAGGTTCATTTTCTGCAGGCAATGAAGAAAAATTTTGGCAGAAGTGCGTACTCCCAAGCTGGGTGGGGGTATTTGTTCAGCGCATCCTTTTAGATTCTCTCTTATCAAGGGCATGTTCATAGTTTTTTGAGGGGATACCTATAGGAGGCAGAAGGGAGGTGTCAGGAATGTTCCTTCCCAGAGTGACTGTAAGAGCTCCGAGGACCAAGGGGGAGTGGCAGGCAGAAAGAGATGGAGGTTTGTTTTCTTCACATGCAGAGAGTGAAGCGAACCTCTCCAGTCCTGGAATGCAGGTAGTAAATTCCCAGGACAGTGTGAGGCAGGCAGAGGGGCCTCAGCTTTCAGACATGCTCTCAGGGGAGGAGGGGCCAAACTAGACTATCTGCTCTGGAGTCACCCTGTACTAGGAGGCTGGGCAGAGTTCAGGCTTGGCGTCAAGCCCACAAAAAGAGGAGCAACTGATGGCGTATTTCCTGTTGGAAAAGAGCCCACCCTCCAGAGGCCTCAACTGGCCCATCCAGTGCAGAAGATTGAGCTGTGTGCTCACACTGAGCTACTGTGTAAATACTAATAAATCTGAACATTATAAAACCACCAGCCTGACATCTCTTGGTGTGAGAGGGGGAGATCATCAATCCTGACAGGAGGATTCATGTTTTCTCTGGAATAGTCTTCACCATTTCCCATATCCTTTACTTCCTTTTATATATTTTTACCCTTCCTTGGTTGTTGTTCTGAGGTTGCTGTTTATTTCTTTCTGGTTCAGCCATGCTCCCACATGCATTCGTAAGATTTTCTAATTTACACATGGCTTGCGTAGTGGGGCAAGTGGGGTGGACATATCCTCTCCATCTCCTGTAGAAAATGAACTTATCACAGTAAGTCCAATGTTACATTCTCCACCTCTGTTGCATCCAACACAGCTTTTCTGAATGGCGCAAGTCTTAATAACCTCATCTGTTTATAATTGTTGTTGTTGTTGTTGTTGTTGTTGTTTTATTGATTATTTCTTGCTTGTATAGGCTATTTTGTTTTTTAATGTTTGATGTTTTGTTATATTTTTATATATGTTGTAAGCCACCCAGAGTGGCTAGGACAACCCAGCCAGATGGGCGGCATTTAATTTTTTATTATTATTATTATTATTATTATTATTATTATTATTATTATTATTATTATTATTATTCCCCTTGTAAACTTAGTTCTGGAACCATTAGAAGCCTGTTATGAGAAGTTTGCAAGGCACTGAAATAATAAAGTTTCTGAAGGCACATGGATACACATGTGGTGGAACTGTAAAAAAAAAAAAAAGACAGTTCTGGGAAATGATTTACAACAAGCGAGATTAAGAAAATGTTTAAATATTCTTTCCCCCAAAAGCCTGAAACCTTCCTGCTAGGAATTATGGGTAATGAAATTCCAAAAAAGTCCAGGAGAGTTTTTATGTAAGCCACAGTTGCTGCCAGAATTCTAATTGCAAAAGGAAGGAAGGGAGAGGATATCCCATCCAACTCAGACTGGAAAAATAAATTAAGAGAGTACGCTGAACTGGAGAGATTATCAGCAAGGCTATGAGATGTTACAGATGAAAAATTTATCAGAGAGTGGGACATATATATAGAATCAATGTAAAAGAACATTGTCAAAATATTAATCCGTTGGCAGAGTTTGATTGAACTTCTCTGCACAAACAGGATAATTTTACAAATTTTAAAGTAAGTTAAACAACATGGAGAAAATAAATTTAAGTGTGTATTCAAGGAATTTATTTTGAGAACAGAATGGGAGGATCGGAGGTCATGTCAAATTCAGTTACAAAATGGTGTACAAAGCAAGTCTCAGTTAAGGAAGTAACGGTTGTTTATTTTTATGGTCATCTTTATTCGGTCTTTAACATTCACTGAATATCTTTGTTATATATATTTTTAACTAATAAAGCATAAGAAAGAAAAGTTTTTCACCTCCATTCTGACTTAGAAGCTCTTGTTGGTACAGGTCTTGAGGGAAGAAGAGACTAGGGAGTTAAGCAGAAGGGACAAAACTAACAGCGAGGCAAACTTTCTGGCATGTGCATCTTTTCAATTCGCTTGCAGTTTGTCCGTAGAATGCTCTTTCATCCTTTTTCCTGTTGAAGGTGAAGTGCCCGTGTCCTTTCGGAGCACATGTTAACCGGTAGCGTGCCAATGTCATTCGCTGAAAAGATAAAAACAGACATTAGTGACAATTATATGTCACATTTTCCAGGTCAACTAACAGTGTTCTGTAAGAGGCAAATAGGCCTTGAGAAATAGGCCCCTTAAACGTCCTTTGTAGGGCAGCTGTTCTGCATGGATAAAAACAAAGAGAATCAAATCTAAATTGTCAGATACTTTTGGCAGCCATAAGGACAGAGCAATGAATGTGGTGAAAATAGCAACCTTATCATATATAGTTTTTAGTGATGCAAATAATCACAGGTTAAAACAGCATTTACAAGATTGTAATAGGGCTGTGTTTTAAGGTGGCGTGAGGTAGATTTTGTAAACTGCTTTGAGGTTTGATTACAATCAAGCTATACCTGTTGTGAAATAAATGAATAAATGAAATAGATAGAGATCAAGATGTGCAACAACAGCAACAGAAACACAGCCAAACATCTCTGTATCATTGCCTGAAACTATCAGGAAGGTATTTATTTATAGTCATCCGAACCTTAGCAGTTTAAGCTGAGGCGGTTGTGTGAGAAACGCATCACTCCTGAAAGCTTTCCAAGCTGTTACTGACTCAAATTGCTGTCTGAAATACATACAAAACAGATTGTTTGAAGGTTTAAGGACAGAAATGGTAAATGGAAATCTATTTAGAGAGATGAGAACAAATGTTTGGTTCAGCTTCAACTAGACTTAGGCCAGGCTCCAAAAAGCTATGTGAAATAGTGTTTCTTCATGTACCCAGGGATTTTTTGACTGCTGTATCTTATACAGCATTGGTTTCTGCCATATAGAGTACCCTAATCTTCTGGATGAGGGTTTTCTTTCCCTTTTTTATGGGACTACCAGAGGAAAGGAAGCCCTAGATTTCATTATGCACAGACTAGAAATGAGTGAATCTGCAATTTAGGTTTTTCTCGGTTGTCTATTTCATGGAGGTCCAGCTCTGAGGGCCTTCTGGCGGTTTCCTCCCTGTGAGAAATGAGGTTACAGGGAACCAGGCAGAGGGCCTTCTCGGTGGTGGCGCCCGTCCTGTGGAATGCCCTCCTGCCAGATGTCAATGAAATAAGCAACTACCTGACTTTTAGAAAACATCTGAAGACAGCCCTCTTTAGGGAAGTTTTAAATGTTTGATGTTTTATCGTGTTTTTAATATTCTGTTGGGAGCTGCCCATCTGGCTGGGGAAACTCAGCCAGATGGGCAGGGTATAAATAATAAATTATTATTATTTCTCCAATCTTAACTTCAGGTTGCCACGTTTCCATTTTGTGTATGTATGTGTGTGTTTCCTCGTTTACAAATGTACATTCATCGTCTTTTTCTGCAGGTTGTGTTTTCTACAGATCAGTTACATTTGACATTGGTGTTATATGCAGCATAGGATTGGGAAGAAAAGAGTGGGAGATGGGAGAGAGTGGGTGGGGTGGTAAAGCTTGTGAGACATTGGCAAAGCTTATGTTCTTTTACTTGTTTTATGTATGGGGCTTGTGTGTCAACGTCACTTGGGTAGGTTCTCTTTCTACAGTGGTACCTCGGGTTAAGAACTTAATTTGTTCTGGAGGTCCATTCTTAACCTGAAACTGTTTTTAACCTGAGGTACCACTTTAGCTAATGGGGCCTCCCACTGCCGCCAGAGCACAATTACTGTTCTCATCCTGAAGCAAAGTTCTTAACCTGAGGTACTATTTCTGGGTTAGCAGAGTCTGTAACCTGAAGTCTCTGTAACCCAAGGTACCACTGTATTCGCTTGTTACATTTCCTTGGTAGTGAGAGAGGTTGGGGTGGCCTAGGCCAGGCATAGGCAAACTCCGGCCCTCCAGATGTTTTGAGACTACAGCTCCCATCATCCCTGACCCTGGTCCTGTTAGCTAGGGATGATGGGAATTGTAGTTCCAAAACATCTGCAGGGCCGGAGTTTGCCTATGCCTGGCCTAGGGTGTGGTTGATTGTCTTTGGTTGGCTGCAGTGGGAATTGTTTGTGCGTGTGTGAGCAGATGGGTTGCTGAGTTAATTTAGCAATTTTTTTTTAAAAAAATATTTTGAATATTTGTCAGAATTTTAATGAACCTTCCTCCTAATATACACATTCCCCCAAACACTTTTGGCTAACACAGTGCATTTGGTTATGTTGTTGGGATGAGGACACTTTTTGTTGTTGGAGAACTGCATTGCAAAATTCAGGGAAGTGTGAATTTCAAAAGGCACATGCATTATTGTTTGAGAGATTCAACCGTTAACCAAACCAAATTTCTCCATCTTGCCTCATGTGCAACTCCTTTGGATTGTTCCATGTCATACATAGTGTTCTCAAACTACAATTCAAGAGCAGAATGTACTCCAGAAACACAGTTCAAGGAAACAAATAAGGGTTGACTGAATTAATCAATGTGTGACATCCTCCTCCTCCTTCTTTTCATAATCTGAAATTTCAACATAATCAGTGGGGCCAAATCTAGGACTCTTCCAGACAGGACCAGATTTAGGTTTGATGAGGCCCTAAGCTATATGCCCAGCTGTCCTTTGTCAACAACAAATTGTTGCTGTTATTTGTGCTGAATATATGCTATAGATAGATAGATAGATAGATAGATAGATAGATAGATTCTTTATTGTCATTACACAATATATGATAATTTATGGACCTAATAGGTATCTAAAGCCATTTGCACATATTGCCACGCAACCAGTCTGTGAAGAATGTAGGCACCCTATATATAGAAATGAGCAAACCAGTGGTATTTTAGGGAGCAGGCTAGCCGGCAGGGCCCATTACTTACATCATAGGAGCCTACACAACACAAAATACTGTTGCTGCATGTAGGTTTTATTTTATTTGTTTTTTTATCTTATATTTTGGAAATGTGCATCCAGTTTTTCCCCCTTTAATTTTTTTGGGGGGCCCCAAGAGAGTGGGGCTCTAAGCTATAGCTTGTTTAGCTTATACATAAATCCGGCACTGCTTCCAGAAATTATAAGGCAAAGATAGAAGCTGAAGTGATGGCTGCAGGGAAGATGGAAAACAGAGATGGAAAACAGCATTGCTTAAAAACAGCATGGAATGTGGGAGGTGAAATAGTTTGCACGGAATGTGGGAGGTGAAACAGCTCTTGGCCCTAGGAAGATATATTGGTACCTTGCCACTATTGCTACATTTTAGTTGGCACAAATGACAGTGATGGTGCATGCCATCAAGGTCTGAATGGTCCCAGTTTGCTAAAAAAGACAAGTTATGGTAGGCTGGATAATCAGAAGAAAGAACAAGTATGTTTGTTTTATGCCAAAAAAATGATGGGTTACTGTGAAAGGGAGGCATAGTCACTTCCATGGGCTGTGATGAAATGTTTAATCAAAATGTTAGTGAACTAGTAGCTTCAAAATGTGCAGTTCTGTACATCCCAGGATGCCCATTTCAACACTTAAATGAAGTTATAAAGCAGCCTAGTCTTATTATCAAAGTGAGTCTCATTCCTCAAACACCAAAATATTTAGAAACTAGAAAATTAGTATATGTTCATAAGGTTGTGATGTCAGAGTACTGTCACCTAAGACAATTGACATATAAACTCCAGCTAATCACAAACATGAAGTGTGTAGCAACTTGTACAAGGTTTAGAAAATATTATATCATACAGTATCGATTTTGCTAAAGATAGGATGTAGATTCCCCACCCCTTCCCATATGAAGACAAATAAATTGCATCACAAGCCCTTGATTTACAGGTTTTAATTATTATATTTAAAGAGATAAAACTACTCATTATTTTACTGTCCTATCCAATTTAGCCACCTGGTCTCCAATTTGCTTGACTAAAACACGCAAGTCAGATAAGCTATTTTTTGAAAGGACATCTGGCTTCTCAGTTGGATTGCCATTCATATCACCAGTGTATGACTTAAATATCAGAATATTTAGAGGCATGAAATGAGGGCCAGGGCACACACCAAACAGTCACCATGTTGAGCTGAGAACACCTTAAATGGCTTCCCATGCTGGCTGGCTCTGTGCAGCAAGCTGTTCCTGTGCAATTGTTCCCATGCAGGCTGGGCAGTTTTCTCCACATCATCAGAAATATGTGTGTGTGTTTTTCTTAAAAAAAGAAAAGGGTTCGCACTGCTGGGATGGGGGATATTTATATGTTTACTAAATTTATATCTTGACCTTCCTCCTAAATGAGCCCAAGCCAGCAAACACTTCTGCAATAAATAAAAAAAATACAGTTAAAAAGTGTAATAAAAACAGTGCTCTTTTTCTAGAAAAAGGGGTGCTGGAACTCTCCATGAATGCCTCTCCTGTTCTCTTATAACAGCAATGGCACCCACCTGAGAGGTGCCAGAACTGAGTTCTGATGAGTTCTTGCTGGTTCGGGGGGAGCCCTGAAACATATTTAAAACAGTTAAGAACTAAAACTAAAAACATGAAACATCTAAAACAAATTTTAAAACTGATCAAACCAATCCATCTGCCTGGACAGATCCACTGAATGAGAAAAGTTTTCAACAAGTGAAAGAATACAGTGATGGCACCTGTAAAAGGTAAAGGTAAAGGGACCCCTGACCATTAGGTCCAGTCGTGGCCGACTCTGGGGTTGCGGCACTCATCTCGCTTTATTGGCCGAGGGAGCTGGAGTACAGCTTCTGGGTCATGTGGCCAGCATGACTAAGTCGCTTCTGGTGAACCAGAGCAGCGCACAGAAACGCCGTTTACCTTCCCGCCGGAGCGGTACCTATTTATCTACTTGCACTCTGATGTGCTTTCAAACTGCTAGGTTGGCAGGAGCAGGGACTGAGCAACAGGCGCTCACCCTGTTGCGGGGATTTGAACCGCCGACCTTCTGATCGGCAAGTCCTAGGCTCTATGGTTTAACCCACAGCGCCAGCCGTGTCCCTGCTTCATGTCAAATAGGCAAGGAGTTCCATAGTGCAAATGTTGCCAAACAAAATGAATGACGCCTTACAAATGGAGAATGGACATTGTGTGGCACTTGCAGAAGTGCATGTTCTGCACATTGAAGTCAGTTCAGCCTGTGTGGGGTAAGACGGTCCCTTAAGTAAACTGGTCCCAGCCAATTAAAGGCTTTATATAGTAATAACAAACTACTCAGCCCAGTAGTTTGTGAATTGCTTCCTATGAAATGATTTTGCAGTACAATAAAAGCATATATAAAACAACTCTCTCTATATACACAATTAAAAACAATGAGATATATAAATGTTTCAAAATCAATGACAATGGCTAAAAATCTTTACTTAGAAGACTTGTTGAAAAAGAAAAGTCTTTGACAGACAATAGAGAGAGGGTGCCTCTATCCATTCAACGAGCCACAATGTCCTAATGGTCTGAACATGGAAAGTGGCTTTTGCATGACAACTTTTTCACAGGCACTGCTTGAGTGTTGTTGCATTGATCTAAAGTCCATTTCGGAAGAAAAGAACCAAGCTATAATGAGTCTTGCTTGCACTTGCTTGCCACAGCAGAACAGAGGCACTAGCAGCAAGGGTAGAAGTGATGTATAACTTGAGGTCCAGAATGCAAGGTCTAATAATGCTGGATGGCTTCTGGAAGGGGAAAAAAGATCTAAGGGGGGGGGGAAGCTTGTGAAATATAGAGGGTTGGCCCCATTGCTCTTAGCACTGGCACTATTAAAAAAGACTCAGCTTTCTACATTGCATTGATCTTGTGGGATCACATGTGAATGGGATTATTGACTAGCTCCCATCATAATCAAACTCAGACCTACACTGTCAAATGTAGTGACTGTTGTAATTTAGAGACACTTCCTTAGAAGGATAAAATAGGGGTCGAAATTTAGAAAGGATTTCTGGAGGAGAAGGGTGAAGCCAGGAGCAGGGTGAAAGAAGAGCTACTTTCAAACCTGTTAGTTGTAATTTCATGCTTTGTAGAAACTGTTTGGTGTGATCTTCATGGGAGTGAACCCCTGACTTAATAGAGCGAGTATTATGGAAGCATCTCTGCAAAGGTCAGTGTTCCCCAAAAGAGGTCCACCTCACCCTCTGAGAACAGTGACTTTTTACTGAAGCATTTGATTTCAAATTTTCTCCGTCCTAAAATTGTGCTGTCCCCATTTCCTGTTGTGGCCTATTCACGCGTCAACGAGATCATATCTTGATGGATGCCTTGATTGACTGGAATTGATTTTAGACCTTCCCTTAAAGCATATCAATCCTTCTCCATTCTGCTTTCAGTGGGGATGAATAAACTGTATCCTTGCTTCAGGAACCTACTCTGTCCACCATATTGCACTCCTGCTGTGCCCATCAGTTTAAAGCTAACCCCAAGCAAGAAAGAAGAGGAAATTAGCAGACACCAGAGGCAGAAATGACTAGATATGCCAACAAATGGGGAGTATGCCTGAGAGATACAGTCCAAGCTGAAGGAGAATGGTTGCTTTGGAAAATGCTGCATTCATTGGCAAGTGAAATTGCAGCACTTCAGTAAATTTTAATGGGTGAGGAGATGAAGGTGATTATTTATGGCAACCCGTGAGGGAAATAGAATATAAAGAGTTGAATGAAAGTTGAACAGGGTTTTTCTAGGCAAGAGCCCACGGAATCGCTGCACAAGTGAGGTTCTGAATAAGTCATATTTGTTGATTTAATAGGGGATAATCCAAAGCTTGTGGTCTATTTTGCTGGACTGCTGCCTGCCATTCTAATCATTCAAAGTCAACTTTGAATTCAGGACTGCCAGTGGCAAAATTCCCCCCTGTTGTCACGTCCCACTTTTTTCATGATCTAGGTCTGTAAGGTTGTATTTGTGGTGGTATTATTCTCTTTTTAAAAAACCACAACTTTAATAGAGCATTACAAACAACAAACATAACCACAGAGAGTTATTTCATTTATCCACCAGTGTAATATCATGAGCACTCTGCTCACACGCATGTGAAAATTCATGTTATCACAAGGAATCTTGTGCTTTGTGCATTAGCCCACTTTCAGTGGGCCTCTTCCACATAGGAGCTTGAGAGATTGGGGGATATAGAGTTTGTTAACCTTTGTTTATGAAGGAGAAGAAAGCAAGTGGCTGTGGCTTGTTGCTTGCTTGCAAATCACAGTTTGCTTTTTTAAATTATGGTTTGCTGTGCATCTCTAAACAGAACATCTTTCTTTAATTATGGTTTGTTTGGCCACTCCATTCCAGAACCTCACCAAGCTGCAAAGACATGAGGCAAAAACATCTGGAAAGCAATAGATTGTTTGCAGAAACAAGCCATGAATTGTTTGCTAATCTGTGAGATGGTTTGTGGTCAATTGAACAAATCATGCCTTAACATTATGTGTGGATAATGCGATACTTTGAATGAGGTGGGGTAGGAAAAGAACTTTGGATATCAACAAATCCTGTTTTGCTTTTGAAAGCTAAGGCCATACCCACCAGAGCTCTGTTTAACTCAGTTTTTGTCATGTCAGCACAATATAGCAGTGCATACACTTTGCTATTGGTCACACAGAACAGCGACGACATATCTCACAATTATTGTGCAATATTCAGCATGTTTAATTTCTGAAATTAGAAAATTATTTTAGAAGGTTTATCTGGCCATTTCATTTATCTGGCAGCCCTGAAGCTCTAATTTCTAATTGCCAATGACTTTTATGTAGCAACCTTTTAACATGGCAAATTAAATCTGTATTTAGCTAAAGTAAAGGTCATCTGTAGCATTAACTATTGCCAAACTTGCACAAATCCAATTATATTATTTTTTGTTTGCTGCACTGTATAAAAACTTACAAGATCTAGATTTGAGAGCATGGTTTTTATGGGCACTGGCACAGCAAAGAGACAAATATCTTAGAAGGCTGTATTTAGTGGTACAATGTAATTTAGTTTTCTTGCAGCAAAACTGTAAGCTGAGATTTTGGCTTGTCATGCTGTTAGAATTTATGAGCTATTTTTAATACAGCAATTACATGTGGTGAAAATTGCTCAGGAGCTTTAGGAGATAAATTGAATTTTAATATTTTCTATCCTGTTTGGTTGTCCAATATTTTTTTATGATGTATTCCAGGAAAAGGTAATGTACAATACTGGAATCAAGAACGACATGGCTCCTTTATAAACTGGTATATTTTGTGGAAATGGCAAGCTGCAAGCAAAGGGCATCTCATTAAACAAAGAAATGAGCTGTCCTCAAAGCAATCAGTATTTACTATTAGTCAAAGGGTACAGTAAATAATGAATTGTAGGTGAGGAGTTATGGGTAATTATCCACAGTGAATTCAAATTATTTGCTTTTTAAAAAACCTTGAGCTGAGGAAATGGGAGAGCACAGCAAAGAAAGAGTGATACTTTCGCTGCATCTCTAATATTGCCTTCGTAAGAAAGAAAACATTTTTACTGGAATTGGTGACCTTTTGTTGATTTAATGCCACAGGGTCTTCTCTCCTGGGCAGCCTAACTTATACAAACAACTTCATAAAACGGCACAAAGGGCTCACCAGCCGTTCTATATTCCACATTAACTGTTGTAGAGGCATTTAGAGGTTGGGGGCATCAGTGGGGCACTAGAGGTATGCATGGGCATTAGGCTTTGAAAGCTGGTATCACTGGATCAAACTCGTCAATTTTGTTGAATTAATTAAACTAAATAGTTTTAATTGAATTTCCAGTGAAAGCGCAATTAAATTTTTAGTGTTTTGAGTTTTATTGTGCCATTATCTTCCATAGTGGGTCATGCAAACCACTATTCAGAATGCTATTTATGGGGTATGGTATTGGGGATGACTTTATTGAACCAAGCAGGTGGTGGTCTAAAACCGTTTGGGAACCACTCCCTTAGAGCTTCTCCTTTCCACCTCATGCAGCTACCCAGCTCACTCTTCATCTTCCCAAGCCATTTCTTTCTCTTTATTCTGCAGTCCCACTTTGCACCCCTGTTTTTACCTTCACCCCCATGTTCATTCTTCCTCCTTTTGTGCCACACATCCTTCTGCATCTCCCTTCTCCCACACACTGCAACTACTATGCTCACTCTCCCCCTTCCACCCAACTATCCACCATTCCACCCAATGAATCCATCATTCCCTCCTATTATTCTGAACCTTTCACGCCCCTGCTTTCATCTTCAACCCCATTCCCATGCCTTCTGCTCCCTCCTTTGTTGCACCCCCATTTTCACCTCTGCTCCCTTTCTGCCCCTACCTTCCTCCTTACATTTCTCAACTCTCTCTTGCATACAGATCAGACCCATTTCCATGCCTCATCTTCTCTCCTATTGTGCAATCCCCTTCACCCCCTACCACTGCCACCCATTTTCCCCATCTTCTCCTTTGTCCAACTCTCCCTTGCACATGGTCCTGGATCCATGTTTTAGGTGGCTCTTGGGCCTTGAATACATCCACCTTCTTCTTAACTGTTCATTCGCTTGTCCTTTTCCTCCTAGCCTAGTTTGCACCACCAGATGGAGGAAGCAAAGTAGGTATGCTTATTGTCCTTCCTGCTGGTATTTGCTTATAGGCTCCAGAAAGGCCATTGAGCAGGTAACATCAGCAAGGAATAGTAGCAGCAGTTACTGGAATCTAGCAGTTGGCAGCAGAACCCCTTCCATGGCTTGGGCCTTAGCAGGAGCCCAACAAAGCTATTCCCTGACTCTAGCCTTGTATGCATTGATAATCAAAGTGGTGACTTTCTTCCCATCTAGCTACCCACGTATTAATGGCAAGTGTAGAAAGTTTGGGGAAAAGCGCTGACAGACTTGACTTCCCTTTTATTTTGTTGAGCTCTTAAACTAAGTAGCTTCCTGAAGATCAAAACAATTGGAGTAAAGGGCACATTTAAAACGTCTCTAGAACTGTTGAAAAATGTCACAACATTGCAATTTTCCTGCTATGCATGGAGGCAGAAAGTTCCATGTTGTTTGATGTCATGCTGCCACTTTAAGCTACACTAAATACTCAGATACTCGTAGCTGAAACCCATATCTAGAACAATACTAAAATTTCTGCTGTTTGGGTATAATTGTGCATGAGGCTTTTTTTGGTGGTGGTGGGATGTGGGGGAAGGTTTTCTCTCAGATTGAACTGGTGGGTGGAACCTGTTTGAAGCTCTTCAAAAGCTTAGGAGCCAAAAGCGAATCCTGCAACAGGCCAATTAGTGAGTGCAGTCAAACTTTTCACTTATATTGAAAGGCATGTTACTTTGGGAAGAAAATAAAGGAAAGGAAAAGAAATGGGATAAGGTTTTCAAGGAGCCTGCTGATGAACTGAAAAGTTGTTGCATACTTATTGCCATTTGAAGCTTCATTTCAGTATGCAGAGTTTATTCATTATTGCCTTGTCTTTTCCCTGCAGAGCTTAGGACAGCATTCCTAAGATTATTCCAGTCTGTGTGTAAGTTAGCATGGCTGGTGTCAGAAGTATCAGAGAGGCAATGTGATGTACAGTGGTACCTCGGGTTAAGAACTTAATTCATTCTGGAGGTCCATTCTTAGCCTGAAACTGTTCTTAACCTGAGGAACCACTTTAGCTAATGGGGCCTCCCACTGCCACTGCGCCACCACCACACAATTTCTGTTCTCATCCTGAAGCAAAGTTCTTAACGCGAGGTACTATTTTTGGGTTAGCGGAGTCTGTAACCTGAAGCGTCTGTAACCCGAGCTACCACTGTAGTAGTATTGGACTAGGACCTGGGAGACCAGGGTTCGAATCCCCACTCACTGGGGCCAGTCACTTCCTCTCAGTTTAACATACCTCATGGGGTTCTTTTGAGGACAAAATGGTGAAATGGAGAACCATGTGTACCATCTTGAGCTCCTTAAAGGAAAATGGTATTTAAATGGAGGAATAAGAATAAATAATTCTTCCAAAAGTTAGCACTTTAGGGCAGCTGCTGGCTGCCCACACTTTTGAAGAGCAGCTGCCAGCTCAGGCTATGTGAGAAGCACAAGACATTTAAGAGCATATAAGCACAGGTACAATCTTAACTTTTGCTTGCACAACAGGAGTGCCAACACGACCAGTTGCACCCGCATAAGGAGGCAAAGGAATGCATTGCCTGTGACACTGCATTTCATTGGGTATGGATGGGCTGGCCCAGACAGACACCAGCTGCTAATGAGGGGACTGTTTGGCCATTCCCTGTGCTGCCTGGTTACTGCAGCTGCCTGTGACTCTATAGCGGGCATATGGAGCCCTGTGGCCCTCTAAATTTGTTGGACTCCAGTTCCCATCCCCCCTGACCATTAGCTATGCTGGTTGTTGCTGGTGGGATGGAGTTCAACAGCATCGGGAGGTTCACAGTTTCCTCATTCCTGATGTATAGATCCATAATAACTTGCCCAAGCCTATCTAATAAGCACAATGTCTGGAAGATGGTGTACATTCAGGTCCAAAAAATATGTGCATATGCTTATACTGTGATCTAGTTTGAATCTGCTCTGGTTCAAATCCCATCTCATTTTCAGCTTTGATTTTTACCGTAGGGAGAGGGGTGGTAGGAGGGAGCCTCTGAATATGAAATTCCATCAAAGCCCCACTCATTTAATTCTGGCATTGAGTCAAAAAACTGCTGAGATCTCCATAATTTCTACCCAGTTATAAACCAATGGCCTGTAACACCCTCCCAATAATTGCTGGTCAGCCAGCTGTTTCTTGCTGTCTCTCTGGGGCTTTATAAGTGTCACTTTCTGGCTGCCTGCCTTCTTCCTCTGAATGATAAAAGCAAAAAGGTAAGTCTGCTTCTCTCTAGTTCAAATTGTGCTCCAGAAAAAAATTCTGCTGGGATAAATGGGCACCAAACCTTCCATTAGGAGGGCCGCTGGCTGCCAGGCCAAGACTTCTCTTTCCTTATCTTGGGGTATTTTTCTCCTAACAGCACTTTTGGCTTTTAAATGCCGATCGTTTTTTATTATTGTTTCGTAACATTTGTACTCTGCTTTTCTTCCAAAGAGCACAGGGTAGTTAACGGCTTCTTGCCTGCTCTCAGTTTATCCTTACAACAAACCTCTAAAGTAGGTTAGGGGAAGACGGAGTGAGTTTATGGGTGAACTTCACAACTGAGGCAAATTTGACCGGGGCAAGTGTGACACCCATAAAAAAAAAAACCTACTGTCAAGCAATGATTTTTTCTTACAGCATTGAATATTTAGCAGAGACACCAACAAAAAGCCACAGTATTCCCCCACCCCACCCTCGTAAGCCTGCATTTTATTTTGAAACCTTTTTGAAAGGTTTAGCAAGAGATGTTAAACAGGAATGGTTGGCCGGGGAGGTGCACTACTGCACACCTGGCCTCCTGAAAGCAGCAGGTAGTGATAAAGAGAGCCAGTGTGGTGCAGTGGTTAAGAGTGGTGGACTCGTAATCTGGTGAACCGGGTTTGCTTCCCCGCTCCTCCACATGCAGCTGCTGGGTGACCTTGGGCTAGTCATACTTCTTTGAAGTCTCTCAGCCCCACTCACCTCACAGAGTGTTTGTTTTGGGGGAGGAAGGGAAAGGAGATTGTTAGCCACTTTGAGACTCCTTAGGGTAGTGATAAAGTGGGATATCAAATCCAAACTCCTTCATCATCATCATCATGGTCACTTAGGTGGAGGGAGGAGGTGGCTGGGAGGTTGGAGTTGTGCAGCCACATTGGCAGTAATGCCGGATTGGCTTCCCTCTCTGCCACCCACTCCTTCTCTTAAAGGGTTATTGGAGTTTTGACATTTGCTTCCTCTGTTGGCAGCAAGTTTGATGTTTTGGCTTTTTGCTGTCTTGCCCTTATTATGGGGCACATAATAAGGTCTGAAAGCACATGGGGTCTGAAGGCACCTTGCTGAAGTTAAGCAAGTCTGGGTGCTGGTCTGGTCAGTGGCTGGATGGGAGACATGCTTTGGGTTCTACGGTGGAAGAAATTGGGATACAATTGTAGGAAGTATTCATAGTCATTGATATATCAATATCTGGAGTCGTATTGTGGGTGAGTGTAGGGGACCCAGAGCTTCTTAATACAGTGGTTTCAACAACCAAATGAGGCAAACTTTCCTGCCTGAGCAGCACGACTGAAAGATGTTGAAAATATGAGTTATGGAAAATCTTATTTATGATTCCTATGTTCTTCTTTAGATTCTTTGTAATTGCTTACCAAATTGCATTTAATTGAGAAAAAAATGAATGGAAACTATTACAAATGAGGCAAAAAAATTAGCCACTTTTTCATGTATGCAAGCAAAAAAAAAAAAAAGTAATTAGATTTCTGTGGTGTAATTGATTTTGTTAAGCCCCCACCCCTTCTGAATGTGGGATCAGAAGTGGAGGGAGAATAAATTAGAATGTGTATGTTACTATGATTTATGTTTCAGCTTATAAATCTTGACCATTTCTTCATTTTCCTAACAAAATTAGAGCTGATGCCTTGAATTTATTTATGTGGCTTTCTCTCTGTGCTGCCATTTTCAGGCTTCGCTCTCCAGGAGTGTTTTAAACGGAACAAGAGGAGAACTGCAAGGCACTTTTCAATCTGTTTGGACTCCCTGTTTACAGAAGAGAGATGGAGATGCCATCAAACACAAAAGGGGCCGCTGTGTGCCTGCTTCTCTTTGTATTAAGTTTGGCAGCGGCCATTGAAATCCCTCTTTCTGGTAAGTTGTAGCTATTTACTGAATGTTCTCCTGCAGGAGAACAGATTAAATCGTCCAAATGTGCTGTTTCCATTTTGAGCTTTGTTATGCTCCAGTGTGGCCTCTGGGGAATTTGTATGTGATAGAAATGCAAGTTTTGATTTCTTCTCTCGATTGGTTCATGCAGTGCAGTAAACAGGTGCAAACAGCTCATTGTTGGTTACAGTGGTCACTTATGCAGCACCAGAAGAATAAGAGGGCAAAGGAGCGCACAGATTTGCAATATTCATATGTGTGGATGCAGCTTTAGAAGTAATTGCTGTAATTTAAATAGAAATACAAAGCATTTCACCCTAGTGAGATTGCTCAGGTGGCTTGTGGGCCTGCTGTTGAGGTGCTATATGTGATGGATAACTATGAAGACATTTCCCAATGTGAGGAATAGTTGCAGCATTTAGGATTTTTTAATTTAGAGAAAATGTGAGTAAGAGGTGACAAGGCAGAAGTTTATAAAATTATACACGATGGGAAGAAAGTGGATAGCGAAAAAGCCTTTCTACCTCTCTTGCAACACTGGAACTCATGAACATTCATTGAAGCTGGATGTTGGAAGATTCAGGACTTCTTCATGCTTGGATCGCAGGTGGTGATTGCTGTTGTGCTTATGGCCACTGTGAGAATGTTATGCTGGACCAGATGGGTCGTTGGCCTGATCCAGCAAACTCTTCCTATATTCCTAAGAACCCACTTACAATTGGCTTGGCATCCCAGTGAAACATAGAACCCAAGGTGGCTATATCAGTGCCAAACATTAATTATATAACCCAGTGGTTGAAAATTCACCCCAGAAAATATTGCCAAATAACTGAATAAATTTATGCATGTTTTGGTCTTGGGAATCTCTCCAGGGCTTCTTATGACACCTCCACTTTGCAAAAATAAGGGTTTTTACTGTTTGTGGAGATGAGCAACAATAACAGAGAGGTGTGGGGAGAGGAGAGTTTTGAGACCCTTTTCAGTGTGTAGCTGGACGAGCCCAAATGGGCTCCATTTTTTAGTGTTTGGTCTTGTGAGTTTCCATGTTCTTTACATTTTTGAACCCTTTCAGTTCAAGTATTCTCCTCATCACTATGAATGAGACTGTCAGTGCCCAATACTGGAGCATTCCAAGATCCCCTTAAGACAGTAATCGGTGATGAGTTAGTAGAGTAGATCTCAGTGTAAGAACTTCAAACCAAAATTTAGGAAGTGAATTGCGAGAAAGAACTCTTTCTGCAGTTTACCGTGTTTTGTTGATGCCTCATAATGTCCACCAGCATACCATGCAGCTCTCATCTGTTTCTACCCACAATGCACCTGCACACTGTGACCCAATTATGTACATATGTGGCCAAATTAACCCAATCAATGTACTGCAACCTGAGCAACCAACCAACCTACCAACCAGAGAAGGCAAAACAAACCACACCCCTTGGCTAATCAGGCAAAAGCAATCCTCTTGGATTCTCACTGGGACCACCTAACCCTACCCTGCTACATGTGAGGCGGGCTGGCAGGTTTCTGTCTTCCAAACCACTGCTAAAGGGAGGCATGCATGCTTTCATTTAATGCTTCAATATACTTCTCCATCCATGGGGTCCTTGCTAGCAAACACCTCATATCAGCCTCATGCCTCATCTTAAAAGAGTGGTGGCAAAGCTCATAGGTTGTGGAGTACTTTTTAATTTTGATACCCAATGCCATAACTAGATAAGAGTGCGCACTTGCAATCTACTTTGAACATGAAAAGACTGAGATTAGGAAAGTGCAACCCCATTTCAATAGAAAACAGATTTAGCAAATAATTTTTTTAAAAAATGAATTAATTCCTTTGATCTCCATTCACTAAGAGAATGAATTATTTCTTCAAATCATATTCAAATTCCCTGATAAATCACATAATTGGAATTCTGGTCTACCTGTTCCCAGACTATTTGACTTTTCTCTGACCCTACATTTCCATTTGATTCTTAATTTCTGTTAATGAAGCTTTTCATGGTTTTAATAAACATGAATTATATTTGGCTATAAACAAGCTGGGCAAAGCATGGCGGCGTTTGAGATGTAGAAGACGAGATACCATATGGTGCAGCAAGATACCACATTTCATGTGAGCACTGAGTTTTCTGGTTCACTGGGCTTAAAGAGTTTCTAGCCAGTACCCTAATATTCATTCCTGTAATTTATAACGGAGTGGTAATTCTATTATGGTCAATTACTCTTCAGGGCCCAATTTCCATTTTTATAGTTTGGTTATGTGGAGATTCACAACACTTTAATTTCTTCAGGATTAAAAAAAATGTAAATGCATGAAATAGAGGATTTGCATAGTAGTAAAGCCCAGTCATCCTACCATGGAAAGTGGGTGGTCCTGAATGATGATGCCAATGGTAACTGAGGTTGTTTATGTTGGTATCTTGAGCAGCACATGGACTTTGGTTGGGTAACAAATTCTCTTCTATAACTATTAATTTGAGTCCAATCCTGGCATTATTTGTAGGGTTTTTATTTTTATAAAATGGGGGGGGTGAATTACATTTAATGTGCACACAATATAAGAATGCAAGAGCAGAAAGAAGAAAAGAAATAAGAAAAGAAATTTACAACCTCTGTAACAATGGGAATAATGGTTCCCTGCCACCCAAAGTCTATTATCCTTGCGTCATTTGTTTCTGCTGCGTTCCTTGGGGCTATATGGCAAACCCAAACAAAAGGCCTTGTATTACTCATAGGGATGTTTACAGAATTCAGTTTTGTGAATTCCAATATGAACAAAACTGATCTACCACTTCCCAGGCCAGTGTGGAGGCTGGACCTTTGTGTTTTCATGCCTTAGTAACTTATTTCAACCTTTTATATACCGTTTAACGCTGCTTACTTATCAGGTGGCGTACAATGGAGATACAAAAGCAATACAAAAGATAAAACCAGTTGAACCATAAAATCAGGAAAACCTGCTTGAAATGCTTGGTAATTTTTCTAAGAAGTCTTTGCCACTAAATACAGTTGGGAGGGAGTTCTATAGAACTGTGCCCATGATGCCATATGCCTGAGCCATAGGAGATATGAGCACTGTGAGCACTGACGTCTGCAAAGGCCTCAGTGATTAGGCAGGTATATAACATATTTTCTGTCTCCCAGTGTAGATTTTGGCCCATCCTCCCCCAAAGTATCAAAATGTGTTGGAATAGAACTCTGGTTATTCATTCACCCCCACTGCAAATAAGCTATTTGCAATTTACATATGGGTTACTCTTCCGTTTTTCTTTATTTGACCACATGTCCTGGTTCTGTTTCAGTACGGCAACTCCCGACAATTACAGAGCACCCAACCGATCAGGTTGCATTTCCTTTCGATGAAGAGTTTACAATCAAGTGTGAAGCTATAGGGAACCCACACCCAAGGTAAGTGTGTTGCAAAAGCTGGTTTAGGACTGACTGTATGTGCACCCCCTGCATGCCACAGTTGGGGTGAGAGAGAACTGGCAGGCATCACTGGAGGCGAGGCAAGGTATGCTATGTGTGGTGTGGGCCAGTGTGGTGTAGTGGTTAAGAGTGGTAGTCTCGTAATCTGGTGAACCGGGTTCACGTCCCCGCTCCTCCACATGCAGCTGCTGGGTGACCTTGGGCTAGTCACACTTCTCTGAAGTCTCTCAGCCCCACTCACCTCACAGAGTGTTTGTTGTGGGGGGAGGAAGGGAAAGGAGAGTTAGCTGCTTTGAGATATCAAATCCACACTCTTCTTCTTCTATCATAACTCGCAGATATACGGTACTTGTTTCATTTTTTTTTATTACATTTCTATATCACCCTTCATCTGAGGATCACAGGGTGGTTTAAAATATAAAAACACATAAAAATACATACCATAGTAACAAACAAAAACAATAACCCACACCCACCCAAAGTTTAAAAGGCCATAGGTTATTTAATTAGCTAAAGGCCTGGGAGAAGGGGAAGGCTTTTGCATGGCACCTAAATATTTATGATGAAGGTGCCAGGTGAGCCTCCCTGGGGAGAGCATTCCACAAGCTGGGAGCAACCACAGGAAAGGCCTGTTCTCATATTGCTGCCCTCTGGACCTCTAATGGAGGAGGCACACCAAGAAGGCCCTCAGAGAACGACCGTTGTTACCCTGATGTGGGCCTGAAGAACTAGAAAAAGAGCTTGCTGTCACCCCTGGCCCAGCCTCTTAAATTCTCTGGTGCCTGCCCACCCTCCCTGTGCTGAAACATAGCTTCACAGCTTACACACTTTAGGAGCCACAAATGAATATTTGGCCTGGAAATGGAATTAGACAATGTTTAGGGGATTTCTTTTTCTTTTGGGGGGGGGGGCTCTCTGTACTGCACTGTGCACTGTGGGGAGTTTAGGTTGGTCACAATTTGGGCTGGAGAAAGACAGCGATAGATGAGGTAAATCTGCCTTAAGGTGAAGGCAGATTCCAGAAATTTGCCTTTCACATAAATAAACAACTGCACAGTACTCAAGATCTCATAGATTAATAACTAGGAGTTAAATACAATAGTGATCAGAGATAGTGGTTTTTTGAAGCTTAAAAGCATAGCTCCACTTTTGACCCACTGGCCCTGATCCAATTCAGGCATAACAGCCTCAGCTTAATAAATACTACAGATGTCCACATGATCTCACTATTGATCTCCACTTCATATTGCAATTTGCACTAGTGAAAGATTAAATGAATGCAGTGGGAACCTGTGGTTTGAACACGCCATTATAAAGGCGTCAAAGCTGGTGCAGGAGAAGACGGGGAGATTACATGGGCATGACAGCATTCTTGGCTTAATAAACCATGGTTTATTAGGCTGAGATGGTTTGAATCACCCCTGAGGTTCCTATTCGGGAAAGACCTGGTGGCTAGTGCAAGTATAATGCCATGATTTACTGTGTGCACCCTTAGCAAATTATATGAAGTGTATAATAGAAATCAGAGGGTAGCAGCTGTCTACATGCCTTTTGCATAGCTTTGCCTTTTGCACATGGACACACACACACACCCTCTTTGTAGTAAGAGGCCTTATGAAAATTTCCATCAGTGAGTCTGTTTCCGCAATCTTATTAATCTCATTTATAAGCACAGTGAAATACAGTATAATGCTATGACACCGTTTGTGTGTTATGAGGATTCCAAATTCACTCATCCACAGCATAAACAGATTTTAACACACATTGTTAATAAAACTACCGTAATTGCGAACAGAGATGTCACATTCTCTAGGGCAATGAATGAAAAACCTATTACTGTCCTGATCTGACTTTTTGGTGACTCACAGCTGATAAAAATACTAGCTCAGACCATGCCTGTGGAGCAATTTTCCATTTGATTTATCTTCTACCTCATCTTTTTTCATTTTCTTCCATGCCTAAAAAGAGAGAGTCTAGCTTTACACACTGTCCTTCCTATTTATAGTCTGCAACTGACTTTACTGATCTTAGGATGTAGAGGTGACAATTTTATCTTAAGGATGCTTGGATTCATAGTCCAAGAAATACTGGATGCAAGAGGGTCTTTAATAGTAGGTCACCATTTCCCCCCAATGATTTTTGAGCATACAGCCTCCTTTAGCTTTGCCTATTGAAATCCATGAAGGCACACTGTCTTGCTTATGGTGGGGGAGATTTGTGAACACTTCCAAAGAGTCTTGAAATCTTTGAAGCAATGGCCACAAGTCCCCAATAGTTTTCAAGGTAAGCAGATGAGAGTTCATCCATGTTTTCATGTTACCCTATTTTACACATACAGAACTAGTGAATCAAAGATTTTAAAAATCAATCTAGGTTTCGTCGCAACAACCAATTTTCCCATGTGCAGATTCTTTTTTTCCTTTGGAAAAGCATTCATCCATTCATCCCCCCAACTTTAGCTGGTAGTGACTTTTGTGAGATATAGTTAGAAATTAAGACTACTCCTTAATTTTAGTTTATATATAGAGAGCTGTCTTGACCCCAATTAAAGAAAAGGGGAATGTCAATGTTTTAAATGATTTATTGATAAGATAAAATAAAATAAAATAGAACACACATTCATGCTACTGCTTAAATCTTCACCTCATGAATTGCAGCCAAGTTCTTCATTGTATACTCTTGTCATTTCAGCTTTACCTGGAGAAAGGATGGGAAGGTATTTGATCTGCAAGGTGACCCAAGGATACTAACATCAAACAATTCCGGAACATTTGTTGTTCGGAACCGTGGAAACATCTCCATTTTCCAAGGAAGGTATCGCTGCTTGGCTTCCAATGAGCTAGGAACTGCCATGTCAGACGAGATTGAACTAGTAGTTCCAGGTAAGCGTTTATTTGTGCTAATTTGATGCATATCCCAAAGAACAAAACTACAGCTTGGGCTTAATATACTTTTCACTGTGCTGTTTGTTTTTACTAATGATACGTGGAGTGATTTGGGATTCACAGAAGCACTGCTAAGGAGCGCTGAGGAGTTAAAAGCCACACTTGTTTCATTTTGGAGAAGTTACACACTTTTCTTAAGGACTCCCTATACTCTGGTTGAGCTTAGAGTACTCTGTTCAGCTGCTTTCTCCAAGGAGTATTTGAGCGTACTTCAAATGGGACTAGGTTTACCGTCCCTGCAAGTCGCTTCAACAGCACAAAGCAATATTGGCGTGGCAATAAACACAAGCGAATGTGGTTTTTATTTCCTTGACCCGCTTCATTAGCCAGCTCTCTAGCAAGAAAATGACAGAGGAAGATAAGACACCACCCTAGGAGGCTTATGAAGAATAACAGATGGACAATACACAATATTGTACAAGATATGTGAGAGGCCAGCTATGTTTTCATGTTCATGGACTTTTTCCTGGCTTCTTTGTTAGAAACACAACAAAACAACCCCATGGATATTTTGTGGATCAATGTGATTCATTAAACGTGAGAAAGCTGATTGTAAAAAAATTGACAACTGAAAGATATCAGGGACAGCTTGGTATTGTGTGACAACGCTAGTCATTGTAATCATGTCCATTGGGGAAGGGCCATAACCCCGTGGCAAAGCATCTTTGGTTTGACCCCCCAGTGTCTTCAGATAGGCTTTGGGATGTCTCCTGCTTGAAACTCTGGAGAACACAGATGTCAGTCAACATGGGCAATGTGGAGCTAGATGGACTATTGATTGGATTTGATATAAGGCAGCTTTATTGTTATGTTTACAGTAACTCTTGAAATTCTCAAGTAGTATCCTTTTCTAATCCTACTGCCTGAGATCCTTTAAACTGGATCAGGAATTGGAATTGAAATCTCACTACACTCAAGCTAATGTGTTCCCAACACTTAATACCTTTCCTTGTGGGTTCAAATCCTGCCTCATTCATGGACCCGCTGCATGACTTTGGGCAAATTACTGTTTTGAGTCACAGGACAAAACTGACATGTGACAGGAGTAGATATTTGAAAGTGGATTGCCACCATGTAATGCTAAAGGATGAGCAGAGAACAGTTTTTCAGCAAAAGGCAACAAGTTACTGCTTAATCCTTTATTCTGTCCACTACTGACCCCCAGGGTTCCCCTTTGTCCCTAGCTGTGATACTTTTCTGGCCTAGGAGAATTGGAAGAAAAGTAACTGGCAGGCAGAGTCACCAGAGAAGTTTTGAGGACAATTTCAGCATCTTCTCCCACCACATCTCCACTTCCCTGTCAACTTGTTGTGCAAGGTTTGGTGGCAACCCATGTTCAGAGTTGTTACTTAGAATCCCAACATCAATCTTGATTCCCCATCTGTAGAGTGGGAACAGTAACAGGCTGTGTATCAGCAATATAGTGCGCACCAAATGTTTCGGACTACATAACAGCAGAGGCTCATGGGAGTTGTAGTCCAAAACATCTTGAGGATTCTGAATTGGAAAGTTTTTCTTAGAGTCACAGACACGTTCGTCTCAACTTTTGTTATGTTAATGCTTTCAAAAGTCGAGGAAGAGGCTGAAATGACAGAGATAACTCTGTCAAAGTCAAGTTCCTTAAATCCCTTTCATTCAATAGTAACTGATAATCAAAAATACAGGAGAATAGTTGTCCTAGTTCCATAGAAAGGCAAGGGGACCTGTTTCTAGTTCCATAGAAAGGCAAGGGGACCTGTGAATAACCCAGTGCAGCAAGAAAAAGATGTGCAGGAAGAAACTGTTGCTGGTATAGGCAGGAGACTAATGCTGGGGTAACAGCCTTAGACTCTTAACTGTGTAAACGGTTAGATAAGTCATGTTGGAGTTTGGTAAATATATTGCAGTGGTGTGCAGAAAGAAATAGTCTTTTAAGATTGCTGGTTGGTTAGATAAAGAAAAAGTAAGATTTATTATGTAAGCAAACAAAGCCCTTCTACATATAGGTTTTATTTGTGGCCAAGAAGCAGCCAAGAAGTTAACAGTAGCACATGCTAACACATACTGATTAAACATGGGGAGAAGCAGGAAGGAAGTAAAGGCTGAAAGAAAGTGATCTACATAACCAGCACGTAGTTACTCAAAGAGTAATGTGTTACTTAAAGAGAAGGAATCAGTGAGGCAGAAGAACAGGTTGCTTTTCTGTCTATCATCACCACCACCACCTCCCGTTCAGGTAAAATTTTGCAAGCATTGTTGCTTTACTCTCAACAAAGCCTTAGTGAATCTCATTGTGACCTGCTTTGTGAGCATCTGTGGGTAATTAATCACTTATTACTTTTTTTGTATGTGAAATTAACATGGAACAATAATTTCCTAGCATAGAACTCAAACGTCAGTCCCAAAACACTAAGTTGCAGAAAGTGCAGTTGGTTGATTGTATGCATGCATACATTTTCCTTCCTGTGTAACATTTGTTGTTCTCTGGGACTTGCTGACTGCCTTCGATCACACATTCTCTCTGGGGTGTAGGTTGGCAGGCATATTAATATACAGCCCATTTTAAACAGGGGGCCCTCAAGGGAACCAAGTTTTCTCGGTGGCGGAGAGTTATTTGATTTAGGTAGATGTTTAATGCGGTATTCCTTCTTTTCCTCTTGAGGTTCATTTTGTATTCTCCGCATACTTTTACATAAAACCATAATGGATTATTTAAACACTGTTTGTTTTGGGCAACATTTTCAGAAGAATTTTTTTAGAAAAAGTAAAAAACCTGAGGGGAGAAGGCACATTCCCACCCCATTTTAGTCTTTCCTAAATTGACTTGCTGCATCAATCCAAAGGCGAATGCTGCAATAGACAGTACACATATAATGGACTTCATTTAGGGCTGGCCCGTCCATGAGGCTGACTGAGGTAACAGCCTCAGGCAGCAGAATCCAAGGGGCACCTCTGTGGGCATGACCCCCGCCACCAGTGGAGAAGTGATGTGAAGTAGCTGTGGCAGTTTCCAGGTTCCAGTGAGATCTGCTGATAGCCCTATGCAATCTCATGGGGCTCTCGCAAGATCTCACCAGAACCTGGAAGCCTCAGCCACAGAGCCCCAATAAGGGAGGCTTTGGCGGGGGTGGCAGTGCGTGGTACATGTGCAGGGCAGAACCTTCCTGTTTGGCCTCAGGCGGCAAAATGGGGTGGGCTGTCCCGATTGCATGTCGTGGTGGTATATGGGGTTGGAGAGGAAACCTAGCTGCTGTTCCTTTTGCCTTATAGAGCAAGTGTGGGGAACCTTTGGTTTTCACAGAGAGAGGAGGCAGACTCTGGCTTCGGTGGGCCTGTGGCTGCCTTGCTGGGTTTGCATAGTCCCAGGCAGAATTTGCCAGGTGTTCCTGGGCAGCAGTACTTCTTTTTCCAAAGGAAGAGGTACCAGAACTCACCCTGAATGCCTCGCTTGTTCTCTTATAATCGCAATGGCGACCACCGGAGGGATACCTGAACTAAATTCCGGTGAGTTCCAGATGAAAAAAAAGCTCTGCTGGGTAGGAATCTCATGAGTATTGCAAGTAGCTGCCCTTCTAGAGTGTGATCTGGTCTTCCAATGACATAAGCATCAACAGACACCACCAAACAGAGCACCTCTTCCTTTGGGGAGAGTTCACCCTCATCCAGAACAAGCATATTGCTCCCAGGAGCCTCCCATCCACAAGACTTCCATCTTGCCAGGATTCAGATTCAGCTTACTGATCCTCACGTGGTCCATCAATGCATCTGTCTGGATCTTGCACAGCCACACCACAGACGTAACAGAGAAATAGAGCTGGGTATACTCAGTGTGCTGGTAATACATTGCTTGCTGCATCATTTAGGTGCGACCCTGTACAAAGACTATGACAGGCTGTTTGATTTCATTCCACCAGCACACAAGTTTGGGGCATATGGCTTGCCTTTTATGTGCTTCTTTTGACTCCAAAATATAGCAGGGGTTCCATTGACTACAGGGAAACCTGAGCACCTGTGGAAGGCTCCCCGCTCTCCTCTCCTCTCCTCCCCACCCCACCTCCATTTTGGCCACATCACAACCCAATACTATGACACACTGTGTGGCAACGTTTGATAAGTGCTGCTGCAGAGGAGCTTGAATAAATCAATTGTGATGTGTGCGCAAATATAATCAGAGCCCGAGCTCTGGAAAGTGTGAGATCACTGTGTGCATTCACGATAACAGTGTGGTGCTTGGCAACATTCTGCTGGCAGATTTCAATGGGGATGCAAGGTGCTTGGCAACCCACCACCTCAATAAAAGTGGAAAGAGCAACAAGTCACACTAGGTGATGCTTTGGAGCATAAATTTTGCCCTGTGAGCCATTCAGCTCCACAACAGTGGGATACCCAAGTCAAGCAAAGGGGTTCTTCTGGCAGCGAAGACAAAAGCGTTGCTTAAGCATACCAGTCCTCCCAACAAAAAATAGAAATACTATTTTTTAAAAAATATTTAAAATCCCACAACACTTTACTATTAAACTGGTTTTCAAGAAAAACAACGACTGCACATTTGTTGAAGATTAAGATGCAAAACCTACAATGAAATTAGTGTTTTTTTATGCAGCTTCTCCTCAACCTTGTGAATGTTTAATGCTCATTTTACAGTATTGGGAAATAAAAGAGAAAACTCCAGTAATTATATGGTACCTGCATAATTGAAGCCAATTATGAAGGCAAAGGCACCGACCGCTGAGCTACTTAACCAAGAGAATCTATTCCTTTTAATTATCAAAATGTTCCCAGAGCCAAAAGGGAGGGGGGATCCGCTCTGGGACTGGGTAGCTAAACATGCCGTTTCATTGACCATAAAGCTGCACAGCAGTTTCTGTGACTCTTTCCCAAATTTCACGCTCACCATATCCATAGTCCTTTCTAGGGCTTACATAAATCAGGCACTCTAAAGCCTGGAGCAGATTTCAAGGTCAGATTTAAATACTTTAGCTCGGGATTTACTACACAAATGGGGTGTTTAAACAGGTCTAGCTTGGAGAGAGAGAGACAGAGATCAAGTAAAACCGAGTTCATACTGCTCCAAATTACGATATGGTAGAAAGTACAGGAAAATATCAGAATGGATATTCAAAATCTAATATTCAAAGCAGCATATGAACAAGTATTTTTATTATATATGGCACTTATTAATACACTTTTCTTCAAATAAAGGCAAGCACATGTTTTGATGCACCTCCAAGGTACAGATGATCTGATTTAATTGTATTTGTTAAATAACCGATTGATTAATTACATCATCCCTAGGTGTCTCTGGGGCTACTGAATGGTCTGCCCTCTATGGGCAGATATCGGGTTATGTCCAGTGGTGCCCCTCATCAGTGGCTCTACCTCCTGTGCTACCTTCAAAGTATTCCAAAGTGTCTTCCAACATAGGAACCAGATTTGGGGCAACATCAGGAACTACTGGGGGCAAGGACATGAAAGTGCAATATTGTCTTAGGAATATAGGAAGCTGCCTTATACTGAATCAGACTACTGTTCCATGAGCTCAGTACTGAACACACTAGCAGCCCTCCAGAATTTCTGGTGGGGGGTGGGGGATTCCCAGCCCTATTTGGAGAAGCTAGAGATTGAACCTGGGACTTTCTGCAAAGAAGACGCTCTACCACTGAACTATAATCCTTCCCTTCTCCATTCTGCTGAGGGACATCTCCACTCAATCAGAGAACCTTTCATTAGTGCAAGAGACACAGATAGAACCCAGAGTAAGGAGTAGGTAGAGAAGAGTTTGACTGGTGTTGCTGCTATATACACTGTGATCTTGCTCAAGCATTGGTAGTGTCTCTTCGTAGGGAGCGGGCGGCACTGTGGTCTAAACCACTGAGCCTCTTCGGCTTGCTGATCAGAAGGTCGGCAGTTAGAATCTGTGCAACACAGTGAGCTCCCACTGCTCAGTCCCAGCTTCTGCCAACCTAGCAGCTTGAAAGCATAGCAGTGCGAGTTCCTAACTAGGTACCTCTGCAGTGGGAAGGTAAATGGTGTTTCCATGCGCTCTGACTTCCGTCATGGTGTTCCGTTGTGCCAGAAGTGGTTGAGTCATGCTGGCCAATTGACCCGGAAAACTGTCTGCGGACAAATGCCTGAAAAGCAAGATGAGCACCATACCCCATAGTCGCCTTTGACTGGACTTATCCGTCCAGGAGTCCTTTACCTTTACTTATTACCTTTAGTGTCTCCCATTTCCTTTGTATAACCAAAAGGCTACTCAGCATTCCTTTTCTCCCATCATCAAAGTTGTCAGCCATTTGTAAAAAAAAATATAAAAAAATCGTTCCTCAAATAGCACATATAAGAAGAAATGATGAGAACCAACAAAGTGATGATAAAAAAATCTGAGCATCTGAACCTTAATACTTCTAAGATCATTTTCACATCTGATTTGCCACTGCCACTACTGCCACCAGGAATTGAATCAAAACATGATTCCACATCCTACATGTCCTTCATTTCAGAAAGTAAAAGCTTTTGTTGTTTTAGTGCTCTAAACTTGTCAAAATGACATCTCAGTTCTAGCCTCATTGCAGCTGAATGACACCTGGCTCTCTCTCTCACACTCTCTCTATATATATGAATGAAATGTGCTGCAACCTGAATCTTCATGAAGCGAATGGCCTTTTCCCTCCCTCCTCACTAACACATCTTGCTTTATCAGAGGGCTGGCACCTTACCTGTGAGAGCATGTGTTGTGAAATGATATTTCTCCATCAGATGGCTTCCTTCCACCAAGTGTCGGTGTAGCACTGCTACTAACTTCCAGATGGACTCAGTGTTCTACAACGGATAGCTAAATGCAGGCTGCCTCCGAGAATAGTGGCTTTCAGACTTTTGCGACTACATGCGCATCTTTTATCTACCAGATGACGAGCCAGATTGGACCTCAGCAAGCAAACCTTTTGGAAGATGACCCAAATTGCATCGTATTATCATTGCCGGGCAATTTTCCTGCACGGTCAGGATGTATCCTGGAGTATAATTTCAGCACTCATGAAAAAAGAGAGTACATTATCGTGTTCCTGCCATTATCCCCTGTAGGGCTCTCAAGGAGGTTCATGCACATTTGCTTGATTTCTATCAATTCATTCACACTTAGTCTAATGGGACAAGCTTGTCGCATCCACAGCTCAGTTAGAAATGGGGCAACCCTCCCATCGTACCAGTTTTGACACTTCTCTTGCTTGTAGTGTGAATGAAAGAAGTGTCGATAAAATTACTTGCTTATAAATGCTGCTAAATTCTGTTAAAGGGTATTCTGTTGCTTTGACTTGAGAACTAGCAAGTATGTAATAACTGCAACATGCAGTTTATGGGAGAATTCCAGTCACTGCTAAGCACTTTTAAGAGCGGCTGGTTTTTAATGTGCTTAACTTCATTTTGATCACTTCCATAATGTGTAGCCTTAATAGTTACTTGCCAGAGAAAGGTGCAGATGAGTTGCAGTTCACATTACTCTGAATGAATAGGCCTTGAATTGTTTGTCATGAGTACCTTGCCTCCTACAGTCAAAGACAAGGTTTACTGTACTTGAATTGATACTAGTAATTTTTTAAAAATGCAGATTTTCAAACAGTTTCCTTAAGCCTTCAGAAGCGTAATTTTAAATCTTTGCTGAAATATAGACATGTTAGGCTCCTTGTGGTAGAGGAGATAAAACCACAACACCTTTATATGTCCCAAAGACTCCAATCCCCACAGGCAAAACATCCTGCAAAGGTGGAGTGCCACTTGCTAATGGCTTACAAGCTAAGTTCATTCCCTTTCTTTTTGCTTTGTTCCTGCTTATTTTTTTATTCTTTCACTATGGCTTAATTACACAACGAGCTGATGGAACTGCAACAGTTTCTCATCTGTTTCAACTTGCCAGGAATGAAAGGGAAAAGAGCCCTGAAACAATCTCAATCTGCTGGGGAAGGGAAAAAAAGATTTAATCTTCCAGGTTGATGTTTGCAGGGATCTCTGATGGGAGGCATGGAGATCCGTGACTCCTTTTCCA
The DNA here is from genome assembly GCF_964188305.1 of Podarcis bocagei. Lineage (NCBI taxonomy): Eukaryota > Metazoa > Chordata > Lepidosauria > Squamata > Lacertidae > Podarcis > Podarcis bocagei. Next base: position 37,173,956 of record NC_138126.1, read on the forward strand.
ACATTAGGACAATGGAATGTGATCAGTCCTGGCAATACTGATTCTTGCTTAAGTAACTTCACTGTTATCTTCTCTTGTGTTTGTTAAGACTCTGTTGGAAATGTGGAATGGGATGGAGCAGTATAAAATTGCAGTCTGCACACAATTTGGTTATTCTGAAGCAGATGAGATTTGCATTGTCTCTGTAAGGCATTACAGCAGTCAGACTGTAAACTTTATCAGCAGGAGCCAGGGACTTTCCACAATTTTGAGGCAGCCATAATCCTACTCTGCTTGGCACTGCTATTGATGTCCAGCACTGTTATTTCTGCCAGCCCAGCGCAACTTAGGTGTGCGTCTGGTGATCTGTAAAAGTCCAATGGCAAAACCAGTGTCAAATGATTCAGCACCACATGCATAGCAGAATGCGTACTTGTTCTCCACACAGAAAGAAAATTGTTTCAGGATTCCTAGGTAAGTGGCATTTCTACACATGCATCCTCCTGAAATTGCCCGTGGACAATTTTTCAAATTCAGAATTTATGGCTGCATTATTTTCCCACATATCTTGGTTATCTTACATTGTGAATCATAAGACTGCACAGTCATGGGAAAGCTAGACAGGTAGCAATTCATACAGAGAATGCCAGATATAAAGTTCATAGGTGCTATTCAGTGACTTCTTTTCCATTATGTTAGGTATTCCTAAATTCCCCAAGGAGAAGATTGACCCGATAGATGTAGAATATGGAGATGCAATGGTCTTGCACTGCAACCCTCCCAAGGGAATCCCACCACTACACATTTATTGGATGAACATTGGTGAGAACCATTTCATTCCTCTTTGAGCCATTTAAAAATAAAATCTCTCTTTGAAAGATTTCTCCCCATAACTTGAACTTAATTAAAACTGAAACTGTTCAGATGCCTCTTCGGTGTGCAAAAGTATGCAAAAATGAACTGCAGAAGTGTTTAGAAAATGCTGAAAAGTTGTAAGGGAATTATATAAATGGTTAGTATATGTCAGCATGAAAGAAAACATGATGAAAGGATAAGAAGGTAAGAATAGCCCTGCTAGGCCAGTCCTGCATCCTGTTTACATGCTTATGGGAAGCTCACACAGCAGCAAATGATTCCTTTCTTACTTGCAATTCCCAGTGACTGGCATTCAGATGTGTATTGCCTCTGATACCGGAGGTAATACAGCCATCATGAGTTTTGTAGCCATTGCTAGCCTAGTCAGAGTTAGTGGACCTGAAGCTTCTTGACAGAATGTCATATCTTCATGTGGCAGGGCGGATGAAAGTGAAAGAGAAAAGCGAGAAATGGCTGCTGGTTAGATTCCAAATTCAGTGCTGAAATGAAGCCTATCGAAAGCAGAAACAGCCAGCACAACTGACCTCCTGGCACCAGCATCCCTGTGCCATATTGGGAGTGGGGAGGCGGGGAGATGTTGCCATGGTGTGGATGTGCTGGTGGAAGCACCAGATTGGCTCGGCCGGTACATCCTCAAAGCCTTCTTCCTGCCGCCTTGCCCTTCTCTCTCAGTGTCCCCAGTACCTGGGTGCCAGATGCAGGCTACCACCTCGCTGAACTGGTGACTCCTAATCTAATATTTCCAGAGAGGCCCATGTTGTGGCTGTCCATGGGCCTGTGACCTGTATTCAGTTGTTAGTGTCTTCCTTTCCCTCTGTTCTCCCAAGCTACCTTGACAGAGAGACAGAAACCAGGGTGCTTTAGGGAGGACAGATTTTTCCCCTCTGCCCAGTCTACAGCTCCCATCTTGCCATCTGCATCAGGTAAAGGCCTGTCAGGGAGCAGAGAGGCTCTGCTTACTGACATGCTTCAGTCTTGGTCTCACTTTCCTAGAGTGAAGTGAATGACCAGACTGCCTCAACGACAAGATGATCTCTTTCTTGTGCAGTGAGACCTCCACCTCACCCACTGTCCAAAAAGAAAGGGGGAAAAATGTGGAAGGAAGCAGAAATTGGCAACTTGAGGCTGTGGTTTCCTCAGGAAGATGAAGGATACAAGTTACCATTTGCCTACGAAGGCCTACTGAAGCCTTCCCCTGTCTGGTATGCTCCAGCTGTTTTGGACTAAAAGTGCAGTCAAAACCAGCCAGCTTGGCTAGGATGATGGGAGTTGAAGTCCAATTCAGCTGGAGGGTAACTGGATAGGCACGACTGTCCTGTTGGTTTGGAAGAACTTGATCCAAGGGAATTACACCTCCAGAACATGACCTTGGAATCTCATTTGCTGTGACAGTTACCGCCTCTTGATAAAAAATATTCAGAATTCTTCGGCTATCAAAACAGCAAATTAAAAATGGAATCACATTATGGAATGCAGGCTATAAGTGTGCATTCTGTGTGACAGGAGCGAGGGGCTTCTTGACAGCCATGACGTCTGTAATGTAGGCCTTTGTAATATTAATAGTTGTGCTGGTCTGAACGATTAAAATGATGCAGTCTTCATGACACTTGCTATATTGTCTCTGCAGAATATTTATGCAGAAGGCAGTTTACATTTGGTGGGTGTGTACTGGTACAGGAATTTGTCCTGCTTATAAGATGGTGGCCTTTTTTGTCTTGTAAAAAAACCATGGTGAATATCGAAATATACTTTCAGACCTCATGACTCTTTAACATCAAAGAATTATTCCCTTACCTGGGAGCAAGTACTTTGACAGAACAGTGAGCTGCCACCTTTTTTCTTTTCTTTCCTTTCTGTGGAGTGGGGGGGGGGGAGTGGAAGATCATTATCATACTGTATCATCATCATATTATTATTATTATTTTTCCTTGTTAGACTTGCAACACATCCCACAAGATGAAAGGGTCTCTATGAGCCTTAAGGGGGATCTTTTCTTTGCAAATGTGGATGAAAATGACAGCCGAAGTGATTATTGCTGCTTTGCTGCATTTCCGAGGCTGAGGACTATTGTGCAGAAAATGCCAATGACACTGACAGTTACACGTTGTAAGTCTGGGGGTTCAGTTCCCCCCTTTTTTCTTTCATTCTTCCACTTCTCTCCTCCACCTGCCTTAATGTCTATCCCAAAACCTACTCCTCTGAGAATTCTTACATGTGATGTGTGTCTCTAATGTGATTATTCCTAACAAAAATATATGCCAATGTATATTTGTTCCTGCACTGTTGTCCTTGTTATGAGAGCCAGGCCCCACTCATAAAAAGATCCGCAGCTGTTGGCCCTACAAAGCACTTCTGTTGTTTTGCTGAATTTGCTGAACTGATACAGGAGACATTCCTCAGGGCGCTTGCCAGCTGCATACCTGCACATCCTCCATTGTTTACTCAAACAAAAACAAGAAAACACACATTTCGGCTAACAAAATAGGTCCTAGTCAAAATCACAGAGATCAGCTAGCAAAACGATTTTTGCAAATTATGGTTTGGCGCTACAGCAGCAGTCTGTGGAGGAAAGGCTGTCGTCAACAGCTTGCGGTGCCATTACAAAAGGTTGCTCCCTAGCGACGGGCGAATTTGTCAGTTTTGATTTCTCTCAGTTTCTCTTTTCGTTTTCCAAATCTTTAGTCCGGTTTGCCACATTTCCGTATCGCTTTGCTAATTTCAAAAATGTTGTTATGAAAATTCCTCAGCACTTTGGTGGGCATTTCTCCTAATATGCAATTTTGCCCCAAGTGTGAATTTCAACAGGTAGCTGCATTTCAGTACAGCGGTACCTCAGGTTACATACGTTTCAGGTTACACACTCCGCTAACCCAGAAATAGTGCTTCAGGTTAACAACTTTGCTTCAGGATAAGAACAGAAATCATGCTCCGGCGGCGCAGCAGCAGCAGCAGGAGGCCCCATTAGCTAAAGTGGTGCTTCAGGTTAAGAACAGTTTCAGGTTAATAACGGACCTCCGGAACGAATTAAGTACTTAACCTGAGGTACCACTGTATTCATGTTGCTTCAGGAAACGAGAATTAAGAAGGTTTGCATTAAAATGTGTCACAGGCAGAATTTATCCCCATTCTCTGTTGCTACCAAATGGGGCCTTTTTCAGAGTCTGAAGACTTGAAGGACTGAAGATTCATTTGAAGCTCATCTTGCTTCTCTGCTCTTCTTAGAATTGTATCGTTTATCAATGTTGACATGGTCTCCTCTGTATCTGAGGCCTTTGAAGATGGTCTACAAAAGAGATTTCTACTACATAGAACAGCTGTGGCTGAAATGCTGTTAGGGAATACTTAGTCATGTCCACAGAGATGTTTATTGTGTTCAGCCCCTGACTAACGTGCTCTATGCCATGTACAAACAATCAGTATCTGTTGTCAGCATTAGCAGGGCAGTGCTATACTAGGGCACTGGTGCAATGCCTACAGCTGGCATGATGCTAGTGAAACACTTCAGTTCCATTCAGCATTCTTACTTGCTGTTGGAACAGTTTGTAGGTATGGCCATAAATGGCTTGATTCTGCAGTCATATTTCAGCAATATGCTGCAAATAATTCCCTATATATCAGAATATCTGACCTGTTTTGAACATGACTCAGAAGCATGGGCTCCTGGAGGAGCAGTAAGAGCCTAAATCGATCCCTTTTGACTTTTAAAATGTGCTCAGGTATGTTCTTGTGGAGCTCCCCCACCTCCATCAGAAAAATGCCGTGAAGAATGAGCCATCATATGAGTGGAAAAGGCTTTCCACCCATGGAGGATAGAAGTAATTTGTTTGTCTTAATACTTTGACTTTGTAAATAGACTTTGTGAATAGTGTGCCATTTCAGAATTGAATAACATCCTGATGCATTTTTTAAAAGCAATGTTCAGCTATCTGCTTTTGTGTTTTATTGCCGAACAGTTCAGGTTTCCCCTTACATTTACAGTTGTCAATCTTACTTTCCTCAGATCTGCCGAGATTGGGAAAATCTTAAATAACACAAGGAGTTACCACAGACAGCATGCAGGCAATCTGACTCATTGGAAAGTACATGTGGAAAGTACATGAAAGTAAAATAGAAACAAAATTGTTAGGGGATCCAATTGTATTAAATTATCTAAACTGGATATGTGAAGAATCACTCTAAACAATTTGTATTTAACAACAGCAACAACTAAACATCCATTTGCTTCCCTAAACCTTCCTGAGATGTTTTACTTGAGCAGATACCTTAAAATTTACCTTAAGAAATTGTTTTAGGCAAAATCAGCAGGCGCCATAAGTGAAACGAAGCTAAATTAAACTATCTTTCCTGATGTAACAAATCAGGAAAAAATGTTCAGCTGTGTAGGGAATTAACCATCTCCATGGCTGATGCTCAATGTTTTCCAAAATCACAGTATCACTGTACTATATATGTGTGCAGCCTGGTTCCCAGTAACATTTCTCCATGCATTATTGGACATGTGGTTGGCCAAGAAGGGGGAACAAACTATGTTAACTATCCTGAATCTTGTCCTTTCAGGAGGGATACTGTTTTCTAAATGGCCGACTTAATTTTACAACACAGGTTAACTTAAAATGATTTGAATTTGACATCTTTCCCAGCATTTACATTGTTTCTACATCAGTTCATTATCACTGTGCATGCTTGCATTACATGTTTAATAATTATATTTGATTTTTTTAAAAAGAGAGAATACTATGGTCACACAATCCTGGGATATATATAGTGGCTTCGAATCCAGGTTTTCTTTTTCCCCCTTTTTACTCAAATGACATTGCATTCCCTCTCACTCCATGTGGAGAGTTTGAAAAACTGCTTAACGTGCAGCATGATTAGGGTGAATATTTTGGAGAGTGGGGTAGGATGAAGAGAAAACCCAGCAGGCAAACGCATTTGCAACACTGTTTGATTGCTTCCATCAGATCTTCAATAAATTTCATCACCATTCATGTTTCCATTTGGTTTCCATTTTTGTTTATTTCAGCAAAACATACTAATGATTCCCGTTCACCTAGCGCTGCCAAGGGTAAGTTGTCACTATTTAGCATTTGCACCCGCAATGTCTATAATATGGATTGGAATGGAATAAAAGAATTTATCCAGCTGAAATAAGAGTTACTACAAAGGTCCAGTGTTCATGTTTTTTTACTTTTCAGAATATAAAATAATGGTATATATTTTGGTTCTCAAACCTTCATCCTAAGTATATTGCTATATAAGTAAAAGGGCGATGTAAGAGGTACAGCCTACAATTCAGCATGAAACTGTTTTGTTTTGTTTTAGCCTATGATTGTTTACCTACTTACCTGGGAGCAAGCCCCATCAAACTCAATGACACTTGTTTCTGAGTAGACATGTAAAGAATTCTACAGCTGCTTCTTTATAAATGGCAAGTCATGAAACACCCTTCCTCCAAGGCATACATGGTTCTCCCACTTCCCCCGTCCAGTTTTTCCCCCTGACAGCAACCTGTGAGGTAGGATTTGGCTGTGATGCAGTGAGAGGAGCAGCTTCATGGCTGGGTGGGGATTTCAACCTGCTTTCCCCCAGTCATAGTCCAGCATGCTAATCACTGCACCACACTTAACTCCAATATCCAGTAGGCTTGTTGCTTACTGACTTCCATGTAACCACCGCAGCTGGTTGCAGTTTTCTGAACAGCTCTTTGTGCTGCGTCAAAAGCTGTTTCCAAGGCACTCTAGTAGATTACAAAATGGTAGACGTTTTGACTTTCCCCAAACACAAGACTGGGGAACAAATGAAGCTGAGCAATAGAAATACTCTTGCTCTGAGGGAGACAGCTTTGCCTCCAAGGCTATGGCGTGACTGTTGTCATTTCCCCGGTTTTAACCCTATCTTCAGCTCCACGTGAATGATAAATTTGTATGGAGCAAGACTGCAGATGCACTCTGCTTTTTGTTTTTACTGGTACCTAACTGCATCAGCAGGCACATAGGGTCTGCAGTGAATATCTGGTATACACTACAGGAATGGAAAACCAGTGGTATTTGTTGCACTCCTAAAATAGATCCACAATTTTAAAATACCACATTTTGATATAGACTTAGATGTGTATATCCAAATACATACTCTGAAATCAGTGAGAAAATTGTTGCCGATCTAGTCTGATGCCATTCAGTTTTTCCAGTGCATTAGCTATACAGGAATCAATTGGCATTAAGATTTCTATCGTTCATGAATGATAAATATTAGGAAGAGCTCAGCTCATTTCCAAAGCTCTGAAATTACTTCTCTCTCCCCCCACCCCACTTCATTTTCAGCAAATTTAATCAAGGAAAGAAAACCAAAACTTGTTATCCCTGAGTCTTCTGGCCACAGTTCAGAAGTGACTGTCATAAAAGGATCTGATCTTTTTCTGGAATGCATTGCTGAAGGACTGTGAGTATTCCCTTTTTTTCACAATTTCCACCATGAGAAAAGTGGAGTTGGGGGAGTAACCAGGCAATGTTTCTTGAATTATACATATACTGCTGTTTAATTATCAGGGAGGAGGAGCATATAAGTACACTGATCATTGTCATAAGGAACATACGATATATATGTTTGAAGGAGTTGTTCTGGATGTTTGTAAAGCTATATCTATATCTATATTTGTAAATATATATATATATTTGTAAAGATGCAGGTTTTGGTGTCTTCGGGTGTCTTCCCGTGTAAGAGTTGGGGTGTCTAGGCGACGTTTCGACGAGGTCTCACTCGTCATCTTCAGGCTGGTGCTTTCGGCTTCTTGTTACTGGAACAGAGCAGGATCTCAGTGTTTGAGTTCCTCTAAATACTGTTGAGGGGGTGTGGTGTATAGCCTCCAACGTTCTGGGCAGAGAGGAAGTTCCCAGGTTAGTGTGTCTTTTCTTCTTTTGTTCATTAATTACTTGAGGGATATCTTGAGTGATTTCTTGAGTGATATTCTGAGTACCACTTAGGAGGGTCATTAGGTGTGGATTAGTTGCTAAAGCTTTCGTGTCTTGACCTCTTGACCTTGTGAAGAGTTTTTTCTGAGAAGATGGCTGTACTGCACTTAGTTGTGCTCTGGCTTGGCTTCGTGTATAGGGGCGAGCTGTGGTTTTGTGCCCTGTGCCAGCCAGATCTGTGTAGGGATTGCAGGGGGGTGCAGCATCCGGAGGTGCCACTATGGTTTGGCTACTGGATGGTGCCTGTAATTTATCTGTGGAGAGGGTCTGGGTTTGGGTCTGGTGTGGTTGATTGGAGATGGCGTTCTGTGTGCCTCTGGTTCTGGTGTCGGTTTTTGTGGGGAGGGCTATTTTCCAGATGTCTGGCAGGCGGGACGTATCGTCACGCTTGTTCATGTTGTGAGGGTGTTTCTCTATCTCGATGGCTTCCATGATTATTCTCTTGTGGTGGTGTTCCATGTTAAAGAGCAATTTGGAATCTGAAAAATTAATTTCGTGTCCTGTTTCTTTCATGTGTTGGTAAAGAGAGGAAGTTTTTTCTTCTTTTTTGACGGCATTCTTGTGTTCTGCGATACGTGCATTTATTCGTCTGTTTGTTTGTCCAATGTACGTGGCTGGGCAGACTTTGCAGGGTATTTCATAGACCCCTTGGTTTTCTAACTGGATCCAGTTAGAAAACCAAGGGGTCTATGAAATACCCTGCAAAGTCTGCCCAGCCACGTACATTGGACAAACAAACAGACGAATAAATGCACGTATCGCAGAACACAAGAATGCCGTCAAAAAAGAAGAAAAAACTTCCTCTCTTTACCAACACATGAAAGAAACAGGACACGAAATTAATTTTTCAGATTCCAAATTGCTCTTTAACATGGAACACCACCACAAGAGAATAATCATGGAAGCCATCGAGATAGAGAAACACCCTCACAACATGAACAAGCGTGACGATACGTCCCGCCTGCCAGACATCTGGAAAATAGCCCTCCCCACAAAAACCGACACCAGAACCAGAGGCACACAGAACGCCATCTCCAATCAACCACACCAGACCCAAACCCAGACCCTCTCCACAGATAAATTACAGACACCATCCAGTAGCCAAACCATAGTGGCACCTCCGGATGCTGCACCCCCCTGCAATCCCTACACAGATCTGGCTGGCACAGGGCACAAAACCACAGCTCGCCCCTATACACGAAGCCAAGCCAGAGCACAACTAAGTGCAGTACAGCCATCTTCTCAGAAAAAACTCTTCACAAGGTCAAGAGGTCAAGACACGAAAGCTTTAGCAACTAATCCACACCTAATGACCCTCCTAAGTGGTACTCAGAATATCACTCAAGAAATCACTCAAGATATCCCTCAAGTAATTAATGAACAAAAGAAGAAAAGACACACTAACCTGGGAACTTCCTCTCTGCCCAGAACGTTGGAGGCTATACACCACACCCCCTCAACAGTATTTAGAGGAACTCAAACACTGAGATCCTGCTCTGTTCCAGTAACAAGAAGCCGAAAGCACCAGCCTGAAGATGACGAGTGAGACCTCGTCGAAACGTCGCCTAGACACCCCAACTCTTACACGGGAAGACACCCGAAGACACCAAAACCTGCATTCCTGTACCCGTGAAAATCTACGAAAGCAAATATCTCACCTCTACGGGGAGGAAACCTTCCAGCTGACAAGAACCTACGAGAAACTAGAAATCCGAAGAGCCACCATCTTATGTGATCTCTTGTTCCTACGCAACTGCCGAGACAACAACTTAATTCCCACATGCTTCCAACTGAAATTCCATTCTAAAACCCCAGCTACCGAAAGGATCCTGAAACGAACTGAACTATCCCTAATCAGAAACGAACTACATAAGAAAAGATACCTACTAAACCAAACCAACAAAGATCTGCTCACTCTTCACCTCAAACTTTGTAACAAAATCCACCCTGCACTCTGGGACAAATGCAAACAACTAGCCGTTTGGAGAGCTGAAACGGAGTCCGCACATAAGACAGACACACACACCAACAAACTCCACAAACTAGAGAAACGCCAGAAGCCCAGCCACCCTCCACAACAACCCATGAAACAAACAGTACATAACATATCAGACAGGATCCTCACCTCAACTGAAACCAAAGTACTCTCCAAAGGTTTCAACTTTGCAGTCGCCCCGAGACGCATCCCCACGGAAAACATCATATGCGGAGTCGAAGCTAGCCTAACCAAAATCAACCCAGATGAAGCCAATAAAATCAGACTTGAAGTCACCAACATCCTCTGCTCCAGCAAACCACCCAGAAGCAATTTACACAAAGAAGAACAGAAAGCACTCACCAACCTGAGGAAAGACAACAACATAATCATTCTCCCAGCAGACAAAGGTAATGCCACTGTTGTGATGAACACATCGGACTACCAAGCAAAACTATCAAATCTACTCCAAGACCCTACCTACCAACCTATAAAAACAGATCCCACCACCTATCTGGAAAAAACCACCAAATCCAAAATAAAAGCCTCTCCTATCAGTGAAGAAATCCAGCTAAGAATCATCCCCAGAGAAAAATCATCCAGATGCCCCAAACTCTACGGTCTCCCCAAGATACACAAAGAAGGAACACCACTCAGACCAATAGTCAGCTCCATAGGCTCACCTCTACAAAATCTCGCTAAATTTCTCGCTAAGCAACTTCAGCCCTATGCAGAATCTATCGCTTCACACGTTACAAACTCCTTCCAGTTCATAGAAACAATAAAGAAGCAAAACCTACATCCCGACGACCTACTTGTGAGCTTCGATGTTGTATCTCTCTTCACACAAGTGCCCATTAATGAAGCCTTGACAGCCATTCAAAACAAATACAATCCCCCCGAATACATCCTGGACCTGACCAACCACTGCCTAACCAACACGTACTTCATCCACAATGGACAAAGATACAAACAGATAGAAGGAGCACCTATGGGATCACCCCTCTCACCGGTCATCGCAAATCTGTACATGGAACACTTTGAAACCAATGCTTTAGACAAGTCAGAACACAAACCCAAACTTTGGCTCAGGTATGTTGACGACACCTTTGTAATTTGGCCACACGGGAAGAAAAAACTAGATAGCTTCCTCACACATCTCAACAGCCTACACCCCAAAATACAATTCACTATGGAAATAGAAGCCAACAACCAACTTCCCTTCCTTGACGTCCTAATCTACAAAAAACCTGATGGCTCCCTAGGACACACTATCTACCGGAAAAAAACACACACCAACCGCTACTTACATGCACAATCACACCACCACCCTGCACAAATAAACTCCGTAGCCAAGACTCTCATCTCCAGAACCAAACGCCTGGCTGACAAAGACCACTTGACAACTGAGTTACAGAATCTTTCAAATGTGTTAATCGCCAACGGATACCAGCAAAACAGGGTTACGAAGCTAATCCAAAAAGAAACACCCCCCAAAAAGCAAGACACAGAAGAAAACAATGGCATGGCCCTCCTTCCTTATATCAAGGGCACTACAGATAAAATTAGCAAAATCCTCCATAAACACAATATCAAAACAGCCTTTTGCACCAACCAAAAAATAGCCAATATCCTCAGAAACCCCAAAGATAAAATCCAGTTAGAAAACCAAGGGGTCTATGAAATACCCTGCAAAGTCTGCCCAGCCACGTACATTGGACAAACAGACGAATAAATGCACGTATCGCAGAACACAAGAATGCCGTCAAAAAAGAAGAAAAAACTTCCTCTCTTTACCAACACATGAAAGAAACAGGACACGAAATTAATTTTTCAGATTCCAAATTGCTCTTTAACATGGAACACCACCACAAGAGAATAATCATGGAAGCCATCGAGATAGAGAAACACCCTCACAACATGAACAAGCGTGACGATACGTCCCGCCTGCCTGACATCTGGAAAATAGCCCTCCCCACAAAAACCGACACCAGAACCAGAGGCACACAGAACGCCATCTCCAATCAACCACACCAGACCCAAACCCAGACCCTCTCCACAGATAAATTACAGACACCATCCAGTAGCCAAACCATAGTGGCACCTCCGGATGCTGCACCCCCCTGCAATCCCTACACAGATCTGGCTGGCACAGGGCACAAAACCACAGCTCGCCCCTATACACGAAGCCAAGCCAGAGCACAACTAAGTGCAGTACAGCCATCTTCTCAGAAAAAACTCTTCACAAGGTCAAGAGGTCAAGACACGAAAGCTTTAGCAACTAATCCACACCTAATGACCCTCCTAAGTGGTACTCAGAATATCACTCAAGAAATCACTCAAGATATCCCTCAAGTAATTAATGAACAAAAGAAGAAAAGACACACTAACCTGGGAACTTCCTCTCTGCCCAGAACGTTGGAGGCTATACACCACACCCCCTCAACAGTATTTATAGGAACTCAAACACTGAGATCCTGCTCTGTTCCAGTAACAAGAAGCCGAAAGCACCAGCCTGAAGATGACGAGTGAGACCTCGTCGAAACGTCGCCTAGACACCCCAACTCTTACACGGGAAGACACCCGAAGACACCAAAACCTGCATTCCTGTACCCGTGAAAATCTACGAAAGCAAATATTTGTAAAGATATATCTATTTGCCCAGGCTTTGCCTCACCATGAGATTGGGGGTGGATCTATACACAGGAAAACCCCCACTATAAATAAGTCAGAAATTAAATTCTTATAAAAGGTGGGGGGGAGGCATTATGGAAAATCACAAACAATTATTTATCGCTCTCCAGCACCATCTGGTGTTGCATGTTTATAACACATTCAAAACACTGTTTTTTGACTAATGTCGCTGAGACCTGGATCTTGTTATGTCTGAATTCCTATTTTTACCTCTTCCTTTTATATATGCGTGTATATATTCTCACACACAAATATATCTGTAACTGTTCTCCTTTTTTGTGATTGTGTATGTGTGCTTAATTAGGTTTTCTAACATTAAATGGATTAGTAATTCTTTAAAATAAATAAAGCCTTAGGGAAAAGTTGGAAGTTTCGGGGGGAGGAATGAAAGCTATGCCTTCTGAAGAAAAGAGATGTCACATGTACTGTGAACATTCTGCTCATGGAAAGCCATAATATATTTTAGGAACCAGAAGGAGAGAGTAACCTGGGTCTCGGCATGTTGCCATCTCAACAGATGGACAGAAGAGTAAACAGCCAGGACTTGGGTCTATGTGTGCCATGTCGTGTGTTGGCATCGGGGAGGCCAGCTGGGAATGGGAAGTTAGCAGCCTGCCCTGAACTTCTGTCTGCTTTGTTATGAGAGTGCCCCATTAATTCTGCAAAACACAAAGTTTCTTTTATATTCAGTTGCCTGGAGAATTAGCTCTGGCTGGGCAAGCACAGAATTGATTAGTGTCATCGCGATGAAATCTTTAACCCCATTTATAGCTGCGAAAAGCTGTCATGGAATGGGATGAAACAAGTTTCCGTACCTCTATGTACATGCTACTGCCTTTCTGTGGTGCTCCAACCAATTTCCAATATGTTGTTGGCAGCGGACCATGCTTTGCACATTCACCATGTCCTTTAATGAGGAGGCAATGCCTATTCCAAGCAATGCATGCCTCTAATCTGAGGTTTAACTGATTATGTATATTTATATATGTCTATATATGTGATTTATTGAAGTCAAGGGTTTGATAGAACAAAGGTAAAAGGCACACACTCTGAAATATTCAAACTATCCCGCTGTTTTAAAAAGGAGACAATGTCACTTTTAAAAAAAGTTAAACCTTTTCCTGTTTCTTCTTTTCTGGCCATAGTCCAACACCACATCTAACCTGGAGAAGGGTTGACAGAGGCAGGGATGACAGAGGAGTCAGAGAGAATTTTGGGAAGATATTGAAGATAGAACAAGTCACTACAGATGATGGAGGCGTCTATGAATGCATTGCCAAGAATGTTTTGGGAGAAACGAAACATCAGTTCACAGTGGACGTCGAAGGTATTGTGATCTTATTAATGATGCTCTTTGATATATGTTTGGTAGTTGAATTCCATCCTTCCAGGCAGTGCTACTATTCTCATTCATATCAGACTGTAAATCAGGCTTGTCAAACATGTGTTGTTCCTGGCAGAACAACAACTATGTTGTGTTCTTTGCCCAGTATTTGACACACCTGGGTGGTGGAAAGCCTTCACCTTAGTGGATTACAAATTGCTCAGACCTTATTTAAACCAGTGATTTTTAAAAAGGCTGTGCACCATAAAAATTAAATAAAAACAATTTGAATATTTTCAAAAGCAGATTACATTTATAAAACAATGTGATCAACATTCTGTGCAACTTCCAAGTTCTACACTGGACAAGGATGATAGGACAGGTGGTCAAAAACATCTGAAGAGCCCCAGGTTGGGGAAGACTTTATTATGTGTGTATGCTGCCCACAAAACTAAGTTCTCTGGGCAGTTTACAGAATATTAAGGTGGTTTACAAACCATTGATTCTAAAGGATACCATGCAATTGGATTTTTTTCTGGTTCCATAGCTTGAAAATAAAAATATGATAATGCTATCCTGATGCAGGCATCATGGATCATTCTTTCTAATCGCCTGAGGAAATTACCTCAGAGAGGGAGGGAGCCAGGGAAGAGAATTGCCAGTTATATTTCCTATCACTTAAGCAGAGAGTGTGAACTCGTGCTGCGTTGTGCCAGTGTGAGTGCTGTGTCGTCAATGGATTTCAGTCGTGCAATTTTGCTATAGTAATTCTATCAATCTGCAAGCTCAGCAAATACATGTTCTTACAGTAAATCGCCTTTGAAATGACACACTTAACGGGAACAGTCCTCCAGCCGTGCATTTCATTGCTGCTTCTGGAACAAGTCACAGAAGCATTGCAGCTGTATTGCTGTCAACTAGACCTCAAAAGGGAGAAGTATTATCAGAGGTTGAGAAAAAGATCAGGGTTCAAGTGCTTCCGTTCCAGATAAATAGTTCAAATAAAGCAATATGGGATTATCGTCTTAAGTTGTACGGGGGGAGTTTTCTACCTCATACCTTCACAGGAGTCGAAAGCCATATCTACACATGGAAAATAGAGAGGCAGCCACTACCACAGGGGAAGTTGCAGGGGTGGGTAGGGTAGGATAATAGAGAGAAGCCGCAGGTAGGAAAATAGTTAAAGACACACAAACATCCTAGTCACCATTTCTGTCCCAATGTGCATCAAGATTTCGTTGCATACATTTGTAGTCACCATATAAATTACCTTAGATGTACTTGACATATGAAGAGGTAGCTTTTTATGGTTTTCCATGCAACCAAGTTCTTCCAAGTTCTGACCATGCAGCAGTAGTAGTAATTTATTATTTATACCCTGCCCATCTGGCAGGGCTTCCCCAGCTACTCTGGGTGGCTCCCAACAGGATATTAAAAACAAAACAAAAAAAGATCAAACATTAAAACTTCCCTAAACACAGCTGCCTTCAGATGTTTTCTAAAAGTCAGATAGTTGTTTATTTCCTTGACATCTGACAGGAGAACGTTCCACAGGGTGGGTGCCACTACCGAGAAGGCCCTCTGCCTGGTTCCCTGTAGCCTCACTTCTCTCAGTGAGGGAACCACCAGATAGCCCTCGGAAATGGACCTTCGGGCTAAATGATACGGGTGAAGACACCCCTTCAGGTATCCTGGGCCAAGGCCTTTTAGGGCTTTAAAGGTCATCACCAACACTTGGAATTGTGCTCAGAAATGTTGTTGTTTGTTTAGTCGTTTAGTCGTGTCTGACTCTTCGTGACCCCATGGACCAGAGCACGCCAGGCACTTCTGTCTTCCACTGTCTCCCACAGTTTGGTCAGACTCATGTTTGTAGCTTCGAGAACACTGTCCAACCATCTCGTCCTCTGTCGTCCCCTTCTTCTTGTGCCCTCCATCTTTCCCAACATCAGGGTCTTTTCCAGGGAGTTTTCTCTTCTCATGAGGTGGCTAAAGTATTGGAGCCTCAGCTTCACGATCTGACCTTCCAGTGAGCACTCAGGGCTAATTTCCTTAAGAATGGATGCGTTTGTTCTTCTTGCAATCCATGGGACCCTCAAGAGTCTCCTCCAGCACCATAATTCAAAAGCATCAATTCTTCGGCAATCAGCCTTCTTTATGGTCCAGCTCTCACTTCCATACATCACTACTGGGAAAACCATGGCTTTAACTATACGGACCTTTGTTGGCAAGGTGATGTCTCTGCTTTTTAAGATGCTGTCTAGGTTTGCCCTCACCTTTCTCCCAAGGAGCAGGCGTCTTTTAATTTTGTGACTGCTGTCACCATCTGCAGTGATCATGGAGCCCAAGAAAGTAAAATCTCTCACTGCCTCCATTTGTTCCCCTTCTATTTGCCAGGAGGTGATGGGCCCAGTGGCCATGATCTTCGTTTTTTTGATGTTGATCTTCAGACCATATTTTGCGCTCTCCTCTTTCACCCTCAATAAAAGGTTCTTTAATTCCTCCTCACTTTCTGCCATCAAGGTTGTGTCATCTGCATATCTGAGGTTGTTGATATATCTTCCGTCAATCTTAATTCCGGCTTGCGATTCATCCAGCCCAGCCTTTCGCATGATGAATTCTGCATATAAGTTAAATAAGCAGGGAGACAATATACAGCCTTGCCGTACTCCTTTCCCAATTTTGAACCAATCAGTTGTTCCATATCCAGTTCTAACTGTAGCTTCTTGTCCCACATAGAGATTTCTCAGGAGACAGATGAGGTGATCAGGCACTCCCATTTCTTTAAGAATTTGCCATAGTTTGCTGTGGTCGACACAGTCAAAGGCTTTTGCATAGTCAATGAAGCAAAAGTAGATGTCTTTCTGGAACTCTCTGGCTTTCTCCATAATCCAGCGCATGTTTGCAATTTGGTCTCTGGTTCCTCTGCCCCTTCGAAATCCAGCTTGCACTTTTGGGAGTTCTCGGTCCACATACTGCTTGAGCCTTCCTTGTAGAATTTTAAGCATAACCTTGCTAGCGTGTGAAATGAGAGCAATTGTGCGGTAGTTGGAGCATTCTTTGGCACTGCCCTTCTTTGGGATTGGGATGTAGACTGATCTTCTCCAATCCTCTGGCCACTGCTGAGTTTTCCAAACTTGCTGGCATATTGAGTGTAGCACCTTGACAGCATCATCTTTTAAAATTTTAAGTAGTTCAGCTGGAATACCATCACTTCCACTGGCCTTGTTATTTGCAGTGCTTTCTAAGGCCCGTTTGACTTCACTCTCCAGGATGTCTGGCTCAAGGTCAGCAACCACACTACCTGGGGTGTACGAGACATCCATATCTTTCTGGTATAATTCCTCTGTGTATTCTTGCCACCTCTTCTTGATGTCTTCTGCTTTTGTTAGGTCCTTACCACTTTTGTCCTTTATTATGGTAATCTTTGTACAAAATGCTCAGAAATGTACTGAGAGCCAGTGTTATATGGTTTCAGGACCAGTGTTATATGGTCTCGGTGGCCGCTCCCAGTCACCAGTCTAGCTGCTGAGGTAAGCCCTCTCACACATGTGTCTGCCATTGACACAGACTGACCATGTCTACTGACCATGAGAGTAAACCTTATGCACACATCCCAACATGCAGGAGCTCTTCAGCATGATGTGGAGGGGCTCTCCTCCTCCTTGTCGAGACCTTTCTTACAGTCACCAAATGTGTGTCCAGTAATGCAGGTGGCTCGGTCAGAAGCTAGCCTACCCAGGTCTAAGATACCATCGTATCAGATTTTAACATATGGACATGGTCATTGGAATTCCCTCCCACACACCCAGTTAGTTGTATGGACAAAGTAATGGGTGGAACTCCACATGGGGCCAATATGATTGTTCCACCAGTGCAAGCATTTCTTTTTGCCAAGCAGAATGCTCTTCTCTGTGCATGTGCACTGTTCTGGGGGTTCTCCTGATGCGCCAAAGCAGATTTGGGTGACACAAGTGGACAAAATGGGAGAACTATATAGCACAAGCAGGTGTCCTTGTACTGGCTTCTACTAGCACACTGGGTTTGTTGAATCTGGGCCAATGTGTCTAGGTAGATGGCAAATACAGTGTCAAATATAGTACTGTGTGGACCCACCTTTGTCACAGAGGTTGGGCTGTCTGGCCTCTGGGCCCAATGTGACCTGTGAGGCTTAAATCCTTTCACCCTCCCACCTCTACACAGAACAGCAATTGGACTTGAAAAAGCATCCCCCCCCCAGCCCTACTCCCTTGTGGGAAGCATTTTTTGGGAAGGGTTGTAGTTGATGAAGGAAGGACTAGCGCTCCACTCTCCACACAATGTGATGTCCCTGCTTGAAATTGACCACAATGGGAGTCTTTTGCCATGCCTAATTATTTGGGGAGGGGGCACCTGTCATTGTGGAAACTGCTGCAAAGACAAATGATTATATAAGGTGAGCCAGAAAGGCAAGTCTCAGCCACCTACCTTCTTTTTTTACTTCCTACCTAAAAGAGCCACGTAACAGATGTAGGTTGTTCCCCAAGATGGGTGCCACCACAGAAAAGATCCTGTTTTCTTGCAGCTAGTCATTGGGCTTTCTAAGGATTACAAATCTGAAGTAAGGCCTACAATAACGGACAAAGTATGGTGGGGTGGAGGTGGGTGGGTAACATATGGCAGAAAACAGTCCTTAAGGTACCTTGGTTCCCAGCCATTTGCAGTGAGCAGCGATATCAAATAATAAAACTGCCCGGCCTTCTGAGGAAATGAGCGCAGAGAGCATTAAATTGCACACATCTGTCTCCTGCTTGATTTTAATATTTATCCCACTCTTTTCATCTCCCTGGTATCAGAGGAAATCCAGGGACGAAATAAGCATTTCAAATATTTATGATGCATCTTCTTGTTACTTTTTAAATTGCTGGGGCACTTTTTAAAAGAAAAGGAAAATAAGCACTAGCATTGCTGTGCTTTTCTATTTGACTTTATATAGTATTTATCGTGCTGCACAGGAGTGTGTGTGTGTGTGTGTGTGTGTGAGAGAGAGAGAGAGAGAGAGAGAGAGAGAGAGAGAGAGAGAGAGAGATGCGGGTAGGGAGAGTGCATAGGGCAATTTGCACTACTGCAAATTGCTGACTTAGAAATCATTCCAGATGGCTTGGAATGTCTCTACAGTCGTTGAATATCTTAACAATCTGGCTGGGGATTTTTTATATATTTTTTTACTGAAAAACTGAAGCCGTCTTCAAAAGCGAACTGCAGGAGCTGCAAAAGCAATCAAATGCCAAGGAAGTCGCAGCAATTAAGCAGCATAGAATAATGGCCGCAGATTCAGATGAAAATTATTGCCTCTGTTCGTTAAGATGAACAGATGCAAATGCATCCATACCACCACCCTGTGCCCAAACAGAGTAGTGTGGATAGTTTTTCCCCCACCCTCTCTTTCTGAGCATGGAAATCTATTAAATGAGATCAATGGAATTGACAAGGATTCTGTTTATTATCAGGAGCCTCCCCACCTATGGAAAGCCCGGGCGAAATTGAGCCCAACTCATTTTTCCCCTCTCCTGAGTTTCCAAACGGCAAAATGTCACTGCCATTAATCATGGGCTGACACCTTCCTTCCCACTCCATCACGTGCTAAGGGCCAATGCTCCTTTGGTGTAAGAGAACTTAGCTGTGCTGACCTCACTGGCTTTAATTGATTCCATTGGCATTGCAGTCAAGTTACAACCAGGCTAAGCTGCTCTGGCTCCCTTCTCTCAAGCACATGGGTGCGGATAGAACATAAATTAAACCCGGAGGTGGGTAACTGGCACTCACAATTTCTTCTTTTTACACTATGTCTATTCTCTCTCCTGCTGATAACAGAAAAGTGAAAGCCTAGCTATTCACATAGTTTTCCATCGTGTCATTGTGTTGAAAGCACAAGACATTTTCAACAGCTTGCATGCCTCTCACACACCATCTTAGAATCATTTGGAAACAAAGGCTGCCTGGTTATACATTTTAAGGTGAGTTTGCAGCTAAAGATTGATGGTTTGGTCACCCAGCATCCCCCCTTCCTCCCTCTTGCACAGGTATTTTCATAGGGATTTTCTGCATGGAGTCATTCCTAATAATCCTGGGCTTTTGATTAGAGGTCACATGCCTAAGGTTGCCTACCCAGTTCTTCTGATGGCCAATCTAGTAAAGCTGAAGGGCTGTTAAATGTGGCCTAAGATGCTTCCAGATACAGTGGTGCCTCGCAAGACAAAAAGAATCCGGTCTGTGATTCTCTTCGTCTAGCGGTTTTTTCGTCTTGCGAAGCAAGCCCATTGACGGATTAGCAGATTAGCGCTATTAGCGGCTTTTAGCGGCTTATCTGCTGATCGGATCAGCTGATAAGTTTCGTAGCGGCTTAGAAAAAGGGGGGAGGGAAAAACCCCCGCAGGAACTCGCAAGACATTGTTGTCTTGCGAAGCAAGCCCATAGGAAATTCGTTTTGCGAAGCACTTCCAAAACGGAAAACTCTTTCGTCTAGCGAGTTTTCCATCTTGCGAGGCATTCGTCTTGCGGGGCACCACTGTAACCTGTTTGGCAGGGTGGAAAAGATGTTCACGGGTACTGAGGTCTGTGTATGTTTGTGGGTGCCCAGGATCTGTTTAACTAGGATCCTTTTAGGTTTATAATGGATGCCATACGGCCATTTCATACATTACACAATGGTAAAGTAGGGTGATCATTTAGCATATGTTCAGTAGGGAACTGTAGCCTATCAAACCTCCGAGAGTAGCTATATGTTTTTCATTTCCAGGCGTACACTTAAAATATCTTTAAATGCACTGTATGAAATGACCTGCATTTATGCACTCCAGTTGCAATTTTATGCAATCATTTCTCCAAATCTCCCTTAACTGTAAGAGCTAAGGTAGGAAGCTGAGTGATCCCAGGCAAAAATTTCCATTTAGTTGTTGTTCTTTGCTTCAATGCTGAGGTCTCCAACATGGTACCTGTGAACACCATGGCATCCACCGACAGCTCCTTGGTGCCTGCCAAAACTCCCTTTACCCTCCCAATTTTATTTTATTCTTCTCCTCTCTTTTTTGCTTCGGGGGGAGATATTGGATTATTTTTGTGGAAGGTTGCCTTCTTCGTCTATGTATCATTTGTTTTTATGGGGAGTGTATAGGTATGTTGCCTGCTTTGGATGAGGGGTTCACCCTTTTCTTCTGTGAAATGGGTATTTTATGGTTCCCACCACAGTTTCTTAGATTTCCCTGGTGCCCCCAAAGGCTGAGGACTCCTGATTTAACATGATGAGCTGCACTGAAATCAGTAACAGGGTGTTTTCTGTGTACAAAGACTCTAATTGTGCCTGACCCTTGCGCAGGTATGCAAGACAAGGTGATGGTTAACAGGGAGCTCGAGAACTCTCATAGTTCTCAAGATTAATCCTCTTATATCCTAATGCCTCTTGAGCTACAAACAAGGCAAGAGATTTAGACTAATGGGAGTACTTTTTGAAAGCAATCTTAGTATTTAAGCCAAATTTTCCTGCGGTTGTAAACAAGCAACCAACACTAAACTACTGAAAAGCACCAATAAGCCCATGTTGGTTAGGTTCCCAGATTTTTTTATTTTTTTTAACGAGCTATTATTTAAAAGAGAAAACTGACTCCTGACATCAGGTTTAGGCATCATGCAAGTGGATGCATGGAATGCCAAGAAGCAACTTGCTAAAGCTAGTTAAAGGGGGATTGATCACTTAAAAGAATGTCCGACAGTTTTCTGTCCAGCAGTTTTTCAAAAGCATCCATGGACTGAGTTTCCAAAATCACCGTAGGCTGATCAATCCATTGCTTGCAACATGTTTCTTGTAGTTAAGATTAGGATGGTGCCAAATGTAGATGAGTCATTTCTCACCTTTTTTTAGTGTCCAAGAAATCTGCTTGGCTTTTTTGTGGGTTTGTAGAAATGGGTTGTGTCCAATACTCATCCAGCTCATAGGAGACATGTTGAAATCAATGAACTTGGAGTTAGACAGGTCTATTAACTTCAGTGGTTCTGCTCTAAGCAGAACTAACATTGAATACAACCCAGAAATTGCCCAAACCTACTACTGATTGCCATGTATACATCCTTCTTCCTTTTTTTCCATGGATATAATTGAGGTTAAATATTGCAGGATGGTTAAACGTTAGACAAAAGTTTGCTACCCCTCCCTCCTTATATATCTAGATTACGTGTGAGTCTCTGGCATGCTCAGTTTCTATAGAGGTAAATAATAATTTCCCTGCTCTCTTTTCAGATTTGTTTGGTGAGATTAAATGATTAGGACATTCTGTGCTCACACCTTGCTCCCACTCTCAAGTTTCATTTACTGGAAAATCTCTTAGTGAATCAAGTCAAGGGTGATGGGCCACTAGATCAGGCTGGAGGGCCTGATCTAAGTGTGGTCAACCTTTTATGGCCCACTATGGCACAACTTTGAGAATTGGGAATTTCCATTTTGCCTACTCCGGAAGAGAAGTGTGCCTGCTTGTTTTTAGACTGCAATGTGTTAATCTATCATTTATTTATTTTGAAGATGTATCCTCTGCCTTTCAATCAAATGATTCTCAAGGTGGCTTTCAAGCAACAGGTAATGGCATCCCCAGCTGCCCCCCCAAAAAATTTCAGAATTCTGTTACAAATATACTCAAACACACACAGCAGCCAGCCCTTAGTCCTCCAGCTGATAGATGGGGATTCCTTTTGGTTCTGCAGTCCCAGGGAGGACAGTTGGAGGCAGTGGTGTAGTGTGGGCAGTAGCCCCAGATGCAAAATTATTAGGGGTGCAAAATTTCAAGAAAAGCATAGCCTCCTCTCAGTCTGTGCCTCTTTCTATACGCAGGGAGTACCTCAAATACCACCAACCCCGGTCCCACGATTGCACTCCCGCACCTTTTCCCTTCCCAAAGCCTTTGCTTCTTCCATTAAGACTGTTTATATATTTTCTTTTAATGTTGGGTTTGGGGGGGCCGGCAGTGGCTGTGATCCACATTGAACTGAAGGTGGAAAGGGAGAAATGGGTAGGCTGCAATTGCCATGCCAGTGCTGTCACTGGTTACTGGGCACAATACTTGTCTCGCCCCAAGCACTGGCAACCCATGCTATGCCACTGGTTGGAGGCAGCTGCAAGGAATCACAAGTGGGGATGAGCAGAATTACACTCAGGTGCTGCTCAGGCGGGATAAAGCTGCTATGCTAGCTTCCTAGCAGGTGGGTGGCTGTTGCTCTGAAGAGGGTCAAAGCAGTGCTGTGGTTGGCATGATGCAGGAGTGTCAGATTGATTGCCCCAGTGGATTTGCACCACACCAATCACTCTGAGGCCCTGTCCCTCCTCTCCTTCCCGGTAAGTAACAGTCAGGAACGTGGTACAGCTAGTATTCCTTGTGGACTTCCCACAGTCGTCTGGACAGGATGCTGGACTAGATGGGCCCCTGGCCCAACCCAAGAAGATCTTCTTATGGTCTTAAGATTTGGGAGGGAGGAAGCAGAAAAGCAAACACTCTGCAGCTGCTCCTTGTCTGGCTGGTGTGAAGAAGAGAAGAGTTTGGATTTGCTATCCCGCCTTTCACTCCCCTTCAGGAGTCTCAAAGCGGCTAACAATCTCCTTTCCCTTCCTCCCCCACAACAAACACTCTGTGAGGTGAGTGGGGCTGAGAGACTTCACAGAAGTGTGACTGGCCCAAGGTCACCCAGCAGCTGCATGTGGAGGAGCGGAGACGCAAACCCGGTTACCCAGATTACGTGACTGCCGCTCTTAACCACTACACCACACTGGCTCGCCCCAAGCACTGGCAACCCATGCTATGCCACTGGTTGGAGGCAGCTGCAAGGAATCACACTGTGCTAGGCCGGGTGGCTTTCCTGCTTGCCTTTCTGGGTGCCATGGCCTGACCCTTGGTCCCTGGCCAGCTGCAGAAGCCAGAGGTGCTTCCCTTCTGCTTTTCAGTCCCAGGACTACTTCACAGCCCTAAGAATCACAATGTTTGATTGTGAATGCAAGTTGTTCCGGGAGCAGAAAATACCATCCTCCACCTGCACGCCATTGTGTGTACTGTTACTTCGCTTGCTCTGCATGTTTCAATCTTCCTTTCATGATTTCAGAGAGGGTCACCCAGTGTTAGGGAACTTGGCAACCCCTGCAAGCAACAACAAACATTGCAATCATTGCCATTGTCGTTGAAGATGCAGTGAACGGGGTTTGGGGTAACAAATCGCAGGATTTCTTATGTCTGCTTCCCCACCCTTTCTCCTTTGATACAACCAGAGCTGAAAAGGTAATAACAATGCTAATAGCATCACACAGTGTAAAAGCACAGCCTTTTGAGTTTCCTCTCCTTTTGCAGTTGTTGCCAGAGAGTGCCATCTGCTGGTAACCTGGAATAAAAGAAGGAATTAATATTTCCTTAGTGAATTTTTTAGCTGCATAGCTCTTTTTGGTCCTCCCCCAGGCCAATTATTACTATTTTTTAAGGCCAAGCTATACATTATTTAGGGACACAGGAAGCCATCTTGTACTTAGTCAGAGCATTGGTCATTTAGGTCAGCACTGTTTTCACAAACTGAAAGCATCTCTCCACAATTCCAGACAGAGGAGATGCCAGGAATTGAACCTGGGATTTTATGCATGCAAAGGAGATGCTCCACCACTGGCCTCCAAGGCTTCTGTCAGGTGCCAGCGTGGTTGCTCGAGAGCGAACAGGCAAGACTCCCACCAGTCTTTTCCAGGCTTTATTATCTGTACAAAACCTTTACAGTGCAGAGCGTCTCAAGTCCATGTCTGCTCAGTCGCTTGCAGAATCTGGGAGTGGATGGTCCTTAAACTTTCCCCAGCATAGCAGTCTTTTGACCCCCATCCTACGCCTTCCCTCTCTGCGCGCAAACCGACTTCGCAGAGAGGGTGTGGGCAAAAGGGGACCTGCCTCCCCCTCGCTTTGCTCAGGCTTGGTGTTGCGGCTCTCTCTAGCATCTTCCGAGCCCTGCATCCCTTCCCCACTGGAGGTGGGGCCTCCCTCCTCTCCGGAGGAAGAGCTGCTTCACACAATCTTCAGAGGCTCCCTGTAACCCAACTGCCCTTCCACCTCTTGCCTCTGAGCTGATGGCAGTTCCCTGACAGCTTCCTTCTTTTATTTATATATTATTTTTATTTATTACATTTATATACCACTTTTATCCTCCAAGGAGCTCAAGGTGGTATACATGGTTCTCTTCCTCCCCACATCCTCCTCACAACAACCTTGGGAGGTAGGTTAAACTAAGAGATGGTGACTGGCCCAAGGTCATCCAGTAAGCTTCATGGATGAGTGGGGATTTGAACAGCTTCTCTTAAGAGAATGGTTACAGTGAAGGGGATTTGGACGAAGGCTGTGGTTTATGGGGGAAAGGATCTAAAAACCTGTACTCCGCATTGATTCCCCCATGAACTTTTCTGCTGTATTAAGCTTCTATTAGTCACAGAGAAGAAAACACACAGGTACAATGTGGTGGCCTATATATTTCACCCTCCGTGTCTAATAGGAGCTTCAGGGGAATGGAGAGTTTTTATTGTGAAATCTGTGTGGGTGAGAAATGTGTATTTTTGAAAAACCATTCCGCCAATCCAAATCAGATCCCCCCAGCGGTTTCTAAGAAAAATACAGCTGGTCATGACTATTGCATATAGCACAGTAGCTCCCAAGGTGGGTGGTCGGATTACCTAGGGCGACTTTAACAGGTAAGTGGGCAGCAGGCAGTGCTAGAGGTGAAAATGACTATCACTATTTGAAAATCACTGCATCATGTTCATCAAGTTTGTTAAATTAATAAACTACATAGTTTTAACTGGATTTTGAATAAATGTGCAATTAAATGGTTGTTGCTTCAAATTTTATTGTGTTACTATTTCCCCGAGTGGGTCATGCAAACTGCTACTCTGAATAATGCTATTTATAGGGTAGGGTAAGGGGCACCGAAGAGTTTATGGAACCAAAGGGGCAGTGGTCCGAATAAGTTTGGGAACTATTGATGTAATGTGTAACTTGAATGATACTATATGGGCCATTTTTTTCATTATTATTATTTTGCCTAATTGGAGACTATATCATATGCATTTTCTACAGACATTCTATAATTGTAAAGCGCTTCAGCATTTTAGGTGCCTTACTGCGATTGTGGTGGTGATGTTAATCATGTGTCTGTCTGCCTTTGACTCACAGCCATGGCTGAAAGATTACTCTCTTCTTTCTCGACAGAGCCACCCATATGGGTAATGAAACCCAAAAGTGGAGTTTACGGTGTCGGCGAAAGTTTTGTGCTGTTGTGCCAAGCCATTGGCTATCCTGAGCCCACTATAAAGTGGAAAGTGAATGGCAGGTCTCTTGATGGTAAGGACAAGGTGCAAAACATCCAAAATAATAGTAGTAGTAGTAACAACAACGAGGGGCAAAATGGATGAGAGCTTCTCCCTGAAAGCCCACTTATTTCTACATTCCCAGGAAGGCACAGTTTGACTTACTGTGACCCTGTATCCTATTGTTGTGTTTTTGGCAGAGGCAGAAATAAAATCCAACAGGGCTGTTTTTTCAACAAGGGAGATCAGCGTCACTGACCTAGAGCTGCAAGACAGTGCCGTGTACCAGTGTGAGGCTACGAACAAGCACGGCACCATCCTCGCCACAGCAAACATCAATGTGCTTAGTAAGTCGTTCCAGCTTTTCACAACATGCATGGAGTTCAGCGGAAGAGTGCCTCGGCATGTAAAGACCCTGGATTCAGTCCCTGAATCCATAAGATCCAGGTCAGAAACCCTGGAGAGCTACTGCCAGTCATTACAGAAGACAATCTTGAGCTAGGTGGACCAGTGGTGCGACTCAGTATAAGGAAGCTACCCAAGTAAACTAGGCCACTCTAGGGCTCAGTTTCTCTTCCAACTTTGATAACAATAGGACCAAGGGGATGAAAGAGCATCTCACCTGGAAGATCTTTGGCACAGCTAGTGGCTTTATTTTTTTAGTAGTGACTCATACGAGTATGGTGACTGGAAAGAGTGCTGTCATCTGCCCCAAGGAAGCATGCTATTCCATTCCTTCTTTCCATTATACAAAACTGCTTCAGAAGGCTCTGAGTGATTTGTGACAATATTTAAGACAGGCATGTCCAAAGTCTGTTTCAGGGGCCTAATCCAGCCTGCTGGTCAATTTATTTCAGCCCCTGTGGCAGTATATGTCCTGGGGTGAAATCCTAAAAAAAGCTCAACAACTTGGTCAGCCTCACACATTCACTTCATCAAATCTGGCCCTCTTTGAAGAAAGTTTGGGGCACCCCTGATTTAAGATTTTGGCATTAACAAGGAGGCAGAAGGTGGCCTCCATACCCCAGGTGGTAGTTCATGAGGCAATTTGCTGAAGGTCTAAAGCAAAGAGAGGGAACCTCAGGCACAGGGGCCGAATGCAGTCCTCCAGGTCTCACTCTCCTGCCCTCCACAGGCCCCATCCCTCCCCAGCCATCTTTTGCACCCACCTTGAGTGTTTCTGCATGGCAAGAAATGTGTCCTTGAATTCTGGCAATGCTTCTTGCTTGTGTGGACAGATGGGTTGTGTTGGGGATCTATGCAGAAACAAGTCTACTGTCCAAAGGTTAAATGTACATTTCTTGCTCCACCTACTTTTGCTTCTGGCTCCTCCCACCATGGACATGTCCCTCCTGGAAGTTTGTAGCCTATGGGCTGTTAAAGGTCTAGAGGCAGCTTCCAATGGGAAGTTAACTGACTAACCAATACCCAAGGAGGAGAGGATTCCCATGTCCTTATGAGAGGATGCCCAGGGGTACAGCAAAGGCACGGGATTGGTCAACACATAACAAGCATGGTCTAGCATGGGCCACGATTTCAGCACTTTTCACTGGACACTGCTAGCCACTCAGCAGCCACATGCCTAAGCTAGCAGCTACTATCTTGCAACTCCTTTTGGCCAAGGCATGAAGGTCCCATCAGCAGAGTTAGATCACTCAGCATCCATAATCTGACCAGATTGCAGCAATGCAACAGTGCACCTGAGGGGACAGCAGGCTAGCCTGAGGGGTGCCAGTCAGACTGCATGGCATCCAAGCTCTGTCTTGCAACCACTCGCTGCTGCTCTTCCCAGCATCTGCTGCCTGAGGTGGCCACTCACTCTGCGTAATGGTTGCACCAGTTCTGCCCCCTCAGTCTTGTTTGCTGCTGCTTTCTTCCTCCAAGAAGGTGCCTCACAAGTTGTTACTGCTGCCCACAAAGATAGGGGACTTCTTGCTCAAAGGGACAGATGGGATGTCCTCTCTCAGTAGTTGCTGTTCCTCTGGCCAGTGAGTATGATGTTAGATTGGGCTGACCATTACAAAAAAGCACCCCTCCACTCTGGTCTGAATAGCAAGTGATTTGTAAACATCTGAGCTAACTCCTAAGTGCAACTCACTTTTGCTGGATTCTAGACAGCAATGTTTTCCCAACCCCATGGGATGGCAGGTGTTTCTAAATCCAAGCTATTTATAGATCTGTAGTTCTAACTTTTTTGTTGTTGTTGACATTTGCAGACATTCCTCCAGAAATGTTAACTCCAGATGGTGAAGAATATGTTGCGGTTGTGGGTTACCCAAGCCGCCTGTACTGTCAGTTTTTTGCTGTCCCATCACCTGATGTTACTTGGTAAGCTCATTTTAGTTCTCTCCTCGTGTTCATAGGCTGCTGTTGGCATTTCTGGCTGCAGAGATGTAGTTCCATTAAATCTCTATTGATTTGTTTTTTAAAAAATCAATCCACTAAAAATTGCTGTCATAGGATGCCAAAGATGATCCAAATATACTTATACTTTAAAAGTTTCAAAGACTAATATGCCAAGCTTAATGAAACCCCACATTGTTTGTTAGCAATGGAAATGATAAGGTCCCCCATGAGGTGGTGTTCCATTTCATTTATCTTCAGGAGGGCAAAGGTCAACAAAGCTTAGTTTGCTCAGAGGCTTTTCTTGCTCAGGCGCAATTTAGATGGCTTAATAAAAAGCAAATGTTAGTTTTGAAAAGATAACAACACTTCAGAATCTAACTTGTCTTGCTTCATTCTTTAGGGAACTTAGTTGTGTACTAGGCCCATGTTCCTTGCGTTTTCCTACTCAGGATCTGTTATTGTCCTCTAAGAGGCCCTGTTGGCCAGACTATAACCCTGATTGGTTATAATATTGGTTTCCATGAAAAGGTAGCAGCAGCTCCTCTGAGTAGCTACAACTGATTGAGTACCCTAAACCAAACCACTAGACACCTGATAATCCAGAGAAAGAGAGCGATGTTGAGAGAGAAATGCACAAACATTTCACCATTCACCCCAAAATGGGTCGATAAAATTAGTCACTATTGTAAGTCGGGTCCTCCATCATGGAGGGCACGTGTTGTGGTGAGATCACCAAAAACTGCCTCCCTGTTGTGGGGCAGGACCATTTGGATGGCCACAATGACCCATTGGTTGCCCCTCTGTTGCTGGGGCAGAAATTTGGTCATTTGGGTTGGCTATTGGCTGCTGAGGGGCTACTTAAGCTGCTGCACGTTGCTGGAGAGTTTCACTTTCTTGCAACATGCAGCGGATCACCCGCCCTCCTCTTCCTATATTTAGGGTTTTCCTTATGGCCTTGCTATGCCTGTCTAGGGGTCGTCTGTTTTGGAGCAGGGGCCCGGTAGGAATTTTGCCATTTGGCTGATTGGCTGGTGCCACTTGGTTTTTGCCTACCGTGTAGCAAATCGTCACAACTTTGTAAGGTTGGCAGTTAGGCATTTGGTTCAATGTTTTGGGGAGGGGGTGTGGTGGCTGTGCCTGCCCCTCCATTGCTGCTGCCAGGGAATTCTATTAAAGGAATCCAGGGGCTTGCCTTGCTTTAGTCCAAACCCTGTCAAGGGGCTAGGGCCACACCAGAGCGCCTGGGAGCATGTGGGGTGAGCTGTGAGATCAAAGGAGTTCTCGCTCCCCCAGGATGCTTTCCCTTACTGACATATGATGGTGCCCAGTGTCAGTCCTGTTCCTGCCAGGTTCAGGTAGTCTGAACCAATGCCTAAGCAGCCACTCACATGCTTTAATCAATAAAGTTGTGCCCAAAATTTAATGCCAGAAACATTAAACTAAAATCTGTGTCTATTGTGTCTTCATTTGGGGGTGGTTTCAGGGGTCTTCACCCACAAGTGAATATTTATGAAGGACCAAGGCTTTGTAAGTATACACAGAAAATTCTTGAAAGGCACCCCGTACCTCTGCTATTTCCCTCCTTATTGTCTTACACAAAACATATGCAGCAGAAGGAGAAGGCAGGAGCAGCAAAAGCTGGGTCTAAAGCAGAACATCTTTTCTCACATAAAGACTTGTCCGCAGCAAAAAGCAGAGGCTTTGCATGCCAACTCTTGGCCATAAGTATGCTTATGAGGGGTATTGATTAAGGAGGATCCAGAAATCCCACTACTGGAATTCTGCAATGGCTAATGCTCAAAACAAATACGCTGAATTTAATTAAATGAAAATATTGTTGAGTAGCATTCAAAAATACATTTAAACGCGCTCTATGGTTTGACACAAAACCATAAAAAGAAGAAGAATTTGTTACTAGAGTATGGAGCTAGCCAATCATCCTAAATATTCTGATGTGGTGGTGAGAAATTTTGGGATATGGCCACTGTGGGAAGAAGGTGCATATTCATTCTGATGGTGAAGAAAACTATTCCTTGGAAAATGAAATCTAAGGTAAAATCCACACTGTACATTTAAAGCACATTTATTGCACTTTAACAGTTATGAGGCTCATGGGAACTGTAGTTTCTTCCACAGCACCCTTAACTAACTTTGGCTTTCTTTGGGTGAAGCCATGTACTTTAAAAGCACGGTGTGAGTGTGACCTTAATTCAAAAGTATGTAATTCCAGTTCATTCAAAAACAAGTCTTCCTTCATTTATGAGCTGAAGCATCTTTTCAGACTGAAAGGAAGAAATGTCTATATTGATTTATAGCCATTGCTTTGCTTCTGCTTCCTATCATGGTAGTTAAGCTAAGACCTGGCTGCCCTGACATTCTCATAATCTCTAACCGCATGAAATAACTCGTGGTTCTGGTTTACTTCCTAGGACTAAAGATTACGACATGCAGCACCTTGATCCTGATCAGAATGGAACCCTGGAAATCAGAGTAACGAGAAAGGAAGATGCTGGGTCTTATACTTGCTGGGTGAAAAATTCTGCTGGGAGACGTGCTATCACTGCTACCCTTACTGTCAGAAGTAATTCCTCCTATGAACACAAGTTACTATTAAAAATCTGATTGCTTTAGCCTCATGTATAGATGTGAAAAACGCCCCGTTTAATTCTGAAGACAATTCCATCTCCCCAAACAATGGTATCACGCATTGCATCAGAAGCAACTATGCAATTTTCTTAATGGATGTGCTTAACTCACAACATTCCCTATTCAAAACAACAAATATAATTGCATAATGCAGCAAAATATGGGTAATGCAGTATAATGCTGTTTGCACTTTTGAAAATTGGCATAATTGTATATTGTTCCTGATTTAAAGGCTGGTTGAGCACTATGGATGTTCCCCATTCAAAAGGAGAGACCTGTTGCTGATATTAATAATGGTTGTGGAGTTTCCTCAATGAAACACTATTTTACACAGTGAATGGAACAGACTGCCTTGGGAGGTGGCAGCTCGTCTTTGGTGGAGGTATTTAAGCAGACGCTGCACAACCCAATTTCAGGGACGCCGTAGTTGCATCCTGAATTGAGCAGTGGGTTGGACCTCTAAGGTCGCTTCCAACTCCATGATTCTATGTGCCAGCACTTTTTTTTAGTAGATCAGCAAAAATTATTTGCGAAACTATTGCTTTCCTAGGTCACATATCCACAAGAGCAAATTAATCACATTTGCTGACATTGAGTAAAATATTGCTCGTCTTCACACCGGTCTTCACACCGGTGCTTTCAGTTCATGGGAGGTGGGCCAAGGGACCATGAACCATTTGCCTTTTGTGATTTCTCCCTTCTCCCTTCTCTACTGTTCTTAGCAAAGTACAGGTGGGACATGATTTGGCTAAACTGGAGGTGGGATGGGAACTCAGGCCGTATGAATTTCATAAAGGGCCCTGCTGTATTTCCTACCCATAGCGCAGTGCCATCCCACACTGCAGGGACAAACGTGTGAATAACTGAGATCCCACCCCACAGGTGTGTCTTTCACTCTAGGGATGGCAAAGGAATTCAATTCAGTTTGAATTTTAATGCGAGCGTATCCAATTCACATTTTCCATAACAACTTGTGAACCAAAACAAAGCTGTCCTTCCAAGTTTGCAGCTCTCCAGATTTTGTGATTCAGTTCTTCAACTGATTGATGATGTAAAAATGGAGGGGGAAAGCGTACAGAAATGCATTTTATTAGGGGAAATGGCTTGCAAAAATCTGTATAAGAAACAATGGCATACAAAAATGTGTATATTATGGGAGAAACTTGAACAAGGATTTCTTTTAAAGTATAAAGAAATATGGAGGACCGAACTTAAGACTGGGAAAGCAAGAAACCTAGAGAAGCCAAAATCGACAGATTCACTCATACCCGTTTTCATATGTTTCACTGGAGAGCTTTTCAGGAATCAGTCTGAACAATGAATGATGGCCAAATAACTCTGGCTCACTTATAAAATGTGAAACTAATTTAGTACTTCTGAGGAATGTCAAGGGGAAAGTAAAGGGGTTTCAAAAGGAACAGTGACATTTCTCTGGAAAATCTGTACAACCCTCTGTTATCCTTGGAGTTTACCGAAAGCAAAATTTGAAGCACAGCTGCTAGTCATTCTTGGGTGAAATATACAAGGGCAGCCAAAAGTATTTGAATAAGACAAGTGAAATTTCTCAATTTAAAGTGTAATACAGCATTATATGCAAAACGGGATTGATAGCTCCCCTATTTGTATGCGAAGGAATGGCACAAGGACTGTAAAGAAATTTGCTCATTGGATACATGAACAAACGGCAAATGTCTTTCTTCACTTATTAGATGCTACCAAAATATCTGTTCTGCCTAAGAACCCACAAATTTTGAAATCACATCCAGTTGCATTGAAATGCCATGCTGAGTTTGACTCCCATTTGAAACACCACTTTCAAATCTCTTGGAGAAAGGACGGAGAGGAGCTTGTAAAGAATGACACAGAGGATGGGAGGTAACAAATGAGAGTTTTCTCCTTATTCTGCTTTCTTTTTACATAAATAATTTTAATTCATGGGAATATGATCGTGCGTTTATGGTCCTGCCCTAATGGGCGGTTTCTAATGCCTGTTGATTCTGGCATCAAATAGTTGTAGCTGTTTCTTGTGCTGTAATCCTCTGCACCAGAGAGCCAGGGACAGTGAGGTCTTATCTGGGTCTTCCCATTGATTTACACAGGAGTGCTTAAAATATCACCACCCCTTTTGCAGGAGTAATAACATAGGCAAGCTTGGACATACGGGAGTTCCTGGGTCAGCAACAAATAAGTGGAATGGGATGTTTTACACCATACTTATATGTGTTGTTTTCAG
Source organism: Podarcis bocagei (assembly GCF_964188305.1). NCBI lineage: Eukaryota > Metazoa > Chordata > Lepidosauria > Squamata > Lacertidae > Podarcis > Podarcis bocagei. Next base: position 37,207,334 of record NC_138126.1, read on the forward strand.
AGTGACAGTAGATCAGAGAGAGGCTGTAGCCTAATAGCAGGACACATCTGCTTTGCATGAAGAAGGTTCCAGGTTCAATCCCTGGTGTCTCCAAGTTGGGCTCAGAGTGTCCCCTGTCTGCAATCTGGGAGATTAGTACAGACATGATTAAACTGGAGGGATTCAGTATATGTTAGCTTCCTATGTTCCTAGCAGCACCCTGGGTTTGGGGAGTTATGCTGTGCCATTTAGCAGGTGGACGTTGGAGACAGTATCACATACCACGAGGCATGCCACTTGCCTTTCTCATGGCTTCATTTTTATTTTTTAATATTTTTTGCAACACGGACATAATGGATTTGGAGAAGCATCCATTGGGAAAAGTTGCACCCTGCGACAGAGAAAGTGCCTCCATCGGAGGAAGCTTCTTTTCCTCAAAGCCAATTCAGATCTACCTAACAGTGTTGAGCACTACTGGGATAATGTGCATTGAGTGAAATCCAGGCTTCCCAAACCTGGTATAGTCTCCAGATATTTTGGACTACAGCTCCCATGATCCCTGACTATTGACCATGCTGGCTGAGTCTGATGGAAGTCATAGACCAAGATATCTGGAGGGCACCAGCTTGATGAAAGTTGCTCTAAAAGTATTACATAAACCATTTTTTAAAAAATTCATGTATTTGCAGCATGCCTTTCTGCCCACTGGAACCCTTCAGAACCCTTCAGAACCATAAAAATAATGTCCAAAACCCCTGAGCAATAATATATATATATAAAAATCACTATGCAATCCTATCCTGGTACAGTCAACTGGAAAAGTAGAGTATGGGATTAAGGATTCATTTGGCAGTGGCACATTGTAAATCCTGCAACCCATTGGTTGTCCCTGTCTTTTGCTGAAAATATCTTATTTTTCCTAGTGGGGTCAATAGAATATCTCTTGTTGACCTTGGCAAGATGTTATATGAGTCCTTGAAGAACAGGTGACTAATCTTTGGCCCTCCAGAAGTTGTCAGACTCCAGCTACCATCAGACTCAGCCAGCATGAGCTCTGGTCAGGGATTATGGAAACTAGTCCAGCAGCCTCTGGACTGCTACTAAAGGGATAAAATTGGAAAACTGGTAGTCGGTATGGCATGAGACTCTTAGTCTCAGAGCTGTGGGTTTGAGCCCCACATTGGGCAAAAGTTTCCTGCATTGCAGTGATTGGACCGGATGATTCTTGGGGTCCCTTCGAACTCTACAAATCTATGATTCTCTGAAACTGGAATGACTTTCTATCTCAGTAAGATATAAGCAGCCTTACAGTTCTGCACATAATTTCATAGTTGTCCTGGAAGGACCTCTAGTGGTGAAAGCACAGCTCTAAATCTACATTTTGTATCCAATAGGCCAGATGTTGGTTATTTTGAATAGCTCAGAACTGAACAAACCAGTCAAATAAACCCACCAAATAAAAGTCGTGTTTTGCTGATATCATCACATGTTCAGATTATGAGGTATTTTATTTTGTTAAATAATGTAGCCAGAACAAGTAATTATGTATATCCCCCCCCCAATGTTACAAGCAATAAATTGGGAGGCCTTCGATATTACATATATAACCAGTGCTTTTTTTCTTTAAATAAATGTTTAGGGATACTCTCATTTAGACTCAAGAAAATTACCATTTTGTAGTTCAAATTGGGAAAAATAAATACAGTAAATGGTCAAAGATTCACAAAATATTTAGGGGCATGCGTACCCCCGCGTTCCCCCAGAAAAAAACACTGTATATAACATAATTTTATTTGTATGCCACCTTTCCACAATTCTAACCATGCTCAAGGTGGCTTACAACACGAAAAAATACACCACTACAACATCACAAAAGTAGCCATAAAGAATAAAGGTAAAGATAAAGGGACCCCTGACCATTAGGTCCAGTCGTGATCGACTCTGGGGTTGCGGCACTCATTTCGCTTTATTGGCCGAGGGAGCCAGCGTACAGCTTCCGGGTCATGTGGCCAGCATGACTAAGCCGCTTTTGGTGAACCAGAGCAGCGCACGGAAACGCCGTTTCCCTTCCTGCCGAAGCGGTACCTCTTTATCTACTTGCACTTTGACATACTTTCAAACTGCTAGGTTGGCAGGAGCAGGGACTGAGCAACAGGAGCTCACCCCATCGCGGGGATTCGAACCGCCGACCTTCTGATCAGCAAGCCCTAGACTCTGTGGTTTAACCCACAGCACCACCCACGTCCCAGCATAAAGAATAAATTAAACATTAAAAATATTATAAGCAGACTAGACAATTTCCACATAAATCACAACAAAATCGAAAATAAAGATACAGAAAACAAACAAACATAACAGCGACAATCCCACCCACCCCCCACAACAAAACACTCCAGCCCAATAGTTTGTTCAGCAGCCTCAGCTTTTGTAGCTGGAGTCAATCGGGCCCTCCCCTCCCAGGCCAGGTGGAAAAAGGCAACTGAGATGCTTTCTGGCCATGTACATGGGAAATAGTATTGTGGGAAGGGGTTAAACCCTCCCTTTCCTTAGTCCTATGGTGCTGATCCAATTCATATCTTCCCCTTGACTTTTGGAACACTGGAAATTTAGATCACATCCATTTCTCATCTTGTCTGGTTTGACCCGTAATAATTTAGTCATTAGCACCCAGTCTAGTCTATCTCACAGGGTTGTTGGAATGATAACTAAGAATTGTCTAGCACTTTGTGGACTGGGGACTGTAGATGAATAATCTCCAAATTTCCTGAAAGCAGATTACTAGAACTATGGCTGTTATAAGTTGGTACAATCAGTCGCAGGTGCTTGAAACTGTGCTGGTAGTTAATGCTAGCAATGTGTATGTTTGTGTGTGTGTGTGTGATGAATTTACTACCTAAAATGCAACTTAAGCATTATTGCAAGCTGCCTCATGGTGAGAGGATTTCCATGTACAGGCTTGGCAAGGTGAGGTAAAGAAAGCGGATTCAGGATTCTAGTTTTATTATTGCTCTGTCATTTGTGTCTTATTTATACTTTCCTTCGCAGAATAATTATGGAGATGGACACCTTGATTATATCAAATGTGGAATTAGAAGATCAGGGTGTGTACACCTGTGTAGGCCGCACATCTCTTGACATTGCCACAGATGATTCCCGCATAACTGTCCTTTGTAAGTAAATTTTAAACCACTGCTTGCATGCTAAGTTATTCTGATGCTTTATTTAAATCCCTCTGGGAAAATCTGTTCTTACTCCTTCTCTACCAAGTAATGGCTTTTGTTCTGAAGATTTGGGCCCATTGCAACATCAGTGAGATTCGGCACCATTTATTCACATGCACATTTCATAAATGGCCGCTTTGCCGCCTAGCCCTGAAGGTTTTGGACAGGGGTGGTGTTGCTCCTTTGACAGAGGGAGGGATGAATCATGGCTTTTGGGCATATGCCATGTGGATGCTAGGAGAGGGAAACACAGGAGACTGTCTAAGGCTCCTTCACCTCTGCCCCCTTAGCCTCTTCTGATTTCTCAGTGCAAGATTTTCCATTCACTTCTGTTCACTGTGTAGGATTGTTTCTGGCCTGTCTGTTTGTGTGTCCTGCTGACATATTCTTCCAACTCCCTGACTACTTTGAAATATGTACAGTGGTACCTCAGGTTAAGTACTTAATTCGTTCTGGAGGTCCGTTCTTAACCTGAAACTGTTCTTAACCTGAAGCACCACTTTAGCTAATGGGGCCTCCTTCTGCTGCCGCGCCACTGGAGCACGATTTCTGTTCTCATCCTGAAGGAAAGTTCTTAACCCGAGGTAATATTTTTGGGTTAGCGGAGTCTGTAACCTGAAACGTATGTAACCTGAAGTGTATGTAACCCGAGGTACCACTGTACCAGGTTGATGAGGAGCCAGTTTTGCAGGCATGGCATTGGATTAGGTTAATTCAATGGCCACATTTAAGCTGGGATAGAATCATAGGACTGTAAGTTGGAAGGGACCCTGAGGATCCTCTAGCCAGTGAGAGCCAGTGTGGTGTAGTGGTTGAGAGCGGTAGTCTTGTAATCTGGGGAACCGGGTTCGCGTCTCCGCTCCTCCACATGGAGCTGCTGGGTGACCTTGGGCCAGTCACACTTCTTTGAAGTCTCTCAGCCCCACTCACCTCACAGAGTGTTTGTTGTGGGGGAGGAAGGGAAAGGAGAATGTTAGCCGCTTTGAGACTCCTTAAAGGGAGTGAAAGGTGGGATATCACATCCAAACTCTTCTTCTTCTTCTAGTCCACCCCCCATGCAATGAAAGAATATGTAGCTGTCCCATACAGGGATCAAACCTGCAACCTTGGTGTTATTAGCACCACACTCTTACCAGGCTGCGCATGGGAGATTCACTAGGAAGGGACAAGGGTTGGTGAGCACCCTTAGGCAACTTTTAGGGTGAATGGCAGCTCCCAACTCCTGCCAATCAGGGCTCTGGGACCCTTGAGCAGGATATGTCTCACCTTTGGGGTAACCTCTCTCATTCAGTTGGAGTCGTAAGGTTCTTGGAGGGGTGATTTTTGAAGGCCTCCTGCCCAACTGAAGGGGTGTTTTTCAGTGCAACTCACATATTTATTGATGAATGAGCATCACATAAGAGGGGTTCATTTTTAAACTGGATGAAATCCACCTCCTCCCCCATTTTTCCTTACACGTATTAAAATCCTCCTGGGCTGCCAGTCTCATTACGGCCCTGCAAATGCTACCCCCAACTGCGATCCTTCTTTTCCCCATACATTGTCATTTCAAATCTAACTCCCAGACAACCACACACTGCTGCCTTTTAAAAACCCTGCACTTCTATTCTTAGCCATCTATAAAAACCACATATTTATGTAGAAATCCTCCTCCAGCTCTGCCTCATTGCTTTCCTGCTACCAGGACAGTTGCTTAATAAGAATCCTGCTGCGACTGAGACAAGAAATAGAATTTGACCTTTGTTGGGGAACGGTTCTGGCTATTGGAGCGGAAAGAAGTATCATATGCAATGCATGAGGGACAAATATTGGATGCCAGTGCCCATCCCACTAGTATTATAGAGTGGATGCCTGAAATACGTTTTGAGCCTGGCCTTGGAAAACAACTGTATTTCTCACTGCATACGCTTTGCTCCCAAGTTTCACATGGAACTGTTTTATTTGCTCAACAGTCTTCCTGTGAAGGAAGTGGTGAATGCCAAAGCCGGCCTTTTAAGTTTGATAGGACAGACCACCTTCTGCTCTGCCCCTCCAAAATAACATAAGAAGCTGCCTTAAAGTGAGCCAGACCATTGGTACATTGAGCTCTGCATTGTCCACACGGACTGGCAGTGACTCTCTGGGGTTTCAGACAGTGGACATGCCCAGCCCTATCAGAAGATACCAGGGTTTGAACCTGGGACCCTTTGCCTGCAAAGTATGTGGCCTGCCACTCAGCTAAGGTCCAGGTATTCTGGCACACAAGTACAGATTACAGATTACATAGCATTACATATTTACTACATTTTTTGCCCTTCTCTTACATGGGACTCCCAGTGACCACAGAGCTGATCAGATCTGTACCTGTTTAGCATCTGTATGCAACAATGCCACAATTTCAAATACTCCTAGTTCAATCATTGGACCCCTATAATGTGGATGTTTTTAATATTCCCTGTAGGATTTCCCCTCCTGTATAATTTTGCTAAAAACAACAAGTGTGCATATGTGCAAAAATCTGTGCAGATTATACTTTCTAGAGCAGACCAATTCATGCAACAGACAAGTGTTGCTGTAGTCCTCAGAAGCCTACGCCACAACAATTGTGCCAGTCTTTAAGGTGTCAAAGAGCTCTTTGCAGGCATAGCTTTTATTCTTGTGAAACAGGTAAAGATGAAGAGTGTGGCATGCAGCTATGTTGGCACTGGGGGGGCATAGCTGGCTGGTATGACGTTTCTCTCATGTATTCCGTGAACAGATGGACAGGGTCATATGCACAGCCCTAATGTCAGAAGCAGCAGTGTGATTTCTCTGAAGGCCCCACCTGAAAATATTGCGCACGTCTCTTGCTCAGAGTGAGGCGCGGCAGCCAAATGCCATTCTTATGTTTCTTCCATTTCTTGTACAGATGTCCCCGACCCACCAGAAGACCTCCACCTCTCCGAAAAACAGAGCAGAAGTGTGAGGCTATCATGGAATGCTGGGAGCAGCAACAACAGCCCAATTAATGGTAAGCGGGAGTCTAGTGCTGCCACCTCACTTTTATAGAGTGACAGCAAGTGCTTTGAATTAGATCAAAACTACCCTGAAAGCTGCACTTAATTAGTTTTATTGGTGAAGGTTTTATTGGTTGCTGATCATTTCCTTCCCTTCTTTCCAGTTCGTTTCCGGGGATCTTAATTGTGTCTCCACTCCTTGTCCTTTCTAGAATCTATTGTGGAATTTGAAGAGAACCGATGGGAGCCCAGAAAGTGGCAGGAATTAATCAGGCTCCCAGGGAATGACAGTACAGTTGTCTTACCACTGTCCCCTTATGTAAATTACCAGTTCCGTGTTATATCTGTCAATGCCGTTGGGAGAAGCCAGCCTAGCGAACCGTCAGAACGATATGAAACACCACCAGCTGGTATGCTTTGCTACCTGTTTCTTGTGTTTAATTATATCATATTGAACAGGGTATACTAGCCTAGAATACACCTGATGCATATTCAGGAGCCTTTGTTTTGATTTGTGGGGGAAACAAGTTCCTAAGCTTTGTTTTGTTTTAGATTAACTTATAGGCTTGGTTGGAGGTGAGCTGCTTTCTCCTATCCCACTCGGTAATTGGTGCCAAGTCTTGACATTGTGAAGCCAGACCCTGTTGTGGATAATTATAAATATTGTTTAAAGCAGCCTTCCCCAATCTGTGTTCCTTCTGATGTTTTGGAATAAAACTTCCATCATTCCTGACTATTGACCATGTTGGCTAGGTCTGATGGGAGTTGTTGTTCAAGATGTCTTGAGGGCACCAAGTTGGGGAAGACTGGTGTAATGTGTGTGATCCTCTCTTTTCAAAGTGTGGCTCTTAAGGAGATAACATTTTGTTGATTTATAGTTTTTTATTGAAACTTTTCCATCACACAATGCATTAAAAAACAAACAAATCTAAATTTTAAGAAAAAAGCAACAGAAAAAAGAGCGAAGAAAATACAAAGCCCCCTCTCAAAGGTAGATCTTAATCCTTGTCTCACACAGAAGAGGGTGGACCCTCCCAGCTGTCACCTAGGAGATTCCCTTTCTTCTTCAAGCCTCCCACCCTGGGAGATCTTTCTTTCCCTGCCTCTAGAGTCCTTCACTAGCCAGCCATCACCTTCATGTGCATATAGTCTCTCTCTCTCTCTCTCTCTCTCTCTCTCTCTCTCTCTCTCTCTCTCTCTCTCCCTTTCTCTCTCTCTCTCTCACACACCAAGGAGAAAAGACGAAAAAGAAGCAGAAATATAAAAATAAGAAGAGAAGCAAAAGGAAAAGAGTGTTTTATTTAATTGAGGACACAGTATTGTACATTAAAAGTGTTGGGATGCTGCCAGGGAGACGGGGGCATCAGGCAGGCCCCAAGCTGGCTCCAGCCACTGGCCGGCAGCTGGGTGATCTCCAGGTCACGGAACAGCATCAATCAATCAGCGACCCCAGCCTCAGTAGCCTTCTGAAGCTACCGAGCATGCTAATTAGCAGAGTGAATAAATTTCCACAACGGAAGTGGCGGACAGAGCCATGTGTAAGCATTATATACAGCATTTTATTCAGCAGCAGGGACAAAGGAAAACCATGTCTGCTTCCCTTCTTCTCCAGAGCAAAACAGCAATACAAAAGCAATATACAAAACGGAAGTTCCCAGCAGACTGTGCTGGAAATGTAAACAGGCATGTGACACACAACAGTCATGCCTGTCCCTTTTAAGGTGGAACGGAACTCTATCCTAACAAAAAGTACAGGTAGCTGTGTTGGCCCATCAGAAACATTCCAAAATTTGTTTTAGAGCAAAATCATTATTAGCCAATCAATCTGTCACAAAATAGTGTGGCAGCTTTAGAGTTCTCCACACCTGTACACCTGTTTAGTATCTTTAGCCGACTAAATGGTAGACAAGGGGGGGGGGCTGATGGTTATACTCTGGAATTCCATTCCATTCATAGTTCCAAGATGGAATGGGGAATGAGGCATTCTTAAGGGCTATGCAGGTTTCAGGTTGTACCAAAGACTGCCAAAAACAAGACATATATGATGATTCAGCCCCAATCTTTGGGAATATAAGATTCGAGGAATAGAAGTTATTTGTACATGGCAATGCTCCATACAGGTAGGACAATCAGTAAGACAGAATTTGGAATACTTTGTACAGTTTGGGTTGCAACACCTCAGAAAAGGCTGTTTTACAACTAGAAAACAAATGTACTTAAGGATTCAATTTTTAAAATATCTTCTGAGAAACTGCACAATTAACAAAACATGTAGTTAGGCTCCAAATATACTGCTTTTAAGACTCAGGCTAGCTTTCTTCTTCTTTTATGTAGACACCATGCCTTCTGGATGGGCTATTTAGCAAGATTTATAGTGAGTCTCATAGCAGCACAGGACTTTGGATAAATTTCTATTCACAACCAATTTCTCTTGGTATAACATGAAATAACTGGCTCCTGAAAATCCTTTTATAGAACAGCTGTTCTGCAAGGTTTCTTCATTTATATTCTCCTAACATTTAAACAAAAAAAACTTTTGTCTCTGTGCCTTTCCTAGCTTTCAAACTGTGCCTCCTTCTAATGATACACCTTCTGTTTTCCTAGTCCCAATGGGCCAACTCTTTAAAATAATCCCATTAACATCTGGTGCTTTGTGAAACTCCCATTTAGTTCTTATTCAATCATTTTAACCAAAATGACTGAAACTATATCCATTTTATGGTGTGGGGTTTTTGTTGTTGTGCTTTTTACATGACAATTGATCATATTATCCAAGGGTGTCCTGGGATGAATTTATTTACTGGTGTCTGTCATAATGTAATTCTTTCATCTCAAAATGGCCCCTTAAGATAGTGGAACTCCTTGTGCTCATTCCCTCATGTGAGCCAGCAAACAAACTACAGTAGGAAGGCTCTCCATTCACTATTATTATTTCCTGGTTTTGCTGAACTGGCAAACGGTGGTTAATGGCTGGACCAAAACGAAATATTAAGCCATCTTCCCATGATAGCATAATCCTGTTCAGAAGCTGTTAACCACAGTTTCCCAGTTTGGGAAAAAATGAGAAACTATAGTTGATGGAAGAATTACTGATCTGTTTTCTTGCCGGTGAGAAGGGGGAAGCAGAGAGGCTGTGTGCATGGCCCAATGCCTTGTTCATATGTCAGCTTATTAAACAGAAATCTAATAATTTGAATGTAGCTGATACATCCATTCTTTGAAATCCAATTTGCAAGGAGTTGTGTGTGGTTATCAAAACATGTCACAAGCCACCATAAAGGGGGCATAAAAATGATAACTTTATTACACAGTGAATGTAAAATTCATCTGAAGTTTTTCAAACTTTATTTTGGAATAATTTACTGCTGTATAATAATCATTACTAGGAAATTCACATAATTAGCCAGCAGTTAATCGATTTATCATATAATGTAAATGTAGACATATAAGTAACAAAGACTGGTTAATTAAAATACTCTTGCATTGTATTTTATTGATGCATAGCTCCAGACAAGAACCCGGAAAACATCCGAATTGAATCTTCTGAACCACATGAAATGAACATGACATGGGAGGTAATGCTCTTTTAATTGAAGATATAGACACAATTGCTATGGTCCAAGTGAAGTTACCTGGTTCATTTTTTAATAAGCCTCAGAGAACACAGTGGACTTTCAGAGTGGGCATGCATAGCGCTGGGCTGAATATGTGATTTAAAAGCAAAACAAAAGCAACCTTCATTGCAGCTGAAAGAACAATTGTAGGATAACATCTAGGAAATAGCTTTAATCTCCACCATCCTTGATTTTGCCTTTTATTCCTTACATGCCACCCTAGCTCCTGTTTTCTAATAATTTCTTACTAATGATTCTGTTTTTAAAAACATAGAAGTAGCTAAGAAGTTCTAAAGAAAGAATTAAGTTTAATTACTGCTTTGGATTCTACCTGCCCCAGCCCTTAAAAATAGTTTCAAAGGAGATTGTTTGATGAAATGCAAAATCCCTTGGGTAGAAATGAGACTGTGAGCCCATAACATCTTCCTTTGCCTCCAGTTTTCTGTGAATTGACGCTTGGCAGTTTCCATCATATCCTCCATTTTGGCTTCCTTCATTACAAGGACTGCAAATGCAGAAAGTATGCCATGTATTCATGAATGCAGGTGCCTTCTATAAATCACAACAAGCAAACTTAACTGTTTTTAATTCATCCTCATTCTCTTTTTCTTTCTCCTCTTTCCCTCTGGCAAATTATTTTACCAGCTATTATTATTTATACAAGGACATCATTGGACATAGCAGTTTACAGAGTAACAGAGTGGCTGGGGCAACCCAGTCAGATGGGCAGGTTACAATGTTTATTATTATTATTATTATTATTATTATTATTATTATTATTATTATTGTTGCAAAAAGGCAGGTCCTGCCCACAAGGAACTTCCAATATACATCTTTGACAGAAGGAAATCAGAGAGGAGGAAAGATCGAAGTTTACGCATATTACTGTTGTGTAAATGACTCTGAGCTAGATGAGCACCTCAAATGAGCCATAAAAATATTATTATCCAATAAGTCATTCAGATATAGTTTGGAATTTTTGTTGTCAGTTGTTTAATACTCTGTAGGGTAATCTTATGTTTTAATGGACAAATCTGCAATGGAACATTTTTTTGAAAGAACTGTCATAGTGTTACCACAGTACAAATGACACATTTTCATGTGAGTTGATTGACATGGTAAAATGTACTTCAAATTGAGAGGTAATGTCTCCAACATTAAAGTATATGATTTAATAATCAATGTGCTTTCAAGCCATCTGTTTCCCTCTCTTGCTGGCTTTTGAAAAGCCATAACGTTCTGTCCTTCACTTACCTTAAGCCTATGTTTGTGATGTTTGCCTTACTTAAAGCAATCTTTGTGATGCACTTCTGAATTATATAGCCAACTGTTTCATGAAAGAGTGTTTCCTGTAAGCCAGCACAACAACAACAGTACCTGATTCCTTTTCTTCTTCATTTGCAGCCACTGAAGCCCATGGAGCAGAATGGACCAGGGCTGGAGTACAAAGTGAACTGGAAACAACAGGATAATGTTGAATGGGATGAAGAAACAGTGAAAAAACATTTCTTGGTATTGAAGAACACCCCCACCTTTGTACCTTATGATATCAAAGTTCAGGCAGTGAATAGCTTTGGGTCTGGCCCTGAGCCCAATATAATAACTGGCTATTCAAGCGAAGACAGTAAGTAATGGGGAAAAAAATCTTTATACAAAGAATGGTCTGTGGGTGATTTTCAAGCTGAAGGGTGAACGAGCTTAGAGTTAAGAGCTGGGAGTTAAATTATTAAAAAGACAGAAGACTGAAAAATGTGGAGGTACAGAAGCTTTTTGCTTCCCAACATTTGGCAGGGAGGGGGGGAAGCAACCTAAAGCACAATTTTCAAATGAAATGCAGAAAAATGTGGTCAGTTGTTTGTCTTTCATGATAACCCCATTTTGTGATCGTATGTAACACAATGTTTCTGTTACTTCAGTAACAGAATTCCAAACATTTGTTATTATGTAATTAATTCTGACTTTAAGGGACGAGTTCAAGGAAGGTGAATTGTCACAGTCATTTTTGAGAGGTAGAAAGCTTCACATGGTAACTTTTCTCAGTTATCATCCTAAGCTTTCTTGTGAAGATTTGTCCATATGGCTAGATCCCCCCACAAAAACTTTACAAAAAGTAAACATCTTCCTCCCAAAATTATATTGTGAAAGCACATCCTAAATGTGTCTCAAGCATATTGATAGTTTCTTTAATGATGACGATAGTGATAATGGTGATGATAAATATTTATATGTCATCCATCTTTGAATCTTACTGGGTAGCCCCAGCCACTCTGGTTGAATCCTAACAAAATGTTAAGTCACAATAAAATATCAGCCATTGAAAACTTACCTGAAGCCTTCAGATGTGTTCTAAAAGTCATTTATCTGTTGGACATCTACACACACTTATCTGGGGGTATGTCCCCACTGAACTCAGTAAGATTTACTTCTGAAAAGACATGCATAGGATAGCACACTTAATAAATTTACAAGGATACAACCAATTTTGCTGGCCTTTACACCTAAATGACACCTTCCAGCCAAATTGCAGTCACACATAAATATCTGTATATGTTCCAGCCGAGACTTTAGAATTTAATATTTAAAAAGAAGTGGTTTAGTTTAGATTTTAAACCTCCAACAGACATTTATCCCTGCCTAATCAATATTGTTCACTTGAAACTTGCAAGACATAAAATACCCATTTCCCATCTCAATATCCCAGAGTTATATTCTGTTATTACATTAGTCTATGATTTCTACATCCTCTGTCCTTCCCTCCCACTGCAGGCACCACTGTCATAAACCACTGTACAGAATTTTAATATAAGTACACAGGAAGTCATAACCCTAATAAAATAACTGTGAGTGTACAGTAATAACACAAAGCAATTGTTTCTTGTGTAAAATATGGAAGACTGAGAACCTCTGCTCCCCTTTTGAGAAAATTGGACAACAGTCTTTCCAGAAGCCTTGCTGCTGTTACACTGCAATTTTTTCTCTCTTATCTTGTTTAGAGAATGGGTATATATATATATACTTGGAAGATTATATTATTTTTTTTTTTTTTTTTATAATGATTTTTATTAATTTTCCAAACATATAATAAAACACAAACAAAACAAAAGCATACAAAACATACAAACAAATAAACATGTATAATTACTTAAACTTATTTTCCTAAACCTTCTTTCCCGGACTTCCCCATACCTCCCTTTTTCTGCATCCTTATGTTAACCCTTTCTCAGCAACCCTTCGTTCAATTAATTCGATCATTTTCATTATGCATTCTTTAAAGTTATGGTTTACTGCTGCAACTCTTTTTCTTATAACCATGACATTTCAACCATCATCAATTTTACAACAGTCTTTAAGATATTTTTTGAATTTCTTCCAGTCTTCTTCCACCGTCTCTCTCCCCTGGTCGCGGATTCTGCTGGTCATCTCTGCCATTCCCATGTACTCGATCACCTTCGCTTGCCATTCTTCCAGAGTGGGTAGCTGCTGCGTCTTCCAATACTTTGCCAGAAGAATTCTAGCCGCTGTGGTAGCATACATAAAAAATGTTTTATCCTTCCTTGGCACCAATTGGCCCACCATGCCCAGGAGAAATGCCTCTGGCTTTTTCAAAAATGTCCACTTAAGGACTTTTTTAATTTCATTATAGATCATTTCCCAGTAGGCTTTTACCCTCGGGCAGGTCCACCAAAGGTGATAGAAGGTACCTTCAGTCTCATTACATTTCCAACATTTGTTACTGGGCAGATGATAAATTTTTGCAAGTTTGACTGGGGTCATGTACCACCTATAAATCATTTTCATTATATTCTCTCTTAATGCATTACATGCTGTAAACTTAATACCTGTATTCCACAACTGTTCCCAGTCATCAAACATTATGTCATGTCCTATATCTTGCGCCCATTTAATCATGGCTGATTTTACTGTTTCATCTTGTGTATTCCACCTCAGCAGCAAGTTGTACATTCTCGACAAATTCTTAGTATTGGGTTCTAACAATTCTGTTTCCAATTTCGACCTCTCCATCTGGAAACCTATTTTCCTGTCTTGTTTAAATACCTCGTTTATCTGATGGTAATGCAGCCAGTCTCGTACCTTAGACTTTAATTTATCAAAACTCTGCAATTTAACTCTTTCACCATCTTGTTCTAAAATCTCAGAATACTTTGGCCATTTGGATTCCATATTTAGTTTTTTTGTCTCCTTAGCCTCCATTGGTGATAACCACCTAGGGGTTTTACTTTCCAGCAAATCCTTGTATCTTATCCAAATATTATACAGTGCTTTCCTCACAATATGGTTTTTAAAGCCTTTATGCGATTTTACCTTGTCATACCATAAATATGCATGCCAACCATATCTATTATCATACCCTTCCAGATCCAAGACATCTGTATTCTCAAGAAGTAACCATTGTTTCAGCCAGCAAAAAGCTGCCGATTCATAATAGAGTCTCAAGTCCGGCAGGGCAAAACCCCCTCTGTCTTTTGCATCAGTTAAAATCTTAAACTTTATTCTGGGCTTTTTGCCCTGCCAGACAAATTTTGATATATCTTTTTGCCACCTCTTGAAGCAATCCATCTTATCCAAGATCTGGAGTGTTTGGAATAAAAACAGCATTCTAGGCAATACATTCATCTTGATGACAGCAATTCGGCCTAACAAGGAAAGTCTCAACCTTGACCATATTTCTAGATCTTTTTTCACCTCTGTCCAACATTTTTCATAATTGTCTTTGAATAAATTTATATTTTTAGAAGTCAAGTTCACACCCAGGTATTTCACCTTTTTTGTTATTGTTAAACCTGTTTCACTCTGAAACTTCTCTTTCTCTGCCGTTGTTAAATTTTTCTCCAACACTTTGGTTTTTTGCATGTTCAATTTAAATCCTGCTACTTGACCAAATTTCTCAATTAATTCTAACACTCTTTTAGTACTAGTCTCTGGCTGTTGCAAAGTCAATACCAGGTCATCTGCAAATGCCCTTAATTTATAGTCTTTTGTTCCAAGCTCAACACCTTTAACCAATTGATCCCCTCTAATCATGTTCAGCAAGACCTCCAGGACTGTTATAAAAAGTAAGGGTGATATTGGGCATCCCTGTCGTGTACCTTTTTCTATAGGAATCTCTTCTGTTACCACATTGTTAACAATCAACTTTGCTTTTTGCTTAGAATATATGGCACCTATACCGTTTTCAAATCCTTGGCCTACCCCCATCCCTTGGAGATTCTTCTTCATAAAGGTCCAACAGATATTGTCAAAGGCTTTCTCCGCATCCACAAAAATTATAACTGCTTTTCTATTAATCTTTACTTCCAGCAACTCTAAAATGTCTATAATGTTCCTTACATTGTCTGACATGTGTCTCCCTGGGAGAAAGCCTGTTTGGTCCTTGTGAATCTCCTGCACCAAAACTCTCTTCAGTCTTTTTGCTAAGATATCTGCAAAGATTTTGTAATCCACATTGAGTAATGATATAGGGCGGTAGTTTTTAACCTGATTCTTTTCAGTCTCTGTTTTCGGTATAAGTGAAATAAAAGCTTCTTTCCACGATTCGGGTGCCTTTTTCCCTTCCAAAATTTCATTACAAACTTCCTTTAATGGTTGTACTATCCATTCCTTCAGTGACTTATAGTATCTAGCAGTCAGACCATCCGGGCCTGGAGATTTTCCCAATTTCATGTTCTGAATGGCGTCCTCTATTTCTTGTCCTGTTATTTTCTCATTCAGCATCCTTTTACTTTGGTCTGAAATCTTTGGTAGTCCATACTTTTTAATAAATTCTTCTATTTCTTGCTCGTTAACCGGCCCTTGTGCATATAGTTTCCTGAAAAAGCTTTGAAAACAGTTGTTTATCTCATTTGGTTTGTGGATAATTTTTCCTTCCATTTCCAAACTTGTCACAGTATTCAGTTTCTGTCTCTTTTTCAGTTGCCATGACAGAAGTTTCCCGCATTTGTCTGCTGATTCAAATGTTCTTTGTCTCATTTGCTTTATCTTCCATTCTATCTCTTGATTCATCAGTTCCATATACTGTGTCTGATAATATTTTATTTCTCTCAAAGTCTCATGAGACTTTGGTTTAGACCTCAATTTCTTTTCAGCTTCTTTTATCTTTTCCAATAGTTTTTCTTTTCTCTCATTTTGTTTTTTCCTCTTTATGGAGTTTTGTTGTATTAGGAAACCTCGCATCACGGCCTTGCTAGCGTCCCATATTATTCTTTTTTCCACATCAGTTCTCAAGTTTATCTCGAAGTAATCTTTCACTGCTTTTTGGGCCTTCTTATAAATCTCTTCATCTCTAAATAGGGCGTCATTCATCCTCCATCTGAAGGTTCCAGTTGTTGTTAGTTTCATCTCTATCTTCACTGCATTGTGGTCAGAGCAAGTCTTTGGGCAAATTTCTGCTTTTTTTATCTTTGGTGCCATACAACTAGTTACCCAAATTTGATCAATCCTTGTCCAGGTCATTTTAGCTTCAGAGAAAAAGGTTCCCTCCCTCTCCAGGGGGTTCTTTGTTCTCCAGATGTCGATCAAGTCCAGTGTTTCAGTCATTTCAAAAAAAGTCTTTGGAAGTCTTCCATCGTTGGAGATTGTCTGTCTCTGTGCCTTATCCATGTTGGTGGAGACAACACCATTCATGTCTCCCATCATTATAATTTTACAGTCCAGATAGTCCATTAAAGTCTCATGCAACTTCCTGAAAAATTCCGCCTTCCCCTCATTTGGTGCATATATTCCCAGTATCATAATTTTTTCTCCTTGGACTTGTATTTCTATTGCCAGGTATCTTCCTTGTTCATCTTTAAAGATCATTTTAGGGGCCAATCTTTCCTTTGCGTATATCACCACGCCTCTTTTTTTGACTTTGTCTGATGAAATAAATTCTTGTCCAAGCCTCTTATTTATAAGTAGTTTCCTATGTGTCCTAATCACATGCGTTTCTTGCAGACAAATTAAGTCCAGGTGCTCTCTTTTCAAAATATGGAAGACTTGGCGTCTCTTCCTGGGGAGGTTCAGTCCATTACAATTCCAGCTAAGAAGTTGCAGAGACATTTTGATACTAAGTACCTACTCCTCCAACTGCTCCAAGTTTTTGTTCCTCCTCCGATGGTGGCAAAAGTCCAAATGAGAGATTTGCTATGTCAGTCGGTTCTTTCTCTTCTGTTGTATCTACTGTTCCTTTCTGTAGGTCCTCCAAGTTTCTTTCCAAAAACAATTCTTTATCTTGAACAGTTTTTATTTTAATTTTCCTTCCTGTATAGTTAAAGGACAGCCCTTGTGGGAACTCCCACCTGAAAGGTATACTGTTCTTCTTCAGAAGGTAGACGAGATCTTTATAAAAGGCCCTCACCTCCAATATATATTTAGGGATGTCTTTGAAGATCTGGACTTGGGAATTCTGGATTACAAGAGACCTTTGATAGTGTAAATTTAGTATTTTATCTCTCTCTTCTTTAGATCTCAATGTAATCAAGCAGTCCCTAGGCTTCTTGCCTTGCCTTCTGCCCAGCCGGAAGGCCGTTGTTATTTCGAATTCCTCCTCCTGGAGTTCATCCTGCCAAAATTCAAAAATGTTTTCTGTGAGAAATTCTACAAGATTGTCTTTCTCCTCCTCTGGAACTGATCTTAATTTGAGGTTCTTCTCCTTTCGCTGGAGTTCCCACAAAGATAAAGTTGCGTCATGTTCATTCACCTTTTTTGTGATTGGTGCAAGCTCCCTCTTAGTTTCTTCTGCTGTATCTTTCGCACTTTGAGCAATCTTTCTTGTTTCAGAGTTTTCTTGAATAAGTTTGTTTATAGAATCTGTGTTGGAGGCTACACTTGCCGTATTCAAGTCTAATCTTGTTGTCAGATCATTCAGTTTTTTTGTATTCTCCGCCGACTGCTTTGTCAATGCTTCCAAGGACTGATTTATTTTGAGCAATGCCTGTGTCATTGACTCCATAGATGCAGTTGGTACTTTTTCCTGTCCAGCTGGTGTTGTGCCTTGTATCGAGCCCCTTTTCTTTTGAGTTTGCTGAGTTTGTTTTGTTTTGGATCTAGTTGTTATCTCATCTGGTTGGCTACTCATGTCCTCAAGGTCAAATTCTCACAGGAAAGGCTTGGAAGTGGAAAGTTCCACTCTTTCCCTCTCTCAGTAGCAAGTTTTTTAAAGTCCTCTAGGGGGAGCATTTAATTGTATCCACTTTAAAAAGTCCAAAGCTCATAAAATAGCAAACAAAGAATCCAAACAGCAATGTCCAAAGTCCACAGTTAAAGCACTTTTTACAGTTTCAACTTAAATGTTCACAAAATAACTCCATTAAAGTCTTGTAACTTTGTCCCAGTCAAGATCTTAACTTTGTATCCAATTCAAATTGACAGTTCAGCTGCCTGGTGTTTACTCCAGCAGCCCGACTCAGGGTTTTGACAGTGGAAGTTTTCTCTCCTCCGTTCTTTCAAGCAGGTTTAAAAGTTCCCAAATTTCCCCCCCTCCTTCTCCTGCTTACTAGGGGGGGGGGGAGATTTAATCCAATGTCCGGTTTTAAACAACTTAAAGGTTAGGCTTCATTTAGATGCAGCTTTATCGTTTCGTTGCTTTATTTACATGCAGTCCGGGGAGGCAGACTTCCTTACTTTATGCCTTTCCCGTTTTCCGCCAAATTGTAATTTCCACTTTTAAATGTCCCGTTCCTTGTATCAGTCTTACTCACGGGTTTGTAGTCCAATTTCAAATTTTCAGGAAGGAATCGGCGCTCTCTGTTCGATGGCGACGCGGCTTCACTCCGCAGGCTGGGTGACGACTCTCAGCACCGCGCTCACACCCGGTGCCGCTCCGTAGCCTTTAAAAAGGCTCTTTCACAGTACCGGGGGGCGCAAAAGGCGCCCGCCGAGTCTCCTTGCTTGCAGGCTTCAGCGCCTGCAATTTTAGGGGTCCCCCGCTCGCCGTAGCGGGTCAGACCCGAACTTGCGGAGCAGTCCTTCCTCGGAGCTCGAGGCAAGGACCGCCATTAAACACTGGCGCCGACCGGAAGTCCTATACTTGGAAGATTATAAGCCCCCTGCTGCAGTACTAGGAATCAAATACTTCTGCAAGCAGAACAGCCTTTTTTTTTTTTTTTAAATGGGCCCACTTCAAAAAAGCAAACCAACCAAAAACCTAGCTTTTAAGGATTTAAGGCTTAAGGCTACAAAAAGAGGAAACCCCACAGTAGTCATTTGGGACAGGATACCTCAAAGTCCTTGATGTGACTGAAATATGCACAGTCTTTTAGCATGTGGCAGCAAGTGATTGAGATGCAGACAGCAATACGTTACCAAATTGTTTAAAATCTTACGTTCGCATTTATGCAGGTACTGAGACTTCTTAGTTCAGCCAGGAAGAATAGTTATTCAAGAAGGCCTGCTAAAATGCTCCCATGGTAGGGGTGGCTATGCAGAAGGCCCCCGAGATTGTACTCAGAGGGAACTTGTCACAGCCTGCGGGCACATTTTAGAATCTGAAAATCTGAGCTATCACTAAAGGGGGGGGGGGAAATGTCAACCCTTGTAAAAATATATTTATTTTTGCTGTTAGAAAAAGTAATGGTCAAGCTAAAAATGGTGGAGCCTATTTTCTGAACATTTTTCTCCACCCATCCCCATTTTTTGGAATTTGTTACAGAAGTATGAAAGGGGGCTTTATATATATGCTGGCTGTACCAGGATCAGGGCACCCGGATGTATATGCATTGAATCATAGAATTGTAGAGTTAGAAGAGACCACAATGATCATCTACTCTGCAATTCAGGAATCACAGCCAACATTCATACAGCAATTCATGTGTGTGGAAGCTCTGACTCCAGAACTCCACCTCTCATATCTGGCTCACCCCTAGAGAAATATCCTATGCACTGGAGCTGGGCAATTGGATCTGGCCAGCAGGCCAGCAGCAGGTCCTGTGGTATGACAAGTGGGTGCCACTCACCTGTCACCTGACATCAGGTGACCCATTTTCTCACACACTCTTTGAAATTAAACCATACTGTGTGTGGCACTTTGGACCCTGGATGATCATTGGGGCTTGCAGAGAAACATGCATAGTATTTTGCAGCCCTGACAACCAGCTGATCATTGGGGCTTCAAAGGGTCTCTCATGAGTCTTGCAGGCACAGATTATCAGCTGGTTATCAGGGCTCTCAGGGCATTGTGCTGTGTACAAGGCTTTGCAGGTGGTCCTTTGCCAAAGCTCCCTGTTCAGCACAGTTGTGTCTTTACATGCCCTATACCTGACATCATATGTGATGCCCAAAGCAGCTTTGAGAGCTAAATAGAGAAGCTGGGTGGTCTAATTAGACTAGCAGGCCTGAGGTTCCTCACCATGGCTACATACTAATATGAGTTACAATCCCTATGTAGCCAAAAAAGCACTATTTGCACTATTCAACAGGCTTGGAGTGATTCTGCAGAAGTACAAGAAATATGTGGTATGGGGGGGGGGGTTTACTCCAGGCAGGGAACTCCTCCCAAAAATAGCCAAAGGAGGACAGAACCAGCTCAGTGGGCACAGAATGCTGACAAACTGAAGAAATGTAAAACCAAGAGCAAAATAACACAGTATCATGGAACATGGCAGTGACTGAGCAGAAGCCCACCACACTGCAACATTTTGTTGTAGGCCCCACTGATAGCTCATATAGCACAATTCTGTGCATATTTACTCAGAAGAAAGCCCCGCAAAGTTCAAGCTGAGCCTATTCCTAGATAAGTGTGCATAAGACTGCAGGTTTTGGCGCACAAGACACAGATGGAGACTTAGTTTGAATATGATAACATCTAAATATCACAAACAGCTTGCCTGTAGGAGGGATTTGATGGGACCTAAAAGTAGGTGGCTTTTGAGTAACCCAGAACCATCATTTTAAACTCAGGTCAGCACCTGGGTGTCAAAGAGCCAAGTCAGAGAAGTGCCTTTCTCCCCAGTTGCAAATGAGGAGTTGAGGAAGATCTTACCAGGGCATTTTAAAGGAGTAGCATGCAAAACTCTGGTTCATTAACTCTCACTCTCTTCTCTAAGTGGCCCACCAAGAGAGTTAGTTAGCTGGCCATCCTTTTAAACTCATCATGCATGCTGCTACAACTTCAAAATATACTATGCTGAGCACAACAATTAACACAACCCTGTCACCTTCCTGCATTTCCCAGTTCCGGAAGCGGCTCCTTCCAATGTGATTGTACACGCTATCAACAGTACTCTCGCTAAAGCCATCTGGTCTACCATTCCCAAGGACAGAGTTCGTGGCCACCTCCGGGGCTACAAGGTGATTATGGTTCTCCACACTACCCTCTCCCTCCCTTACTCTACGTTTCAGAGCCTCTTCTAAGGGTTTTATTTTTGCTAGGCTATATAAGGGTCCTGGTTGTTGTCCCCTGCCTCAAATGTTCAATTGGATCTTCCCACTACAGGTCAGCTGGTGGAAAATACGAAGCCGTTTAGATGGAAAAAGCCATCGCCAGGAGAAACGTTTCTTGACATTTAACGCAGACCGAAATGATGGAATGATTCCCGGCCTGGAGCCATTCAGTGAATACCTCTTAACTGTTTTGGCTTTTAATTCCAAAGGAGCTGGACCAGAAAGCAACACGTACAAATTCCAGACCCCTGAGGGAGGTAAATGAAGGAGGGGAAGGGAAACAGTAGTCAATGTTCCTAACTCTATTTTCTCTTTGCTTCAGCTGTGTGTGGTGTGCTAGCTGTTTTCCCCATGTCTGAGTATTCTCACAGCCAGAACTATGGCATTAGCATCTTTCAATTGCTACTTATGTGTTTCTACGACCAGATTTTGTTTATAGTCTGCTTCCTGCACCCAGCTGGACATAAATGAATGTGGATGAATGATTACCAGCTTTACATAAATAATCACTGCAATTGTGCATTCATTGGGCCTCACACAATTATTACCATTGTCTTTCATGGGAATATGTTTGGTGTCATTCTCCTGCCTTGGAAATCTCTTAAGAGCATAATGGGCATGCATCTGTCTAGATGGCCCACGTGAGTAGCTTCAGAGAATCAAAATTGCTGGTGGAATGAGTCACACTCTCTTTTTTCACATTGCCCGGCTTTTGCATCGCCATCCAGGGGAAGTTGCAGAAACACACTTCCCTGCACTGTGGATATGGTTCTGTAGTCCTTGGGAATTCATTGTCAATATCTGGGGTCCCCTCTGAGTTCAAGCTCTTGGGTCAAATATGGTAAAATAGATTTTAAAGGATCTATTTGGCTGTGTAATGGAGGATGGCATGCCTAAGGAAAACAAGTCGGCTCTGAAACTTTACTTAAGGTGTTTCAAGTGGTGCAGTGTGTTTAATAAAGGAGGGGGAAGAACCAAATGGAAAGATGCTGTAACCTTATCCGAGATCAAATGGAATGATCTAGTACGAAGAAAGTGCATAATGTGTTTTTTGGTTGTGTTTTCCAGTACCAGAAAAGCCACACTTTCTAAAGATACTAAACTTAGATAAAGACTCTGTAACACTATCATGGGGACCACCGAAGAAACCAAATGGCATTGTCACTGGATATATTTTGCAGTACCAGATAAGTAAGTACGTGCAGTTGGATGTAGAGCTTAATAACAAGCAAATTTTGGAGACACACTGTTGTTATCCAGTGTTCAAAAAGCAGAGAGGGACCCAAGCTCCTTTCTTTTGCATCATTCTCATTAATCCTGGTTTTTTGAAAGCTACAGAGGGAACAGAGCATGATTTGGCTACAAGTGGGGGGAATCACAAACTAAACAACACTGTATGTAGTTTTTAAAAACCCATTAACAATAATTTACAGCATTTCAGCACCTTCTATTACATGAAATCTTATATAATATATACAATACCAAAATAATAATGACTCACACAATTCAGTATCTCAAAGCCAAGCAGTCTAAATATTCCTGAAATAAGTCTGTGAGAGAAACCTTCTACGTGTATACTTGTGCTGGTGTGGTCCCAACGGAACTCCGACAACGAGATACCCGGATTTCTATCTCTGTTTCATGAATCTTCTCCTGGTCAGCCCAAAAAGGAACTACACAATGGCAATTCAATGCTCCACCAAATAGGTCAGCTTCAACCTTAGAATAGCACTTTGCTCCTTTTTGTAAACTACATGCAGAGTTGTTTAGTTTGTGATTTATCTCTCTGTATTTATTGGGCATACAATTGGGAGGACTCAAGGAATGGAGCTTCTGAGTTTCATTAAGGACCTTCTGGGTTTTCTCCCACAGCTCAAGCACCACTGTTATTTTCTGGAATAGCTAGGAGGCTGAGGCTATGAAGGGGGGCTTGTGCAAAAATCATATCTGGAGCTATTGCATTTTGAACTGAGCAGAGCTGGCCTACCACTAGGCAGAGTGAGGCAACTGAATCAGATGGAAGATGGCAGCAGCCGCCCCAGCAGTTCCTTCTGAGCCCCATAGCGATTCTTCATTGCCACGTAGCTTCTAAGGCAGTGCTATTTTCCCACTTTTTTGTGATACTCAGAATGAAAACTGCACTAGATATTCCCCCCTCCCCCCATTTATGGAAATCGATCAACATGTCATGAAAGCTATGTATTTCATAATGTGCGCATAGATATTTAAGTGCCTGTTTAGCTCAGTGTTCATGGATCAGGGACCTGGTCCATGAGGCATGCTTTTAACAAGTCAGTCTCCTTCCAGATGATGGTGTCTGACTGACTACTATTCTTTGCTTCTTCTTTTTCCAGTTAATGAAACTGATGACATTGGGCCCTTGCATGAAATCAATATTACTAACCCATCATCATTCAACTTCAGGCTCTCCAATCTGAGCATCAGTACAAAGTACAAGTTCTATGCAAGAGCCTGTACTGTACAAGGCTGTGGGAAACCAATCACAGAGGAAGCAGTAACAGTAAGCGAAGGCAGTAAGTTACAAATAGAGTGGTGCTGAATTTCCATTTGATGTTTTTGCATTAAAATCCTGTAGGTTTAATGCCAATGACTTTTCCCCCTGCTTTTCATCCAATTCTCGGATACAGCTAACATTTAAGGCTTCAAAGAGCAACAGAGCTCTGAATGTCGTTTAAGGATATGACAACATTACCATTTTGTTACTGTTTCACCATTACCATTCTGAAGTATTTACAAAATTGCTTCCTGTGATAATTCTCTGAAGAAATGAATTTGCATTTTATTCAATTTGTGAGCCTTCACATTTAGAAAGACCTGGGCTTTAAGGGATTGAATATCTGAATTTTGCATTCCACTTTCTCCTGGAATGAGAGAGAATGGTATCTCAAACATTTTTTTGGGGGGGGGGGGCATTCAGTTCACCTTAAAGGTGAACTTGTCTAATGCACACTTTATGAAACAATGTGTGAACTAAAACACAACCATCCTTCGAAATTCATACTTCTCTGAATTTTGCAGTGCAGTTTTTCAGTCAAGAAATGCATACAAAAATGCAAATACTGGGTGGGAGGAGTGTGCATCAAATTGTATTATATTGGTGAAATTAAGAGACAGCCGTGCATTATATCAGGGCAGTGATGGCCATGCTCAGCCCTCCAGTTGTTTGGGGACTACAATTCCAATCATCCCTGACCACTGGTACTGTTAGCTAGGGATGGTGGGAGTTGCAGCCCAAAAACAGCTGGAGGGCCACGTTTGGCCATCACTGTATTAGGGGAAACTGGTTTCCAGAAATGTGAATATTAAGGAAAAAAGTACACAGGAAAATGTGGGTATTAGAAGGAATTCACATTAAAATAATGATAAATTTTCATGAGGTCCCTTTTTAAAAAATCACAAAGTGATGTTGAAATGTGGAGAACTGAAGACTTTAAAAAGACTTTAAAAATTGAAGACTTAAAAATTGAAGACTTTAAAAATTGGATACTGCAAGAAACCACAATTGTCGGATTTGCCCATCCATATGCAGTATGAAGCAATTCCAGGCTGAACAATTGGAGTGCAGTCTAAACATTCAGTTAATCAATGGACATTAGCAAACTTCATAAATTTGTTCCAAGTTAGCTCAATGCTGAATTCAAAGAACTAACATGCACCAGCTAACTTTGGGTCAGACTGCAACCACCAGGTATAAACTTGTGTCTTGTATAATACAATGCTTGCTGCAGGCAGACCACTACTTTTACCATAGATGTGGCCCAGAGTTAAAAAATATATATATCAGTTTTGAATTCTTCAATCACTCATTCATTGGTTATATTCAGTGGTTCACTTGCTGATCTGATAACCAAACCCCTGCTAATACAATTACCCATCTCACTCATCTAAAAAACAATCAGAAGAATGGCTTGACCAGTCCACAACTCCAGTCCTGTTACTGAAAACCAACTAGATATTAATTGCTACAATTAAGTGAGATTGGCACACCAATTTGCCAAAGGGAATGAGATAAGAAGAAGATGCCCGTGCTTATCAGTGTGGATAATATGCAATAGCAGTGTTGACAGGGGAAAGTCAAATATTTTCTTGCACTTTCTTGCATTTAATAGACTCTGACTTGCAAGTGGCACAACCCATTTAGACTACAAATCAAGTCTATGGGAGGTTGGTTCCTCATGTTAAGATAAATTAAACACACAGCATGAATGGTTTCTTTGAATGTCTGGTCAAATATACTCCACCCCCTTTTACAAATGATATTGTCTGCCTCTGCCAGCCAGACCTGGCATGTTATGATCCTTACTCTACAATATTAAGTCCCACTGAAGTCACTTATTGCTGAGTAGACCTGCATAGGAATGCACAGTTAATGTTTTCCACTTCGCATGCTTGAGAATCTGAGCTATTTGTTCTGCAGGTCAATTCTGCAACCTCACCAATAGTTTGTCAACTTTCATGACAAGGGAACCACCTGCTCACAGCTCCCCAGTCTCATCAGAATTCACCTTCAGCTTTTTGGCCCTCACCCAGCCCTCCACTGTGTCCAGGCACAGATTCAGGACTGGTTCCTATGTAAGAAGAAATACAGAACGGAAGATCAGAGGGAAAGAATAGCATAATGATGACGCATTCACATATAGCATGCAATTAGCCTATCACATACACTCCATGTGTCCACAACTACCATCCTCAGTCAGTCAATCAGTCAGTTACCCAATGACTATGTGCAACCCCACCCCCTAACATCAGCATCACACTCCAGAGTGGAGAATATTCACAATTTTCTACCAATCACCCCACCCAACAAGGTACAACAAACAAATCCAACCGTTAGCCAGGTTCTCCCGTTGGTTGAATACCAACCAGATACCCCCCCAATCTCACATCAGAATATTAATATTCACTGATTAGTGTATCTAAGGCACCTAAAGGTAAAGGTAAAGGTACCCCTGCCCGAACGGGCCAGTCTTGACAGACTCTGGGGTTTGTGCGCCCATCTCACATCTATTGGCCGGGGGCCAGCGCTGTCCGGAGACACTTCCGGGTCACGTGGCCAGCGTGACAAAGCTGCATCTGGCGAGCCAGCGCAGCACACGGAACGCCGTTTACCTTCCCGCTGGTAAGCGGTACCTATTTATCTACTTGCACCCGGGGGTGCTTTCGAACTGCTAGGTTGGCAGGCGCTGGGACCGAGCAGCGGGAGCGCACCCCGCCGCGGGGATTCGAACCGCCGACCTTTCGATCGGCAAGCCCTAGGCGCTGAGGCTTTAGCCCACAGCGCCACCCGCGTCCATCTAAGGCACCTAGGGCCACCCATAATGTCAAGCAACCGAGGAGGTTGGCACTCTCAGCCTAGTAGGGCTGCACCTCTCTATGTCACAGTGTACTCCTTTAAAGCTTGCTGCCCTTGAACTTTCTCAGTGTCCTGGGCAGTGTCCTGGGCATCTCTCCTCTTCCTCCCATGTAATGCAGATTAACCTAGCCTCTGAGGCACTTGGGAGCTAGGAGTGGGGAGGAATTCAATACCCATCTCTCTTCCCCCTCAATGACAGCTTAATTGTTTCCTTCCAGGGAATCTGCAGCAGGTCTCCTCAAATCCCACGGCCCCTTGAGTTCTTAGAGAATGCTAGGAGTGTAAGAAATACGACTTAACCGTTTTTTGTCACCTAGGCAGATTCAGGTAGTCAGAGCTTCCTCTACGTGATGTACACAGTCTGTCCCTCGAGATGCATTTGCGTGGAGGTCTTAAATTGTTATTTGGGACAAACACAGTGGCAATTTTCACGATCATGGCAACACCTATTTCTAATGCTGCAATCACAGCAATTGTTTCTGGCTGGATGCAGCTGTATCTGTGAATGGCTCAGATCATATACTATATTCATAGCAATGATGTATCTGCTAAGAGAGCTTGCATGGAGAAAGTTCTGAATGCCTGAAGCAACTATCAAAAGCTATCTTTTGTTCAGAATGAGATATCCCAGAGTTAGCCAGAAGGTAGTTCTACTTGCACAGCAGATCACTACGGTTTTAATAGTCATTCTTTAGAGGCAAATTTCACCAAGACTGTCTTAACTTTCCATTTGTCATGTGAAGTTGTTGATCAGAGACCAGCTGTCCAACATTTTGTGATAAGTGTGTTGAATAGCAGACACATATGCTATGGGAAAAATTGTATAATAGCTCATCTTTGGGGAAGGTTTAGCTCATTTTCCCTACAGTATCATAAGTTCTCATAAATCTCCAAACCCGAGAGAAATCTTCTGAAATTGCAGTCAGGTGTTTAAGGGTCATGTTCTTCCCTTTGTTTAAGGTTCATGTGCTCCCCTTGGTGCAGCAGAAAAATGAGGAATAGTGTTAGTTGGTTTATTTTATTATTGCTTCTATCTTTCTGTATATTAAAAATACATTTAAGCTGGCCGCTTTCGGTTTTCTAAAGCAAATGCCTATAGCTCAGTGACCTTTCATTTTATTGACCATAAATATGTCCTTACCAATGTGTTTTTGCTTTTTATTTTTCAGGTTTCTCCATTTCTTTTCCTGTTCTAGCCACAAATGCCTACCCAATTATCAATGATTTCTCTTGTGTAGCATTGTGTGCCTATTGTATAATGAATAACTCACTTATTTGGGAGGGTATCGATGCTCAGCTCTTCCTCAGTGGACTTCTGCATTAAACAAATCTTAAGACCTCCCAGAGAACAAGTGGTTGAATCTCAGTATAGAAGTCTTCTGGAGGGCAATCCTGAAATCTGGCAAATTAACTAGATGTTTGGTAGATGTCTTTAAGATTCAAGGCTTCCCTGGCATCCAATCTCATAACATCCACTGCCCTTTTCCTCTCGGATGGATAGGAGGAATATACACTATCCATTTCAGCCCTTTCATGCCTACTTCAGACAGTTGGACTCCAAAATGTCTCTTTAAAAATCCCCTTCCCCAGTCAAACAGCTGGTGAATTCCAGTGTTCAGCGTGATTTGTAGGCCAGGAAACGAGCAAGACTTCAGTGGAAATGAAGCCCCAGAAACAGTGCCAGATTTACGTATAAGCTAAACAAGCTATAGCTTAGGGCCCCACTCTTTTGTGGGCCCCTAAAATATTTAAAGAAAAAACTGGGTGTACATTTCCAAAATATAAGATAAAAATAAAATAAAACCTACATACAACAACAGTGTTTTGTGTTGTGTAGGTTCCTATGATGTAAGTAATGAGCCCCGCCTGCTAGCCTGCTCCCTAAAATATCACTGATTTGCTCATTTCTATATCAATTACTTTGGTAAAATACACATTTTGTTATGTGCAAATGGCTTTAGATACCTATTAGGTCCATAAATTACCATATAGTATATTCAATACAAAAAAAGCGACAATTTGTTGTTGACAAAGGACAGCTGGACATATAAAGGGCCCCATTACATTCATTACCTTAGGTCCTCATCAAACCTAAATCCGGCCCTGCCCAGAAGTGTATTAAGGACAGAATTTGCAATGGAGAACTCTCTTCTACAACCATAAGGTTCTTGACTAGTGGCTACCATCCAGAAGATCATAAGCACCACAGCTAAATAATGGAATGGCAGGTTCTGATCTTAGTAAAGAGACATGTGAGCCTTTTGATTTTCCCTTGGCTCCTTTGCATAGTGATGCCCATGCACTGCTATGTTTTAAATCACAGCCTTAACCACTGATTTATTACTATCATGATAAAATTTCCAACCTGCAACAAATATCTCTGAAAGGTCACATATCCAAATAGAATGTGAGTGTAAAATTACCGCCATACTTATTCTACAAATTAGAGTCTCTTGCTACTTTTCCTTTCAGTTTTTAATCTCACGGAGCTGACATTTTCAAGTGTTTTGCATCATTCATTATGACAGAAATTGACACAACAGAGTTTATTTTTTGCCTTGTTGCCTTTTAGACAGCATTTCTATTAAGTGTACCATTTAGACTTTGAGTTGGGGGGGGGACATAATTAAAATATGACTTGTAATGACCTGCTGCTTAATTTGTGGTTTGATTAGAAAATGTAGTTTCAACTTTACAAAATTCATTTAGCAAAATCTACTCTGCTAGATAGTTTTAATTATGTTAAAACCCTTCGCATCAAATTTTGGTTAATGTGCCGATCAACATGTTCACTCTCTCTGTGGTGGTATAATAATTAAAGTAGTGATTGTAATTGATGGATTGTTGTCTTGGAGAAACATATCATATTCTGCTCTCTTTGACTATGCCCACAGTGTTCTTAATCTTTTCTTTTTTCCTTCAGTTGTCTTCTGAGTGTTAATCTCTCAAAGCTTCTCTTTGCTTGCTTTGTAGTTTCAGAACTAATGATCATAACTTCAGCACCAGGCAGGCAGATAGTCCAAGAGTTTCCAAGCTCCATATTATGTGACTTAATAAACACCAAATATCTTGTTCATAGTGGGACCTAGAATGATAAATTACATCCAGCAAATTAAGCCACCGAAGTCCCTGTTTAGAAAAAGTGCAAAAGAATCAGCGCTATCTAATTTATTTTATATACTGCTACATATTCATAAAATATATAAGAGCAATTTACAACAGCAGCTTATAAGACCATGCAGTAAAAACCACATTAAAAAAAAAGAAGTTTAAGAAGTTAGTTGGGTTTAGATTGCAGGGAATGTATTGAAGTTGCCTTGGGCAAGTCAACATTTCTTGGCTCATTTTAAAT
Organism: Podarcis bocagei; assembly: GCF_964188305.1. Lineage (NCBI taxonomy): Eukaryota > Metazoa > Chordata > Lepidosauria > Squamata > Lacertidae > Podarcis > Podarcis bocagei. The sequence continues at coordinate 37,237,225 of NC_138126.1, forward strand.
AGGATTACATCTCTGTTTGGGACCAATTTATCACATCTAAGCCTTGATTGATAAATAAAATAATCTAAGTCATTATGCCACTACCAAATTAAAGTACATCTCAAGGTTGCTGCTGGGAGTTGAAGGAACCACATAGAAACATTTGCAACTTTCTGACAGTTCATATTCTGTCATTTTGAAAGTAGAGATAGGTCAACACATTAAAAAAAAAGTCTTATGGATCAATTATTTTAGTTATCCTATTTCACAGTCAAAGTATTCTGTATTTTAACAGATCTTTATTAATGAGCATATGGCCGTGTTCAGCTTTAGGCTAGTAGTGATTGTGGGTTTTTAAAGAGCAACAAACCATGATCTCTGTTTTGCACTTAGTGGGAATCCAAGTCTTCTTGGTTTGTGTATCTGACTCACACAAGTGGAAGCGTGAGAATAGAATGATCAAAGAGTCTGCACTTATACACCACTTGTTCACAGTAAACTAGGAAGTCTCATTACATACCAATCATAAGATAAATTGAATCTGACCAAATAGCCCTATTCCACTGACATTTAAACCTGAAACTCAATGGAATTTAAGTTAAATCAATAAGACAAAACTCACTTTTCATGCAAGGAATCCATACTGAGGTGTGACTGTAGGTTTCATATTAGGTCAGGCATAGGCAAACTCGGCCTTCCAGATGTTTTAGGACTACAACTCCCATCATCCCTAGCTAAGAGGACCAGTGGTCAGGGATGATGGGAATTGTAGTCCCAAAATATCTGAAGGGCCAAGTTTGCCTATGCCTGTGTTAGCTAGATTCTGTTTATACTGTTTTGTGATGCTCAGAAACAAAGCTCAACGAGAACAGAGCAGTTAGCAGCAGATGTTAGGGGAGAAGTTTTCCAGCCTTTTTTAACAGATATAGATTTAAATATAAATGTTATCATATAAAAATGATTTATGTGATATTAAAATATTTATGTGAATATAAAGATTACCTAGAAATAGAAAAGTATTACTATATTTCAAATACTGACATTTATATTCAGTGTTTTCCAGAATACTTCTAATTAAGGCAAAGCACCTAATAACCTAAATGAGCAGGTCTTGTTCAAAATTATAATTAATATGTTATCTAAGGTAGATGTAAACCTCAGCAGGTTATACTGTCAGTGTTAACTTCTTCTCCATACGTTTTGTGTTACATTATACATTGCAATATATACAACATACCGGTAGTTCTTTTAATTTGAATCCTAAACGATCCCCAAGGGAAACACTGATGATGTTCACATAATCGCTTACCTAATCCTTGGAAGGGAATAGCTAAACATGTTCATATTTACCTGTATTGATTTTGTAACTGTGCCTTCCAAGGCCCTAACCCAATTCACATATTTTACTTAACTCTGTACATTTCGTAGGTAAAGCTGTCGGGAAGATTTCTGAAGCAGTAAATCCCACCCCAAAGACTCAGCCTCTTGAGGCACTTGAGCCTGGAACTGCACACACAGTTCGACTAGTAACTAAGAATTGGGTTGATAATAATAGCATTTCTGCAGATGTAATAGACGCCAGGGGGAGAGGTGAGAATTTTCTAAGGCCTCTAATATGGCCATTATTTTTGTAAAGCAAAGTTTAGCAATATAATTGCAAGTTGCTTCAGATAGAGAGCATTATATAAACACATTTGGAGAATACAGACCCACTGCCAACAAACTCATTGAGATTTCTACCATCGACTTCAACAGAAGCAACGCTCACTCAACTCACAATTCTCAAGCCACTCTCTGTTGAGGAATTACAGGCCGGGCCTTGGCCATAAAGGCTTCTGCTGATGGAACCAGAGATCAAGCAGTGAGTCAGTTCCATTTGTAACCTGCTCCCTTCTTCAGGAGGACCTTGAGTCATGAGGTCCATCCCAAGCAGGCAGCTGTATAAGGCCAGGTATACAGAAATATTGCCGAGACTACAGAGGAGGTGACATTTTAGTAGCCAATACCTTTTTGTCTTGTGGGTGGTTATTCTTATCACATCTTTGCTTTAGGCAGATAAAGTTTGCAAATGGTTTTATCTGTGACTCGAGTCATCCTACTCCACTGTGGGTGATGCAGCGAAGAGAAAAGCAATCCTATATTGAATTGGGAGGGGTGAGATTTAAGTGGTGGATGACCCACCATTGCCAAAGCCCTGCTACGGTGGAAAGGGTTTGCATCTTTTTGCCTGCATTTAAAAAAAAACAAACAAACATCCCTCACATTGAAACCAAGAAGAGATCAGTTAATTATAGCTGTGTCAGACTGGTATTATTATTATTATTATTATTATTATTATTATTATTATTATTATTATTATATAAATTTGTATACCCATAGACCTCAGGGTGGTTCACAACACAAGGCGCTCAGTTAAGGGGCTCAGTCAATTGGCATATATGAAAAACAAAGAGGGCTGGATCCAGCAGATTCAAGGCCACCCACAGAATGCCCTGTTTTGCCCCCTGCACTGATGGAACACTGAAGGCAGTACATCACAGCCTAGAGACTTTTCTGCAGCCACTCTTGGAAAGTCTCCAGTATGGGCAGCAAGCAGAGTTCCACCTCGCCAATGGAATCACTCTTCTGTCCAGTTCAACACCATTCAGTTAGCCTTATGCAGAGGTTAAGGGTAGTCTCCTTGCTTTTGTAGCTTTTCCTAAACTCAATTTTCCATAAAACTCACTTGTACCAGTGTAGGTGAGTTTGGCGCTGGCCAATTTCCATTTGTACTGCAGAGTGAGTGGCTTGAGAATTACAGTCTAGATTTAAAATGCCGCTCCGCACATTGCATTGCCAAGAAGGGTGAAAGTGAAATGATTTTTTAAAATGTTGAATGTGTATTACCTACAGACTTTAGCTGCTATGCCCAATCCCCAGCGGGCAGGTCTCTTACTCCTTGCATCTTAAATGCAGCTAGCTAAGCACTTGCATGTGTTCTGTATACTTTTTAACTCTGTCTCTATTCCAAAAACTGCTTTTGCATGACATGCTTATCTAAGATCTGTATTGGCTTTCCTATTTGGCATGAATCTCTTTAATCAAAAATCTTTGTTGGAATTCTCATTCCAGAGATCGGTTGCGTGTGCTGCAAACTATTTCTTTGCCTTTAATATAAATGTTGATCCTCAGTTCTGTCCCACTTGGAATGATGGAATCCGTTCCTCTGTAGCAAAAAGTGTTTCATGCAGAATCAGTTTTAAAATGCATCTTTTAAGTTATTGTAAATGAGAATATACTGATTTGGATATTCTTCTTTTCTGATGCACGTACTTTCCTCCCATTTCTCTCATTTGAAGCATCCATTGGGATTTATGAAAAAATCTCTACGCAAGGCTGGTTTATTGGACTGATGGGTGCCATTGCTCTTCTGACTTTATTGTTGCTCACAGTCTGCTTTGTTAAAAGGAACAAAGGAGGGAAATACTCAGGTAAACCATGCTTGTGCTCTCCAAACTGAATACACCTCATCTAACTCATGCTCAAACCACCGTTAGACTGCCACAAGCTCCATGATCCCCTCCAAGAAATGGTGCTCTGTGGGTCAATTCCAGCTGTTGAGGGGCCCTAACCCTTGCAGAATTTCTGGAAGTGAGCCTTCCTCTCTGTTGTCCCATCCCCTTATTCCAAGGTAAGGTTTCCAAAGGGAAGATGGGAACTCCAATAGGGAGTCTGTGAGAGGAATAAATCACAGCTTGTAAGGTAAAGGTAAAGGGTCCATTAGGTCCAGTCGTGGCCGACTCTGGGGTTGCGGCGCTCATCTCGCTTTACTGGCCGAGGGAGCCGGAGTACAGCTTCCGGGTCATGTGGCCAGCATGACTAAGTCGCTTCTGGCGAACCAGAGCAGGGCACGGAAACTCCATTTACCTTCCTGCCAGAGTGGTACCTGTTTATCTACTTGCACTTTGACGTGCTTTTGAACTGCTAGGTGGGCCGGAGCAGGGACCAAGCAACAGGAGCTCACCCCGTTGTGGGGATTCGAACCACCAACCTTCTGATCGGCAAGCCCAAGAGGCTCGGTGGTTTAACCCACAGCACCACCCGTGTCCCAATCACAGCTTGCAGTTGGTGCCAAATTTGAAAGGTGCTGCATTCAAGCCCAGTTTGCCAGGGAAGGCTCCAGCTTCTTCCTCTGCAGCCATATCATTACCTGCTCACAATGTCACATATGAGCAGAGCAAAGGGAATTTGCAGAGAACAACTGAGAAAGTCTTATCTCTCTTTCTGTACAGTGAAAGAAAAAGAAGATTTGCATCCAGATCCCGAAGGCCAATCCATAAAAGATGAAATCTTTGGTGAATATAGGTTAGTGTGTGCTTATAGCTCTTTGCATTGAACTATCAATTGGGATGTCTTTTAATAAAAACAACACAAGCAATTATTTTTCAGAGGAAATCTTGTGAGATCCTATACAGTGGTGCCTCGCAAGACGAAAATAATCCGTTCCGCGAGTCTCTTCGTCTAGCGTTTTTTTCGTCTTGCGAAGCAACCCTATTAGTGGCTTAGCGGATTAGCGCTATTAGCGGTTTAGCGGTTTAGCGGCTATTAAAGGCTTAGCGGCTACCTTTTAGCGGCTTAGCGGCTTAGAAAAAGGGGGGAGCGAAAAAATCGCAAGACTCGCAAGACGTTTTCGTCTTGCGAAGCAAGCCCATAGGGAAATTCGTCTTGCAAAGCGCATCGAAAAACAGAAAACCCTTTCATCTAGCGGGTTTTTCATCTTGCGAGGCATTCGTCTTGCGGGGCACCACTGTATTGGCATGAAATGCATCTAGAATACTGTTCACACACATGTTGATGAAGGAAAATGGCTGGTGGAATGGTTCTTCAATGTGAATTGTTTCTTGTCTAGATCTCTAGCTATATTAAAGGTGGTTTTATTTCCAGATTGGGCACTTACTGTTGGTGACAAAGAAAAAAATATAGAAAGTATAGAAGGAGGATTTCCTGGATGCCAAGATCCAGGTTTGAGGGAAGTACTCTTTGGTAAGAGAACCCAAGCAGAGATTTAAAATCATAAAACATGTAGCAAGGTAAAGCATAGAAATATAGGCTGTTAGACCTTTAAAATATGTCCTTGTGATTTCCAAAACTTTCTTCTTCCCTTAGCATAGAAAAGACCACACTTTTGGTAAGTTAAAAATGGTTTACTTACAAAGTCTCCAAAGGTCAGGTCCATGCGTTATTCCATACATCAGTTAGAAAACACAGGCAGTCAAACTTGGCTTAGTTACAGTGGTGAAAGTTCCTAAATTATTGGCATAAGAACACAAGAGTGGCTTGAAAAAGCCATGCAGTCTGAGCTTGGGGCATTTATCTCATAGGCAGGTCTTGTTGGTATTATATAATGCATAGAATTCTACAAAACTGCTTAGTTGTTTTCTATAAGCTGGAGAAACTCACCACATATGCAGTGCAGATTTCCCTCTGTGCACATGGACAATCCCTTCCATAACACAAACAAATGAATGGGGTCTCTGTTTGAAATTTGCCACACTGTTGTGAGCAATGCAAGTTATTATACGTATTAAAATCTATGTCAACCATATGTAATGACTGTTTCCTGATCCAGCAAACCACCTGTTCCTCATGGTGAATTAAAAAGGTTTCTGACTAAATCTAAATGATCCACCAAAGGTACAAAACCACATAATGTACCATTTACAAGTTCTGCATAATTCCTTGTATATTTAATTTTTAATGCTTTCTTAATTGGACAGATAATTAGAAAGGTAAGCAAGTCATGCAGGTGGTATCTTTCAGTCCCCAGGTAAAGTATCAGGTTCACCTCCATGCCTTGATTATCCCTCCAACATTGGTATCTTCTTCCCTTTCCTTGGTTTCTGTTCAAAGGTGGATGTGTCAGACTTACCTTCCCATTTATTGCTTCTTCCCTTCTCTTCCTACTTTCTGAGTAGAAATTGCTCTTCCGATTCAACAATATTCACACCTTGTTGTAACTTATAAGTAAATAATGTTATATAGACAAGAGTGTAGTGAAAGGATATCTGTAACCCAGGAACTTGTGTCAAGGAAAAATAAAACCAAGCAAGTGAAAGATTCAGTCATATAGATCAGGAATGGGAAATCTGTGATCCTCCAGATGTTGCTGGACTCCAGCTTCCATGACCCCTAGCTAGCATGGCCGAAAGTCAGGGATGATGGGAGTTCTAATCCCACAACATCTGGAAGGCCACCAGTTCCCTGATCGATTGTTTTCCTCAAGAGGCTTCCATGGTTCACAGAGCTATTAAAATAATCAAATTTAAAATATAACTAGATTATGCTGGATCCTATTTAACTATCTAATTTCCTTTTTACTTGGATGAACCAGCAGCTTCCAAAACTAAGCTATAATTAGTTAGTGGATATAGCCTACCTTGATTTCAGTAAGGCATTTGACAAGGTGCCCCATGATATTCTTGTAAAGAAGCTGGTAAAATGCGGTCTTGACTCTGCTACCACTCAGTGGATTTGTAACTGGCTGACTGACCGAACCCAAAGGGTGCTCATCAATGGTTCCTCTTCATCCTGGAGAAGAGTGACTAGTGGGGTGCCACAGGGTTCTGTCTTGGGCCCGGTCTTATTTAACATCTTTATCAACGACTTGGATGATGGACTCAAGGGCATCCTGATCAAATTTGCAGATGACACCAAACTGGGAGGGGTGGCTAACACCCCAGAGGACAGGATCACACTTCAAAACGACCTTGACAGATTAGAGAACTGGGCAAAAACAAACAAAATGAATTTTAACAGGGAGAAATGTAAAGTATTGCACTTGGGCAAAAAAAATGAGAGGCACAAATACAAGATGGGGGACACCTGGCTTGAGAGCAGTACATGTGAAAAGGATCTAGGAGTCTTGGTTGACCACAAACTTGACATGAGCCAACAGTGTGACGCGGCAGCTAAAAAAGCCAATGCAATTCTGGGCCTCATCAATAGGAGTATAGCATCTAGATCAAGGGAAGTAATAGTGCCACTGTATTCTGCTCTGGTCAGACCTCACCTGGAGTACTGTGTCCAGTTCTGGGCACCACAGTTCAAGAAGGACACTGACAAACTGGAACGTGTCCAGAGGAGGGCAACCAAAATGGTCAAAGGCCTGGAAACGATGCCTTATGAGGAACGGCTAAGGGAGCTGGGCGTGTTTAGCCTGGAGAAGAGGAGGTTAAGGGGTGATATGATAGCCATGTTCAAATATATAAAAGGATGTCACATAGAGGAGGGAGAAAGGTTGTTTTCTGCTGCTCCAGAGAAGCGGACACGGAGCAATGGATCCAAACTACAAGAAAGAAGATTCCACCTAAACATTAGGAAGAACTTCCTGACAGTAAGAGCTGTTCGACAGTGGAATTTGCTGCCAAGGAGTGTGGTGGAGTCTCCTACTTTGGAGGTCTTTAAGCAGAGGCTTGACAACCATATGTCAGGAGTGCTCTGATGGTGTTTCCTGCTTGGCAGGGGGTTGGACTCGATGGCCCTTGTGGTCTCTTCCAACTCTATGATTCTATGATTCTATGATTCTATGATTCTATAATTGGAATTGTGCCAAAATCTGTCCTCTGGTTTTTGGTTTTTTTGCTTTCTTTCCCTGTAAAGGAGATTTATTTGTTTTTCTTCCACTTAGTCAGGAGACTTTAGAATTTCTTTGCATTTCTGTATCATGGTGTGGTGGTTGAGGGTGGAGTCTTTGTTTTCCATCCCAGAAAACATTTCCTTAGCATTCTGCTGCCACCCCAGCTGCTCATACTTCCTGATGTGAAAAAGCCACATGGGCAGAGCACTTGGCTATCGAGTGCCTAAGTTTGCTGTGCTGGCTGATTTTGTTTTTTCAAGTTCTTCTCTTTCTTTCCCTTTTTCAAAAACACTTTCTGCCCTGATTTCTTTAAAACTAAAAAGACTTCAAGGTTAAAGAACAATCATGGACACTACCTCCCCTCCTTCCAGTTAAAGACATCTTGGGATTTTTCAGGAAGTGCAAGCACTTAGGAAGGTTGCAGGATGCAGAACACCAGAGACATGATTTGCAGAAAGAAAGAAATGATACTCAGAAAACCCCTTGGCCATCTCGGAAGAGACAAACTAAAATTGACAGTGTTCTTGCTCCAAATAGTTTTCCCAATTGCTCTTTTCCCTTGATGTGGCTATGTGGAAAATGCCTGTGTGTGCTTCTCATCCATGCTTCTCCTTTTATAGTGACAGCGATGAAAAGCCACTCAAAGGGAGCCTGCGGTCTCTTAACATGGACATCAAAACTGCAGAAAGCGCTGACAGTTTGGTGGATTATGGAGACGGGGACCACAGAATGTTCAACGAAGATGGCTCTTTTATTGGAGCTTACACGGGCTGCAAGGAAAAAGCATCGGTTGAAAGCATTGGCAGTTCTACAGCAACCTTCCCTCTCCATGCATAAGATGTTAGCATGAATAATTCATTTCAGATCACCATATTTATCTTTTACTAGCCATCAAATATCATACAGGTCAGACATAGGCTGCAGGAAAGTTCAAGACCTTGACATCCGGCCTATGTAGAAATAGGCGGTTGACTTCGAAAGCTGGTTTTTGAGACTCTTCTTCCTCAAGGCGTGGTCGTTTTCAGTTAGTTAAAATGTGACTCAGACCTACAGTTTGGTAAGATATATGCCACTCAGTCTGACCAAAACCATGGCTACTTCAGTGTTATATATGTATATAGGGGTCTGGTGCCCTCCATGTTTCTTACGACCCAGTCCTTTAGATATGTGTGGCTGCAACGGCACTCAAACAGCTTACACTAAAATGTTTACTATGGCGTCTTTGGTTTCGATGGTGGGTCACAGGAGTCCTCCTGCACTGCCTCTCAGATGCAATCGCATTTTAAAAAGTGACTACCAATTACTGGATGCTTAGGATTGTGCTGGCATGACTTACCCCTGGGTTGGCCAATGTCAGATAGGATGCTGTCTGACCAAATCATTGCCAGCCCTGCCTCTGCTAAACCCACCTGGTGCTCAGTTCTCTGCTGCACGGCAACACTATGCTATGCCGTGCCAGTGTGTTGCGTCTGCCAATGGTGTGCTAACACTGACCCATGGTAGCAGTGTGGCATCTTGTATCCAGAACGATCCCAGTGCAATGTACTCACCCACTCAATTCCGAATGTTTGTTGGCACACTATAGCTAAAAGGATTGGACCTTAAATTAGAACTTACTTTGTTTCTCATTGCCTTTGTACAAACATTTCAAAGCCCATTTTCTAATACTATCATAACCCCGGTACTTACAGGGATCAGACTCCGGGCAGAGAAATCAACAGTTACTTATAGTAAAGTCCTACATAGTAAAGAGAGAGAGAGAGAGAATTATAAATAAATGCATTCCAAATGCTACATTATTTAATGTCCTAAAGGCAACTTCCCCAATGATTATGGAATTCGTATTCCATGTTGATGGCAGGGGCTTCGAAATGCAGCACGATCTACCTTCTGCCAAACTTCCTGAAACAGTGGATTAAAAGTTTTTCTCCTCTTTTTGACCACTAGCTGGTGCTCTTTCTTTAGGAAATCAGCTGCAACAGCTTTCTTCTGGCTGGGGAAAGCACAGGTCTGATTCAGAGCAATTGAGTCAGTTCGGGGGGAGGGGGTATAGGTTCTCCGACTGCTTAGCACCCCTTTTAAGCAAAGTGCTGCCTTTTGAAGCAAACTGGGTTTATCAGCACCCTAGCTGTATATTTGTACGCCCACACACCTTTTTGTACATATTCTGTTTATATTGTTGGAATGGGGGCAAGACACATTTTTTTTGTTGCTGCTGTTGTTCTGGGGTTTTGTTTTGTTTTTTTGCAGCAAAACACAATGGTTTCTGGGACCATGGAGCTGAGGATCAACTGGGTTTCTCTTGTCAAGTCCAGTTTTATATGAATGAGGTACATTTTCCATACAAAACATGTTGAGAAGTATTTCTGCTATATTCAATTTCCCTCCTCCTGTTTTACACACACACACACACACACACACAATCCCCCAATGAATATTTTAAAATTCATTGCAGGCACAGCTTATGTGCTACTGAATCAAAGGAAATGTCATTACTGAAAAAAGTCTTTTATATGTTATTATTATTATTATTTAGTCCCAGCAGAGTTGTCTATTTGAGCTTGTAGAACAACTGTTACCCAGTACTAGAATTATTCCAGTGAGTTTTATGCACACGTGGTCAGGTTAATGACAATGATATTGGAGGCTGCTGCATGAAAAATTATCCCAGGGTGAGATATCTCAGCATTTTGTGTGTACATATAGTCAGTTTGTTATTCAACCTTTCCCCATATTATTTGGTAAGCATTTACATATACATACTGATAAATCTGGTGCATGCATTTTAAAAAATAAATTCTGAGCATGTACAAATATTATGCTACTATTGTTCTCTTTTGAGGTGATTATGGAATTTAACAAATAGTGATGGAGAACTAGCTCCACTTACTCCAGGGCGGACTCAGAATCTTCATAGGGCTTCAGTTTAGTGCAAAGGGCATCCCAGTTGGCAACACTTCAGTCAGTTACTTTGGGGGGATTATTAGAGCATTTGGTGCCAAGATGACTGAGATAATTTAGGCTCTTATAACAGTTCACACAGGTAGTTCTTTTGGCCTGTTCCACAGGTGACAGAGGAGACTGCGTCACCAAGATTGGCTGTGTGTTATCGTTTATCAACTTAAAATCTGGCAGAGAGTGAGGAAGTTTGTATCATTCCTTCAGTGGTATTTTGGAAAGTAGTAAAATCTGAACTAGATACACAGATGCAGCAATGCCTTCCTTGTGCAAATGCCACAGAGGAAAAACCTGAGCCAAAGTCTCATGTGCCTTCTTTAGAGGGACTGAGGAGCTGGATGGATGCAAAGCATTCAATGCCCTTCAGGGCCCACCATATGATGTGGAAATTCGCTAGTCCTCAAGGACTCAAAACGCGAGGCTGACCTCCCAATGTTGGTTCAAAAATCTGCTGGGGGGACAGGACACAAAAACCCTGTTAAGGCATTCAGTTACCTGGGAGCACCTTGTTGACCATCACATAACAGCAGTATGTATCAGACTTTTTACAAATGCTTTATGATGCTACAGCAATATCCCTTCTGTTTCCCATTTATCATATGAGTGCTTTTATCTATTCCAATTTCAGAAGGTGTAAACCTTAATGTCACATCTCAAAGCTAGAAGAAAACATAAAATGCCAAAAGAGAGTGCACAATGAAAATGTTTTTAAAAATTGCATTGAATTGTTAAATATGTGTTAGCTGAATATTAATGAATAGTGTGAGATTTTGGTTTTTTTTTAAAAAAAGTCTGCCTATTAATATCTTTCCATTGACACGCTCTAAAGACTTCTTTAAAAACAACAGGAAACTCCTGAACATTCCTGGACATTCTCTTGAGCAAGAGAGGGAGGGAGTTGTGAAAAAGAAATATTAATGTTTTCCAGTATGAGCTTAATAGTTGAAGCCAGAATACATGCTGTGATTTTAGCAGGGATGTTGTTTCCCCCCACAATAAGTGTAAATTTGAGATGACAGCAGAGTTGATTTATCATCTTAAAAGCAGAGGTTATGTTGAACCTCTTTCTGCATTCCGAAATATAAAATTCCAGTAATGTTAAATATTTGCCACTTGATATGCAGAACTGATAAACTGACATTGCATACTTAGATTTTCAGAAAGCTTATGTGAAAGGGATGGGCCATACTTGGAAACTTCTTTTCTTCATATGATTCCTGCCCCAAGTCTACAGATTTGGAACTGTCAGGATAAACCAGATTGTATTCTGCACAGCCTGAAACAGATAGCCACTGGAAAAACATAGTGAGAGCTGGTATATAAGCTACAATTGATCCCAATATCTTACTACGACCACCACCAATTACCGTATTTTTCGCTCTATAACACGCACCCGACCATAACACGCACATAGATTTTGGAGGAGGAAAAGAAGAAAAAGAATATTCTAAACGAAACAGTGGATGTATGATTTTTGTGGTTCATGCTGTAGCCACAGACATGTGATCTGACGGTGAGTTTGGGGTAGCCCAATGCAAAAATCCTGAGGATCCATGTGGATCCATGCTTTGTAACCACATTTTTGCACCACTGCGGCCCCAGGCAACAGTGGGTGCGTGATTTTTTTGGTGCAAGCTGTAGCCATGGACATGCTATGTGATCTGATGGTGAATTTGGGGTGACCCAATGCAAAAATCCTGAGGATCTATGTGGATCCGTGCTTTGTAACCAGGCTCTCTGTCCCTCTCTCCTCCCCAGTCAGCGGCTCTTCTCCCGCTTTGCTGTTTCAAAGCGAGCAACGGAGGAGGGAAGGAAGGGGAACCATGGATCCTCTGCTCACGACTGCAGCAGATCCCCCCGCCATCTGTAGGCATTCGCTCCATAACACGCACAGACATTTCCCCTTACTTTCTAGGAGGAAAAAAGTGAGTGTTATGGAGCAAAAAATACGGTACTATATGACTGAATAACACATTTGGAAAATATAGTTGCCATGCAAAATTAAAATTATATCTAAAAAGCATCTCATGGTGATTTACAATGTGAAATTGGCCTAAGATTACAAAACGATATGGTTTTAAGGGTTTCAAATTGTACAAACAATGCAACATAGTAGATAACACATCATAAGCTACTACTTACTTTGTTTCATTATATTTATAAAGATTGTACGGAAAGCATTTCAATAATAGAGTAGTTCTAGCAATATCCGTGAGATTATATAGCAGCTGCTTTGAGGATTTTGATTTGTTTCGGAGCTCTTTTCCATAGGATGTGGACCCATGCTATGTTTATAGAAAAAGAAGTGCCAGAACTCTTGTTCCCTTATAATGGTAATGGCACCCACTTGAGAGGTGCCAGAACTGAGTTCTGCTGAGTTCCAGCTGAAAAAAACAGTCCTGTTGTGGACCCATGGTTGTGCAGAAATGGTCCAATTGCCATCTTCCTAAAACTTCCATTGACTTGGCAACAGAGCAGGCCCTCTCAGACTAGGATTTGTTTCAGCTGGAATATTAAGTCTTTCACCTCTGGACGTGCAATCATGTGCAGACTCCTGTGGAGGTAAACTGTCTTAAACCAAACCCTGTTCAGGTATCTGCCTCCCCACATTAAATTAGAATCATATTAAAAAGAAAGCCCTGTCTCCTCTTATCATGTACTCACATGTTGTTGGTAAAATTTCTCCAGTGAGTAGCCTGTTCTGCATGACGGAGGCTGCATAATATATTGAATGCAAACTCCTGGGTAGAAACTCAGGGAGTGCAGGATGAGTGCAGGTTAGTTAAAAGTGTGACATTGGAGGTTTATTTGCAAATCATCCCTATGCACAAATGGGAAACAGGGTGGCTGCAGATCAGGGTTCTGAATTGTTTAGACCAACTGCAAGTACAGAACAGGCTGCCCACAGCAGAATTTGCTCCTCCAACACATGGGGGCCGATGGAACCAAGCAAGGACATGGCAACCATGAAACGTTTTCAGAGTAAACACAGAATTACACTATAAATCTGCCATTCAGAGTCTTAAATGTTTACATGTCAGTCCCATTCCTATTCACCTCAAGTCTCCAAATTTGGGATCATTTGTAATTTTTCAGCATTTGCACAGAATTGGTCAGAGCCAAAGCATAGAATTTGTTTTTATATATACATATATACACATTTCTTCATGGGTGAAAAAAAAGATGGGGACATGAATACCAGGCGCATACTGTTACTTTTTGAAATCAATGTTAGTGGAGGTTTATTAAGGCTTAGAAAAGTGTGTTTGTATTGTAGTTGCTGTTTGTATCATGCCAATGTATATGTATGGTTTTAAAAAAAATATTTTCATTCTACATGAATTTCAACTTTGCTAATAAAAGTTTGACTTGATGTAATCTTCAAAAGCCTGACATGAGGTATCCTCTTATCCTATGAAATATGAGAGTAGCACAAGTTTTTGATGGCTTTCAGCACTCCCAGAGCAGAGTTCCAGAGGCTGGCAATTCCATCTATGAAAATATGTGACCAAATATTGCTGTGTGTGTATTTTACAGTTGAACACCATGCCTGGAATTTTCTTCCAAAAAGATCTACCAATAAGCCCATCTTCGATCTTGTGCCATTGGGACCCCTATTCTCATCACAGAACTATGCTCTCCATTGTGGTTTAACAGACAATCCCACTTTGCAGGGAACTCTAGATATTGTAGCTCTAGGAATAGTGGTCTCCTTACAAGTCTCAGCAAGCTTAACAAACTACAGTGCCCAGGATTCTGCTGTTAAAATGGTATCATAGTGTTCTCAATTGATGCAGATGTGGTGTTAAAAAGAAGCCACTGTTCATGGTAATGCTTCCTCATAAAACTGGGAGTTTTGACACTTTGAAAATATTTGCGAGATATCCCCAATTCCCTCCAAATTCACCAATTATGAAAGAGGCAGAGAAATGTTACAGGGGATTTCATAAGACCTCAAAAGGGAGATTATGTTTCCAAAGCAAATAAACTAAAAAGCAAATGACAGATACTGTGCAAGGGGAAAAATAAATATATATGTGTAAAATATGACCAGCAGGCTGTTGTGAACTGCAAACTGAGCCATAATACTTATTGGACTGATGAGAGATGGGAAGATGATGCCATTCAATTTGCAACCAATGCTTAGCACCTTCACCTCGGTCCCCAATTCACTTGCAGCATTCTTCTCACTTGTGTTATCAAACAATTCCTCTGCGCCACGCACCCGTCTCTCTGCGACTGTGCATTTAATGTTTTCGACCTTTTTACCTTCATGAACTAAACACTCACAGAGGCCAAACCATCAGCGCAAATACAAATGCACCTTGGAAAGGTATTAACCTTTCAGGGAGGTCTCAAGGGCGTTTGAAATTTTGCCATTACTATTCATATTCCACATATAATGAGATTGATACTTTTCTCAGTATCATAATGGGGAGAGGAAAAAAACTCACAATCATGTGCTCCACTGGGCTGAGAATAAAGATGCTACTTCCACCTTCAGATACTGAAAGCACAGAAGTTCAGATTCATTGCAATATCATATGCTCCATGACTGACTGAAACCAGGAGATGAGGAGAAACGGCGACTGAGATGCAAAGTTAGGAGTGCAATATGGAACCATAAGATCCAGCCTGAGGGACTCAGAATGAGTCAAGGTGCCATCTTGTTTACTTTTCCAGCAAGGGGATTCCAGCTGACCCCTGCCTAAAACATGGTAGTAAATTACAGTGAGGGGTTGGCACTGCTCTAACAGAGAGGTACAAAAGAACAGGAGAATAGCCTACTAGATCAGACAAAGGCTCATCTAGCCCAGCCTCCTGTTCTCACAGTGGCCACCCAGATGCCTGTGGGGAACCAGGGAGCAGAAGATGAGCACAAGAGCCCTCTCCCCTCCTGTGGTTTCCAGCCATTGGTATTGAGAAGCATAGCTGCCTCCCGACTGTGGAGGCCAAGCACAGCCGTCATGGCTTGTAGCCATTGATAGCTCTCTCTCTCTAAGAGCCAGTGTGGTGTAGTGGTTACGAGCGGTGGACTCGTAATCTGGGGAACCGGGTTCGATTCCCCGCTCCTCCACATGCAGCTGCTGGGTGACCTTGGGCTAGTCACACTTCTTTGAGGTCTCTCAGCCCCACTCACCTCACAGAGTGTTTGTTGTGGGGGAGGAAGGGAAAGGAGAATGTTAGCCGCTTTGAGACTCCTTGGGGTAGTGATAAAGCGGGATATCAAATCCAAACTCCTCCTCTTCTTCTCTCCCCATGACTTTCTCTAATCCTCTTTTAAAGCCACCCAAGGTGGTGGCCATCATTGCCTCCTGGGGGAACGGGTTCCATAGTTTTACTCTGCACTGTGCATCATTGGGTGTCCACAAGTCCTGGTGTTATGAGTATTTCTCTATCCACTTTCTTTGTAAATGTCTATCATGCTGTCTCTGGCTCACCTTTTCTCTAAACTAAAATGTCCCAAACACTGCAGCCTTTCTCCCTAGAGGAGTCGCTCCATACCCCTGATCATTTTGGTGACCCTTTTCTGAAACTTTTCCAACTCTACAATGTCCTTTTAGAAGTGAGTTGTCCAGAACTGTAAACAGTACTCTAAATGTGTTTGCACCATAGATTGGTATGACAGCATTATGATATTGACTGGTTTATTTTTCAATTCCTTTCCTAATCATTCCTAGCATGAAATTTGCCTTTTTCATGGCTGCCACACACTGGGTCAACATTTTCAGCAAGCAATCTGCTATGACCCCAAGCTTTCGCTCCTGTTCTGTCACCTACAGTACATATCCAATGAGCATATATGTGAAATTCAGATTTTTTTGCTCAAACATGCATCACTCTACACTTATTTACATTGAATTGCATTTGTCATTTTACTACTCATTTGCTCAGTTTGGTGAGGTCCTTTTGGTGCTTTTTGAAATCACGTCTTTGTTTTAACAACCCTGAACAATTTAGTGTCATCAACAAACTTGGCCACTGCCCTGCTCACCCCTGACTCTGGAACAAGTTATGAACAAGTTTAAAAGCACAGGTCCCAATGCCAATCCTTAGGGGACTCCACTTTCTACTCTTCATTTGGAAAACTGTGCATTTATTTCTGTTCTTTACTTCCTTCAACTTAACCAATTCCTGATCCACAAGATCCTCTTATTCCTTGACTGCTAAACTTACTCTTGGGAGTAGGGTCAAGGGAGTAGGGTCACCATTTCTCATGTGCAGGTATACTTGTCATTAATCTAACTAGAGCCACAATTTCATTAATTTGAAATATACCAGAGATCTAGTGCAATGGGACTTCAGAAACTAAGAATGTTGGCAATGCAACTATGCCTTGGGTGTGGGAAAGATAATGTATTGCCTACATTATCTGGCCTGTCTGGCCACACCTTTTCAGGAGACCTTCCTGTGGGAGACTTCCTGAGCAAGCTGGACATCAGCTCTCAGAACCGTCCCTACAGGATTCCCATAGGTCCCTACAGGGACCACTGAGACTGAAACCAGGCCTGCTGGGCTCCCACCAGCACTTGCCACTGCCATCCTCCCTCTCCTCCATTGTCATGAAATGACTTGCTCTTAGAGGTGGCCATTTTTTAAGTCCCATGGCAACGTTGTGCATTACTGACCCCACCTGTCAGGATACTGTCAGCTGCTCCTGGCTGGTTGCCCAGGAAAATATAAAGACGAGGGGAAGTTTCTTACAGTCCTTTTTTATTTCATACTTTATAGAGAGAGGCTATAGACCCCAGCCTCTTGGATAATGGCATTGTCGCGAGTGAATTTCCCTTCCCCTTCTTCATTTGTCATCATCATCATCTCCTCTACGAGTGCTGCTGAGTGCCCTCTTGAAGGAATGGGTTTCCCAAACCCCAAAACTGACTGTGCAGGCAGTTTTTAAACTGCACCAAAATCCCCATTTCTTGGACTTCCGGGTTAGCGCGATCGGCAAATGGCGGATTCCCTCCAAGCTCCGGAGGGAATCGGCTCTGTGGAAGACGGATCCTGCCGTGGCAACGATGTGGGGGCCCTCAGAAACCACAGGCATGGAAGCCTGTGGACCTGGTGACTCGGCGGGCACCATTTGCGCCCTCCCCGACCCACAAAGAAGCCTTTTTAAAGGCTTCGGAGCGGGTGACGGAGAGCGGCGTGGTGCTGTGAGTGGATCGCTTCTTCTACGGAGTGAAGCCGCGAGCCATAGCCGGAGAGCGCTGACTTCTTCCTTGAATATTTGGGCTGCAAAAGTAACAACCATCAGTAGTACAGAAATTGGACTTAAAATCCTACTTTTAAATTCGGTACGACCGGGGGATGCGTTAAAAGGAAGTCTGCCCCCGTTTTGTAGACAATTTTAAGCAAGAATTGGATAACTAAGGTCGAGAGACCACTTTTCTCTTTGCGAGATAAAAGTGATTAATTCCACGATTTGGCACTATAAGTATTCTGCTGGAGGATAAGAACTGACTTTAAGGAGCTGAGGCGCAACCCCCCGGGATCCGGGAGTGATCCGCGAGAGAGCCTGATGAGGAGGTATAAAGAGTTTGACAGCTGTCAAACAAGCTGTCAAAGTTACAAGAATTCGCCTTCTGTTATTTTTTCTGGTTATTTTCGATACATTTGACTTGAAGCCGTTGAAAATTAAGAAAAAATAAGAACAAAGTAACTAGATTGTTGGAGAAAGAATATTAAGTAACCAGAACCCCTCTAGAGGGAGTTCTGAGACATTACAATGGCTGCAGATGGAAAATTACAGGCTGAGCTGGAAAGAATGCTTTTTCTCATGGGAAAATTACAAGATCAGAGTGTAGCTCTGGCTACAGATGTTTCGACCTTGAAATTGAAAGTAAATAATCTTGTTGATGGCGTCATGGACTTGACTCAAGAAAATTCTGCAGTTGAACAAAAAGAGATATGTGCAGACTCAGAGGAGTGGGAAGGAGGAGCTGAAATGTTGCAGGTGAAAAAGGACAACCAGAGGCCTGAAAAAATGGATTACAAAGAAAACAAGACTTGGATGATGAAAATTTGGTTTGAACTTGAGAATGAAGATTGGAGGAATCTCCCCACGGGGAGATCGGAAGACCTATGGATTACAAATCTGATTAAGGTGAAAGTTGGAGCTTTTGGGACATTTGGGACATTTGGACTTAAAAGGAACAAGAAACATGATTCGGGCTCCACTTTTGAATATGGAGGTCTGGTTGGAAGAAATGTAGACCCCATTGGGACAGAGCTTCTCCGAGATTTGATGTTTACTATAAAAGACTACCAACAAAACCGGCAGAGAGGGACTGAAAGAGATTTAAGGGCCTCGGACGTGAGGGATCCGGGCTGAGAGTTGATAGATTGATGGATAATTTTTGAGGATCGAAACCGGGAAAGGGGGGGTGAGAGTTTTGGAATCCAAAGGGTGTAAAATTATATGTTGTTTTCTGTTATTTTGTTTTGTAAATAATATAAAAATTGGGAAATTTGTGGAAGGGAAATGGGGCCGTCCTTAGAAAAGTATGTAAAGGATGTATATTTTGGTTTAATTGAGGTTTATAAGTTAAATTTGGTTAACTAAGAAGAATTAAGTAAAATATTAATAAGGTAAAGGTGGGAGATAAGAACTTGCTGAGTAAACTATTGGAGTTGGGATGCAAGAGGGGGAGGTGTGGGGAAGTCAGGGAAAGTGGTTAAGAAATTAGGGATTTGAAATTACATGTGTGTGTCTTTGTGTTTGTATGTTTGTGTTGTGTATTGTCTGTGTTTGTGTAAGTTTTGAAAACCCAATAAAAATTTTATTAAAAAAACAACAACAAAATCCCCATTTCTCCTTAGCTAAAATGCATAAACTTTAGCCGTTGAGCAAATGCAAAACAAGAACACAGCTCTCTCCCTTATCAGTTTGACGGCAAGACTGGCCTTGACTTTACCAGTAGAACAGACACAGACATATCTTATGTCCTGACCACAAATGACGCAAAGTCCCAAGTCTGGGACTAACGCCAGAGCATGTTCTCGGAAGTAGTGACCTCTTGCTCCAAGATAGGAGTAGGAACAGGAATATCCTTTTATGCTCAGAAGTACAGGAAGGAAGATCCTTTTATGGTTGAGAGTACCAGAGCAGGAACATATGTGATGTCAACCTGTGTACGTACGCCGACGTGGTTGGGCTCCTAGGGGAGGAGTGAGAGGGTGCCTGGAGGATATATAAACTGCATGAAACCTGTCATTTCTTTGGACTTGCTGTGGACTTTATAACGCAAGTGCCTTCTGCTATCCGGAGAGCAGAATAAACTCTTTCTTTGAACCAACTCGGTGTCATTTTGACTTCCTTCCTCCTGTCCCAGAGCAACGCAGACCCAATCGGTGAACTCCAATAAGGCTTCACTCTGTCTTCAAGCTCTTTGCTCTCCTACTTTTAAGGCTCACTGGCTTCTGGGAGATGGAGGTTCTAGAATGCTTTCTAATGATAACTTGTCGGCCAGGTATTGCTGTGGCTCTTCCATGATTTCCCAACTTTCCCCCTCATCTGCCTCTGAGCTGTGACCTTCCTCAAAGCCCTGTAATAATTCTTTATTGTCTTCCTCTTCCTCCTCCCTGGAAGTGTCAGGATGGGGGGGGGCGGTTACCACCACTCCTCCTCTGCCAAGTCCCTGACACCACCATTGTCACCACCACAGCTGGATAAACCCGCCAGTCCATCCGGAGAAGAAGAATATGAGCGGCAGCTGCAGCAGGATCACTAATGGGGTTCATTTTCCTGCCCTAAGACCCCACAGCCCTTAGAAACTGGCCTAGAAATCACCCTTCAGAACATGGGAAGCTGATTTATACTGAATCAGACCATTGGTCTATTTAGCTCAGTATGGTCTATGTTGACTTCTAGCAGCTCATCAGGGTTCCAGGAAGGAGACTCTCCCAAGACTACCTGGAGATGCTGAGGGTTGAACTTTGGACCTCCGGCATGTAAAGAAGATGCTCTGCCACTGAGCTATGGCCCGTCCCTTTTCTCATCTTGGTGCCTCTGGGTCCTCACTGATGATTTTTCATGCTTAATTTAGCAGGGTGTGGGTTGGGGCGGAATTAGAATTCGTTGGCTTTGCCTTCCATTGGCTCTACCTCTGCCTTCTGTTTGGGCTCCCTGCATTCTGCCCCACTAATACTGATAGGCACCAGCCACCACTGGTGCATAGACTTCCCCCATGTCCAATTGAGGATGATTTTATACCCAAAAGGCAATGAACAGAAAATTGCAGCAGTCTGTTCCTTTCTTTCTTTTTTAGTGGCTTCATAAGTCTGATGAGCTTGTTCTGCAGTTGTTTATTTCTATCTTGGCTGCTTATTTTATTTGATGCTCTGCAGCATCTTGGCATAACACAGAAGGGAACCAGTCTGCTATTTGTTCATAAAACATTGCTACCTGCTCTTCACCATAAGGTCCCAGAGCAGGTTACAACAACAGAACACAACATTATTAGAACAAATAAAAATATTGCAATTATAAAACACATAAAGACATTCAAAATACAGCAATGTGAATTCAGCAAAAGATATGTGTCTCAAAAACCAACCTAGAGTGTAAAGCTAGGCACACCACTATGGGGTGAGAGTTAGCATGTTGTATAATTTATTTAATCTGTTTTCACATTCCAGACACGCTGAGAATTGACAACTTCCCATGCTTTCCCCTTGAAATTGGTGTGCCACAAGAAACTATAATCCTACATTATTGAAATATGTGGGATCCATTTACATAATGGTGATTCTAATTCAGGGGTCAACAAACTTTTTTAGCAGCGGGCCGGTTAACTGTCCCTCAGACTGTGGAGGGCTGGACTATATTTTTTGGGGGGGAAATGAACAAATTCGTTTGCCCCACAAAGAACCCAGAGATACATTTTAAATAAAAGCACACATTCTACTTATGTAAAAACACACTGACTGACCGTGGCTGGATTTAGAAGGTGATTGGGCCAGATCCGGCCCCCGGGCCTTAATTTGCCTACCCATGCTCTAATTCTTTGTCATCTTACCAAGCTTCTTCCCCTATGGAAAATGGTGACGCTCTGTCATTCTGCTCATGCTGTTCATATATATGGCATCCCAAATCTTTATGAAGGCAGCAGGCAAGAGTGATGCATCTTCTAAAGCAACCTGAAGGATGTCATGTTCACATCGCTGCGGAACAGTGGACCAGTGATTACATGATGGATTATATGTCAATTTCACAACAGGGTAGAAAATGTTAGCCTGTTTGGTCTCTGCTGTCTGAATCTAAATATTGTTTCATTCTCTTTGTGTTGTTATCATCAGGCATCCACATTGCATGGGCTGCAATAGAACGGGTGACAGTACACAAACAGAAAGAAAGAGAAAATAGCTTCAAACTAACATTATTAAGAACTTAGGAAGAACTCTGTCCCATCAGTCCGGCATCCTATTCTCACAGCGGCCAACAAGATGCCTATGGGAAGCCCACATGCAAGCAGGACTTCAGTGCAACTTGTGAATCCCAGGAACTAGTGTTCAGATGCAAACTGCCTATGACACCAGAGCTATAACATAGCCATCATGGCTCATAGCCATAACGGCTGGCTGCTAGCCATAATTGGTATGTTTTATCTCCAGTGTCAGAGGCATCATAACTGGGAAGCTCTGGTACCCAGGTCCTGCTTGCAGACTTCACATAAGCATTGGATAACACAGCCATCACGTCAAAGTTCCAGATCTGTCAGCTCTCATTCACAGCATTTATGTCATCAAAACTGAGATGCATATAATTCAAACAATGAGCCTTGTTCCCCCCGCAACATTCACTGACATCTGCAATTGTCATGTGACAAAACAAATAGAACAAGAATGGTATTCATTAGAGGTTTTCAAACAGAGGTTGCATGACCATCTGTCAGGAATTATTCACCTGTGATTCCTGCATTATGGGGAGTTGGCCTAGATGACCTTTGTGGTCCCTTCCAACTCTATAATTCTACAATTCTAGGAAAACAGAAATATTGAAATGGGAAATCACACCTGGTAGATTATTCTAGCATTCCTGAGAGTTGCCTGCAGTCACATATGGAATCTTGCTCTCCAGAGGTTTTCAAGGAGTTGAGCAAACATTTGTCAATAAAAGGTTTCAGTTAGAGCTTTTTCCCCTGAGAAAATGAGATTTTCTGAGACTTGTCTCTTTCTCTCCCAGAAAAAGCATTCACTATTCTCCAAAATCTCTCTATGACAGTTTCTTTCAGTGCCAATTCCCATTCTCCTCTCCCTGCTGCCAAGGCCATGGAATCATGTGAAGTCAAGGGCATAGTGCAAAATGGTGGCCAGGTAGCCAGCATGGCTCCTGCTCCTGCTTTCATTATTTGCAATGAAAACAATACACACATACATGGTGTGTGTGTTAACAAGGTGTGCTATTCAGGTTTGTGCAGAGGAGCGAGACAGCTGGGTACACTTGCCCCAGGCCTCAGAGGACTATGCCAGCCAGAGGGGTCCACCAGGGGCCTTCTGGACAGACGCTGTCATGCCAAGAACAAGGCCTCAGGCCTCAGACCAACTCTGTGTGTGCTTGGTGCTATGTCACTGCTAATGGTGTGGCTCTGGGAGGTGGGACTCATTGGAGGAGCAATGACAACATATATTATAGAGCATATGATAGAGGTTGGAAGAGAAGTATGTCCTAGAACATGATTCCTGGGCCGTCTTTACTCGGGGGTAAAGGCACAGGGCACCCTGGTTCCAAATTCCGGGGGGTGCCAGATGGCTGGCTGGTGCATAGCTTCCCTCCCAAGCCTCTGCAGGCATCAGTGGCAGAGCTTCATGCTCTGGCACCAGGGGGCAGAGAGCAGGCGGGGCAGGGCTGGTGCACGTCCCGGGGGCATAGCATACTGCCCGCAGGGGCGTGACAATAGTCCTGGGGGTGTGGCATGCCACCTGCGGGGCGTGCCGCCCAGCACGGGCAGGGAGCAGCCGCGATGGCACCCCACCAGGATCGCGCTGCCAGGGGCAGTGCGCTCCCCCCGCACTCCTCTTTTTCCGCCAGTGCCGGGGATTGCTCTCCTCCCACAGTGGCATGGCGGAGAGCTGTGCACAAGCCAACCATATGGCTGGCGGGCACACAGCTTCCCTCCCAAGCATATGTGGGGTTTGCTGTCCTCCTGCAGCGGCATGGGGGAGAGTTGTGAGCCCACCAATCAGATGGCTGGCAGTGCGCAGCTTCCCCCCCGCCATGCCACTATCCGTGTATAGAACGACCTTGTCTAATACATGGGGAAATATGGTAATTTGGGAGCACTGGGCAGATCTTTGCACCCCAGCGCAACATATGCTAAAGATGGCCCTGCATGATTCCTTTGTTTAGTGTCAGACAGAGAACCTAATAATCTGGGTATTGTGCTATGTGCTGATTCTCTTGGGAATATCTTGGATATGAGGGTAGGCAGTGGGGGCAGGGATGAATCCTCACAGCTGCCAACATTGTTGTACTACCCTTGGGGTGTTTGGCTACAGGGGCTGTTCTCCTGCATTCAACATTTACTACCATAATATTGCGGCGAGACCCACTTCTGAGAAACTGTTGGAGAATTTGTCCTTTCCCTGAAGGAACCTGGTGAAAAAGCTCTCTCTCCAATTTCTCTCCCAGGAAATAAGGTGGAAAATTTTGAGAAGCCATTTGCAAACAGTTCTATTGAGTTCTGCTAACAGTGCCGGGTTTATTGATGGTGACCCTGAAGGCTGCTTTTAATGTAATAATTCTATAAAAAAATAAGACGGGACATTTGTGGTAGGATTCAGATTTTACAGGAAATTTTTGCTTATGAGGGGAGGAGATTGAAAATATGTGAATGAAGAGCTGAAACAGCAAAACAACACTTTCCACTGTTGCTTCTCCTAAACCTGACTTCAGTTATCAAATAATTAAGCTAAGATGAAATTCACGCAGCAGCCTGAGAGCCTGTGAATCACTGAGCCATGTTCTTGGTAAGTTTGCCGCTTGCCTGGGAAGCTAGAGCATCTCTTGAAGCAAAAGACAAGATGCTTTAAGGTTAATTGAACCAATAATCAAGGTTTCTGTCTGTAATTCCTGGGTGATGCAGTCAATTACTAAAATAAATCTGACAGCAGGGAGATGATAATTGCGTGCAATTACTCTGTAAAGACTCAATTATGTCAACAATTAATGGGTATTTCCCATTGTGGTGAAATCTATCAATTTTTAGGGCTTATTATCTTGATTAAAAGAAGAAAAGGATTCAGCTCAAAGTTGTCAAGCTGTCTGGTATTGAGAAATCAGCTTGAAAAACAAGTTGAACCAACTTAGAGAAATGAAGGTTCATTTACATGATTTTCAGGGCAGTGAAATTGGAGCTGAGAGTGCATCTGAATAGTCAAGCTGCAGTCTGATAGATACACAACTACTATAGGAGAGTAAGCCCCATTGAACCCAATGGCAGCTACTTCTGAGTACATGTGCATATGATTGCACCATTACAGAATGATCTTAAAAGCAAATGCTGTTCTAGGCTGCATCAACAGAAGCTGATGCAGGGAAGTAAGGGTACTACATTATTCTGCCTTGGTCAGACCACACCTGAAGTACTGTGTCCAGTTCTGGGTATCAAAGCTTCAGAAGGATATTGACAAGCTGGAACATGGTCAGAAGCACCCAAGATGATCAAGGGTCTGGAAACCAAGCCTTAGGTGGAACGTTTGATAGAGTTGGATATATTTAGCTTGGTAAAGAGGAGGCTGAGAGGAGATACGATAGACATCTTCAACTATCTTAAGGGCTGTCACATGGAAGATGGAGAAAGCTCGTTTTCTCTTGCTCTGGAGGGTAGTACTTGAACCAGTGGCTTCAAGTTACAAGAAAAGAGATTCTAGAAGAACTTTCTGACAGTAAGAGCTGCTCGACAGTGGGACAAACTCCATCGGGAGGTGGTGGATTCTCCTTCCTTGGAGGTTTTTAAGCAGAGGTTGGGGGACCACAGGTCATGGATGCTTTAGTTGTGATTCCTGCGTTGCAGGGTGTTGGACTAGATGACCCTGGGATCCCCTCTAACTCTGCAATTCTATGATTCTATGTCTATTCAGAAGTAAGCCCCATTGAATTCAGTGGGACTTAATCTGCAGTCAGTAGGTCTAGGATTGAAAATTTATTGTTTTACTGGGAACCAGCTCCCTGTATTGTTCGCCAGGTAAGTGCCACTGCAGAAAATATTCCAGCTTGCTTAAATTTGCTGAAATAGAAACTTCTTTAGCAGGTGTCAAAGCGAGACAGTGAAAGTACCTGCCTAATATTAGTGGGTATGGAGCTCCAAAATGCAGGTGTTGTCATGCGGAAGGATCAGTTCCTTGCAAATTCAGAATGAAAGTTATGTGGCACTTTTAAAAGTGCCAGTTTCACAGATTGTGTCACCGTTTCTCTGTTGGTCCCCAGTGCCTTCTCCCCTGGAAGATCTCCCAGCGCATTTTGGAACCTGTCAGGCTCCATCAGGCTTCAAGGCTGGTCCATCTGAATGAGAGCACCACCACTGCAGGGTGGAGGAGCAGCCACCAGTTACTTGCACTGTGCAGGTTCATTGCTGGAAACAGCAGCAGGCAGTGTGTGTGTGTGTGTGTGTGTGTGTGTGTGTGTGTGTGTGTGAGAGAGAGAGAGAGAGAGAGAGAGAGAGAGAGAGAGACATTTTACAGGCAAACTGATACTTGCTGGTGCCATTGATGTAGTATTGAGGATCTCCCCAGGCAAGCTGTTTTTGTTTTTTAAAACTTTGGAAGCCTGTCTGCTTCTTTATCCTCAAGATACATAGCTACGAAAACAAGCAAACAAGCAAACAGATATTACCATAACCCAGTAAAGGGGCAACCCACAAAGCTTCATTCTGATCAGAAAGCACAGCGAGCCAAGTGCTCCCACCCTTTTGACACAATATGGTTTGTTGGAGGTGCCCTTCGCTAGAAAGAGCCATTCTTTCCTCCCAGCTCATTTGAATATGTTGTGTCTCTGCAGGCTTGTGTGAAATCACAAGTGCCCCTTAATTGCTCTTGGCAATACTTGTTGCACCATTTCTTTCACTGTAAAAAGCCTTGCACTCCCTCTCTACAGATGGTTGGACACATGGTGACTAATTCACTCCTTACAGCTTTAGCGACAGTTATTTTTGTGGCCATTTATTAAACAATTAAAAGTACCTATTCTGTATCTGTTACTAAGTGTTTTCAATGAAACTACTGCTTTATCTGCAGAAATCGAGCTCAGGTACTTATCATTCTGTGTATTTATATTCCTCTAAGTAGCAATTCGTTTAAAAACATACCTTAAAATTGCTAAGCTAGTTGAACTGTTACAATGTGCTGGCAATTTACCATAAATCACAAGCCCTGGCTAATTGTTCCTAATAAACACATTAACTTAATCCAAGCTCAGTGTGGAACAAAGATAAGATTTAGTAAATGAATCACCTGGAAGCCCTTTGAAATCAGGTTGCCCAACACTATGATAGTGATACATATACAGTATTGTAGTGAGCACATTCACACAAAAGACTCCTCTCTGTGACCTAGATCAGAGCTTGCCAAATAATAGAACACTAATTAATAATAATAATAATAATAATAATAATAATAATAATAAATAACAACAACAATTTTATTATTTGTACCCCGCTCTTTGGGCTGGGTTTCCCCAGCCACTCTGGGCAACTTGCAACATATCTAAAAACATAATAAAAACATCAATACTTAAAATGTTCCCTAAAAAGGCTTCCTTCAGATGTCTTCTAAAAGTCAGATAGTTGCTTATTTCCTTGACATCTGATGGGAGTGTGTTCCACAGGGAGGGCGCCACTACTGAGAAGGTCCTCTGTCTTCTCCATTCCTTCCAACATTTTGCCAAAGGAAATAGGGACGTCCTAAGGAAAAGTGGGACATTCTGGAATCAAATCAGAAACTGGGACAGCTTTTGTAAATCTGGGACTGTGCCTGGGGAAAAACAGGGAAACTTGGAGGGCCTGGGATTGCATCTAGATTAGAGGGTGTTCACATGCCATGGCTAATCTTGCTGGAAGTGGGGAAGGTTTCTGGGCTGATTGAAAGAGATAATGGAATCATAGAACTGCATCGTTGGAAGGGACCCCGAGCCAAGTCCTGTAACACAACAGCAAGACTTCGAGCTTCTATCACCCTGACTTTGCAGGTCCTATGTAAGACGCATGCCTGGCACCACTGAGGATTGTTTTTGCACACTAGGCAAAACCAGTTTTACTTATCCAGGTGTTTGGTCCTTTAATTGGGTGGGTAAGTACCTACGCCTGCAGCTTCTTTGTTGTGTGCTCGTCCTTTTCTATTTATTTGGGTGAGCACTTTAGGGTACAGGTTTTTAAATAGACATTTGCAGTGAAATTATTTACAGCGAGAAATTATCCAATAGTCCAATTCTGTGAATTCACAACAAAGGCCATCCAAGAGAAGGAGCATCCCAGGAATATGGAAGTTTGTTATCAGGCGTGACTCCCGCTAATTGATTTATGGCCCTCAATTAGCTCTTCACTGCCCGGCACACTTCTCCTGCCGCATGCTCTGCTCCGAGCTCTCCGTCACGCCATAGCAGAGCTACGCACAGCGGTGTAAACTGTCACGTGGCTTGATTCAGCTTCCAGACAAACACACAGAGTCCAGTTTGTCTATTTACAGCTTTTATTCCGATATTTCTCAGGAATTTCCAGGACTATTTGCAGCCATGCCAAAACTGCATCTGTTCCCCACAGAACACAAAGTGGGACTGGCAAACTTTGCCCAAGCTCCTCCCAAGCTTCTAAAATTGACGTCAGAATGGTGTGGCATCATGGGAAGAACTTAACCCGTTAAGTTCCAACTCCAACACCTTCCCCTTTGCCTTGTGCTCCTTCCCAGCATCTTTCCCAGGCACCTGTTGAACCCTTTCAACACTCCCAGAATCACACTGTGCGAATTTTGCCCACGCACTTGTCGCTTGGTACCTTTCAGGTGGAATGCCCTTTGTTGCGCGACTTGACCTTCTGGGCACAAACTCAGATGTTACCTCTGACTCACTGCCACCAGAAGATGTGTCCTCAGCCTCACGGGATTCCCCTTCTGACTTAAAGCGTTTTCGAATCCTCTCCATTACACTCACAGGAGAACTGGGCTCGCTTTTGGGTGTTCTCTTAACCTGTGGAGAAACTACAGATACCTCCTCCTGTTCCTGACTTTGGTCAGTTACCTGATCGTCATCATCAGACTCAGTTTCTTCTTCCTCCCCCCCAGAATCTTCCTGTTCTGAATCAGAAAGACATTCTGAAAGAACATCACGCTTGACAGCAGGTTGTGACTTTTTATCCTGCTCATAGAACTCAGCGTGCTTGCTGATCAGCAGTTTACTCTGATCACCTGATGGAAATGCAAACCTCCATGCATTCGCTGTTGGCTCATACCCACAGAAGATCATTTTCCGGAACTTGGATCCATCTGGCCCCTGCAACTCAGCAGGTACTGACACAGATGCATGTGACCCGAACATACGCAAAAAATGAATCTGGGGTTTCCTGCCATGCAACAACCCAAACGGTGTGTCCCCTACCATGGAATTGTAGGTGCGATTCCAGGTGAAGCTCACATACTTGATTGCCTCCAGCCAAAACCTTGGAGGTAACCCAGAATCTTTCAGCAACACCTGTGCAGTTTTAACCAGAGCCTGACACTTGAGCTCTGCCTCCCCCCTCTGATTGGGTGAAGTCACTGTGTGACGTATCCCTTTCTTGCGAAAGTACTTCTGCAAAGCAGAACCTGTAAACTCAGCTCCTCTGTCACTTGTGACAGCTTGTACTTTGGTGGAAAACCTTACTTCTACCTCCTCAATCCAACGTTTGATCAGCTGTGCTGCATCATCCTTGGATTTGAGACCGTGAGTCCAGGAATTCTGTGTAAAATTATCCTGCATCGAGAGCAGAAACCTTGACCCTCCCAGACTTGGTTCCTTTACCGGACCCCACAAATCTATGTGAATTTGTTCAAAAGGCCTAGTGGTTATCCTCTCAACCTTTGGATAACTGCATCCTTTTACCTTTGCCAGCTTGCAAGTTTCACAACTTATAGCATGTCCACATTCTGAAATCTTACACCCTTTAGAAACCTCCGGCAGCACCTGTAGTTCTTCTAGAGAACTATGAGCTGTTCGTGTATGCCAAGCATGTACACATGAATCATGATTGGGAATTGTAGCACGCAGTGCTTGTGCTTTTTCAACCTTCCCATCACCCTCCAGAGACGTTTTAAGAATGAAGAGATCATTCTGCCCCTTTTTAACCTTGGCAAGCATCCTCCCTCCTTTGGAGATTGTGCACACATCATCCTGAAAACAAACCGTAAATCCCTTTTTCAGTAAATAGGGCACAGATAAAAGACAGTGGTGCATCCCAGGAATGGTACAACACTCCAGCGTTTCCTGCAAAATACGAAAATGCAGATTTACAACATTAGTCAAATTTCTTTTCTGTCCATTTGCAAACAGTACAGATTTCCCGGCAGGAATTGCCGTGCAGTTCCACCTCTCGACAGCAGGTGTCTCTGGAATCAAATTGCGATTAGCTGCAGAGTCAATAACAAAACTTTGCTCTGCCCTTGTCCCACGGCTGTCTTCAGACAAAGCCAAACTAGCTGTTATCTTGCACGTCTTTTCCTGGCACCTGGCACGTCCACCAGCCTCAGTCCCACGCCTGGCTGCTCTCCCAGGCTGGTTGCCATGGAAACCCGACTGGTTCCCATGAGAGTTCAGCAGTTTGACCTTGGCAACATCCTGTCTTGCCTCTCTGCTCCGGTGGGGGCAATCTCGACGCAAATGTCCCGCTGCATTACACAAGTAGCAACGACGAACTCCAGTGGAAAAACACTGCCTGGGGCTCCTCCCAGCTGGCCTCCTTCTCCTTCTTCCGGAAAAGCACTCCTTGCCAGATCCGCCCCCCTTGAACTGCCGCTTCATTCCAGCAGGTTCAGTGGAAAACTTTTCAAACTTGCCTTTGGAACTTTCCACCCCCCCGACTTGCTCACTAGCACTCCTTGAGGCTAAATTGTCAGGAACGGGGGCTCCAGCCATCTCTAGGCTTCCAGCTTCCATCTGCCCTTGGCCTCCTGCTGCGTCTTCACACAGACGTTTCAGCACACGCCAAGCCTCACACGCAGATTCAACGCCCTCCAGGTGCTGTTGCAACTTAGCATGAACACCTGCTCTCAACATGCAGACCTCAGCTCTCATAGCTTTCTCCCTCTGCATTTTCTCCTCCAGAGAAACAGACTTTAGCTTGCCTGCATCTCTGTCCACCAGTTGCACTGGTTCCCTCTGGGAAATGTCCCAAACTTCCGTGGCCATGAACCACGCCCTCACCCTTTTTGTCCAGGTATTCCACGCTTGGACGGTGAGTTCCTCAAGCTGTTCAAACGGAGCTTGAATCACCTCCTGGCCATCTGCCATGTTCTCCCGTTCTCCCAAACGCCCCAAGCTGTACTCACAGAAATCACCAGCTCCCCTGGCGTGGAGAAACGATTCCTTGCTGCTCTCAGCTCTCAGCAACACAGGCACTCTCTGCGTCTTTCAGCTTGCTTGTTTGCCTCCGCCTCCTGCCGTGCTCCTCTGCTCGACACCGCAGATCAAAGCTCTCCCGGCAGTATCTCCCGTGACAGTTTTACAAGCGATGATTTAGGACATCCATAACCTATGGAAGTTTGTTATCAGGCGTGACTCCCGCTAATTGATTTATGGCCCTCAATTAGCTCTTCACTGCCCGGCACACTTCTCCTGCCGCATGCTCTGCTCCGAGCTCTCCGTCACTCCATAGCAGAGCTACGCACAGCGGTGTAAACTGTCACGTGGCTTGATTCAGCTTCCAGACAAACACACAGAGTCCAGTTTGTCTATTTACAGCTTTTATTCCGATATTTCTCAGGAATTTCCAGGACTATTTGCAGCCATGCCAAAACTGCATCTGTTCCCCACAGAACACAAAGTGGGACTGGCAAACTTTGCCCAAGCTCCTCCCAAGCTTCTAAAATTGACGTCAGAATGGTGTGGCATCATGGGAAGAACTTAACCCGTTAAGTTCCAACTCCAACAAGGAAGGAATAAAAATATACCTGCCCAACTCCGAAGAATGACTAACATCAAACAGCTATGGTGTCTAGATAATGACATAAGAAGAACCTGCTGGGTCTGGCCAATGGTCGAAGAAGAAGAAGAAGAAGAAGAAGAAGAAGAAGAAGAAGAAGAAGAAGAGGAGGAGGAGGAGGAGGAGTAGTAGTTTAGATTTGATATCCCACTTTATCACTACCTGAAGGAGTCTCAAAGCGGCTAACATTCTCCTTTCCCTTCCTCCCCTACAACAAACACTCTGTGAGGTGAGTGGGGCTGAGAGACTTCAGAGAAGTGTGACTAGCCCAAGGTCACTCAGCAGCTGCATGTGGAGGAGCGGAGACGCGAACCCGGTTCCCCAGATTACAAGACTCTTAACCACTACACCCCACTGTCTGGGATCCTGTTATTACAGCAGCTAATCAGATGCATATAGAAACCTGCAAGCACAACCTGAGCAAAAGAGCACTCTCCTTTTTCATGGTTTTCAGTACATGAAGATTTAGCATGGTCTAACATTCACCCTGAATGTCACTTATAACAAAATTGGATGTTTCTGTTTGAGTAAAAAGAGCATTTTTCATTTCTTATTACCGAAATGGATCAGAAACAAATTCTTAGGTTGCAGGCAGCTAATTAAAATTAGCACTCACAATTAGCCAACTAAATATTTTTGCTGTTTAATCTGTATTCATCAATTTTTTATATATATATATTTTTGTGGGTTTCATCTACAATTTGCAGACCTCTTGGGAAACACTTTTGATTAAGCAGTTTATTTAGGGAGAAGAGTTATACCATTTGCAGCCCTAATAATTGCATGTTCCTGCTGCCTCTCAGGTAAGTAATCAGGTCAAAAGTTCATAATTTACTTGTGTCTGGTTTATATTGAAAAGGCACATCTTCTACGACACAGCACAAGAGACAACTGCAAGAAAGAACATGGAATTCCAAAACGTCTTCGCTTCAAACCAGGTACTAGTTGCTCCCTGTTGCATCCCCTGACACTGTTGGATTTAGGAAGCAGTGACCTGCTGTGTAATGAAAGATTAGGGTGGGAATTACAACAGTGAGGAAAGGTCCCCGCTGTTAAGAAAAAGAGCAGAAGATCCTGCTGTGTCTGGTGGAACCGAAGAACCAACCAGAAGGATTCCTGATGGGGAGTCAATAGAGGAGAGAAATTAATTGTCAGTGCCAAAGAGACTCCCAAGAGGTACCTTGGGGAAGAGGAGGGAGGGAGATGGAATAAGAATTGATTGGAACATATTGTTTCAAAGAGGAAGCAATTCAGGAGACCACAGCAGGCTCATTTGTACTCAATAGGTCCCAAAGACAGGCAATAAGAAGACTGTTATGGCTTTTCTTTGCTGAAGAGTAGATTTGTAACCAGTAGTAGCAATAGAGATTTATGGAACAGCTTGCAATGATAGCCCATTGTCACATTATAGGGGCTCTTCTGCTGTTGTTCAATAAACAATTATTGTTGTTCTTTCTTAATTAGTGTTGACTATGAGTTGTTATATATGGGCTTCTTTATGCAGGTATGATGTAATGGTGAAAAAGACCAAGGCCTCATCCGTGCTTTAGATGTATATAGAGCTTATACCACTTTAACAGTCATGGTTTCTCCAAAGAACCTTGGGAACTATAATTTGTCAAGAGTGCTACAGCACTACAATTACAAGAGTTCCCTGGGAAAAGGAATTTTGTTAAACTAATTTAAGTCTATGATATGTGTAATAATAATAGGGGTTGCTCGTGCGTAAGTTGCCACCACTCCTGGCTAGGTTGCCTGGTTAAACCTTTTCTGTCTGGACAGCCCTTTACTTCGTGGCTGTTTCAGTCACTAGCAGAATCCGTCAGTGGGCGTTTCTTAAACCTTTTCCAGCATAAAAGCTGTTTGACGCCAAGTCTCCTCCTACTCTCCCTGTGCGGAAGTCTTCTGCGCAGGGAGGGTGTGGGTAGCGGAGGACCCGTGCTCTCCCCGCTGGTCTCCGGCGAGGAGTCCTGGAGCCCTCTCGCCGATTCCCCCATCTGCCCCCCTTTATCCCTGGTGTTACGCTGATTTCCTTCCCCAGCTGATGAGCTGCCTCTCTCCCTGCTGGGCCCCTCTCCAGCATCACTTGGGAGCCTAGCCTCCGCCTCTGGCTCCGATGTCAGTTCCCTGACAATATGGATATACCCCAAAGCTGTCATGTGACACTGCTATATGAAACTGCAATAACTATCATTTTGGTATACTTGTCAGATTCTTCCTAGGCTCTTCATGTGTCTAAAGATGCCTTTTATATATTAAACAGTGCAGTCAACAGAGAGCTGACTAACAGCATGTGAAATATATTCATACTTTTAGGTGTCCAAATCTGAGGAGTAGACCCCAAAATGTAATGAGTCGCCTAATAATTTTATTGGGCATTCAGCATCATCTTCCTGTTCCTGCTCCACTTAAAAACAAAGCAGGGAAACTGCTTTGCACCATGGCATTTCGGGAAAGCTTTTCCTAATGTATTGAAGAGAGTCTTGAAATAAATGACATGAAACTGTCAAGGCAAATTCGGCAGAGCCGTTCTCGATGCCTCAGAAGCAATTGCTTCTTCAGCAAAAATCAAAACAATAGGAAAAAAGAAAACCACAGACAAACCCCAAACTGCAACACATCCCTGTCCCTTCATGAGAAAAGAGGTCAGCTGTATAAATCATGTTATTGCTATTATACGTTCGTTCAGCACTTGGGCTATATCAATGTGCATTTCAGTGTTTAGCTTATTCAGCCTAGCAAATCTCCTCAGTTTTTGACTGACAGATGGAAAACTTACTGCTCTTACACAGTGTATGTTAGCAACCACCACCATCCTAATGTTAATGCTTAATGCTGTCATTCTGAAGTTCCTTCCATGATGGAGAAGAAAAGAGAAAAGACACCCATTGCCATCCAAGCAAGTTGACATGATAAGAAATGTTTTACATTCCAAATTACAAGCTGCGGTTTCTTAATGGGACTATTTTGATAATGATTTGCTAAACTTCAGTTTGCTAGCTCTCTAGGCCAGTGTTTCCCAACCTTTTTTGGGCAAAGGCACACTTGTTTGATGAAAAAAATCTCGAGGCACACCACCATTACAGCCCCGTGACGTCAGCGCGCAGCGTCACGCCGGGAGGGACGCACGAAAGTGTAAGTTTCAATTTTTTCCCCTCCCCCTTGCCGGGGAACCTCCAAGCTTTGGGGGGGGGGAGGAAGCAGCAAAGCGAGGCAGGAAGGAGAGCGCGGCTTGGCTGGGTGAGCTTTGGCAGGGGCAGGGAATGAGAGCCGCGAGGCGGGCGCTGCGGACGGAGGCGCTGCCCGCCGAGCTCGCAGGCAGCCAGGCAGGCAGACGGCGAGAGCCCCGCGCTGGGCGGCCTCTCCTCGCCGCCGCCGCCCCGCCTCTCGCCGCCCGACTCGCCCGCCTCCCTCCAGGCAACATCTCGCGGCACACCAGGCAACATCTCGCGGCACACTAGTGTGCCGCGGAACAGTGGTTGGGAAACACTGCTCTAGGCAGTATAAGAGCAAGTGAACTGCACATGGTGCTGGCATAGTTTCACTTTTGCAGCTTGAGTGTTAAACTGACCAACCTGCCATTTTGCTTATTCTTTGTGGAGTCTCTGCAATGGTTAAACTAGTAGCAGTGCCAGAGGTTCCTGTGCCTGCCTCTGGGATCTGCCAAATGTGTGTTTCTTTATCCCAATCCTAGGGGCAACACATAGCACATAGTAAAATGTAACGTTGATGGTAAACAGGTGAGAGACAGAATAGGGAATTACTAGCTACTCTCTCTCTCTCTCTCTCTCTCTCTCTCTCTCTCTCTCTCTCTCTCACACACACACACACACACACACACACACACATACACACACTCCAGAGCCTTTTGTGTCTGTGGAGGCTCCACATGCATCTGAGAACACCATGCAACCTACACTGTAAAAACCCCAATGTGTTTGCTCTCACTGTGTAACAAGGGCACCAGCTTGAATAAAGTATTGGGTGGTGGGTGGGTGTCTGAAGGTGCACACTGGGATGCATGAGAGACAGGAGGCACTAGGGGCAGAGCTGAGTGCAGCAGTTCCTTCGTCCTTTTATACACAGCCCTCTCTTTCCACCACTGCCTACTGTCCTTTTTGCCCAACCCAGCAGTGAAGGGGAGGAAGAGAGACCCCCTCCACTTGCTTGCAGGTTTGGTGCAGCCATTGTTGTCTAGCCCCAAAGGACAGGCCCCACCAAATATTTTAATGTGGATGCTGAAGGGACCTGGTGTCAGGAATGAACCAGCTCCCAGTGAAGGTTTGCAGCCAGCTGCCACTGAAGGTTTGCAGCCATTGAAGGAAGCAGCCAGGAACAGAGAGGGTTAACTGGCATGTAGGATGAACATCAGCTAGTGCCAACTCCCCCACCCCTTGGAATGCCGGTTGATAGGGGAATGACTGAGAGTGGGCAGGAACCCAGCCAAAGCTCTTGGGAAGTTCAAACAGGTGTGAACTGAGAAGGAAGTAGTCTTTCAGAATGGCAAGAGATTGGAGCTGATCTGATCCCTCCTAAGAGTCGGCTAAGGGGAGAGCTGTTAGACCAGAAACAAAGCAAGAGACACAAAGTGTGAAAGTTCAATATATTCTGTAAAAACTGGAAGGAGTCTTCAGAAGGGTCATCTTCATTGATGATGCTGGAGGCTGTGTTAGAGCCATCCAGAGCTATCTGTTTGTTTTGACAATAAATCATCCTTTTTAATTAACTACACTTACTGTGTGATCAGAAGATTGGCGGTTTGAATCCCCGCAAAGGGGTGAGCTCCCGTTGCTCGGTCCCTGCTCCTGCTCACCCAGCAGTTCGAAAGCACGTCAAAGTGCAAGTAACTAAATAGGTACCACTCCAACGGGAAGGTAAACAGCGTTTCCATGAGCTGTTCTGGTTCACCAGAAGCGGCCTAGTCATGCTGGCCACATGACGCAGAAGCTGTATGCCTCAGCCAGCAAAGCAAGATGAGCGCCGCAACCCCAGAGTCATTTGCGACTGGACCTAACGGTCAGGGGTCCCTTTACCTTTACAGTGTGATCAAGCCAGGGACAGGACCCATGACACCTGGGCTCCTTAGAGTTGGCAGCCCCTATGATTTTATGGTCCCCCACCCCTGTACTAGTTTTGGAGAACTTGAAAGCTTTCTCACTATTTTGTGACTTTTTGGACACAGCAATCCTCCCGAATTCCAGTTACTGGAAATTGCAGCGGGGGTGTGTGTGTGTGTTCCTTTGCTCAAATCCTGCTTGTGGGTTTCCCATAGGCATCTGGTTGGCCACTGTGAGAACAGGATGATGGATGAGATGGGCCCTTGGCACAATGCAGCAGGCTCTTCCTATGTTCTTATATTTTGCTTGGTCCTAAGAAAGGTAATGCCTAACAGTGGATTTTGGATTCCACTCCCCCCCCCTGACCTTAATGAACCAATATGTCTGCTTCCCCTCTGATCAATCCCCATTTCTGTTTCCTGAATATGCACAGTGTCAATCCGTCTATCTGCACCATCCCTGTGCATTGCTGTTGCAGGACACCTTGAAGTACTAACCAGTCTGGGCTGGATGATTAGGGTGTTAGCAACCAATATTTATTTATAGGATAATAAATGTGCATCACATACATCACTTTCGTTTATCCTTTGTGCAGTGGGTTGGAGAACAAACATCATCAGCACCTATACTTCCCAAGAGTCATATCTCCATTATTCAGCTGCAGTTCTATCCGCGATACTAAACATTATTCTCCGGACGATGATTTCTCTGTTGTGTCACAACATCATTTCTTTTCTTGGAGGACATCCCTATTTCCTTTGCTATGTTTTAAGTACATACAGGAGAGAAAGAGAGACTGATGGGTTCTGGGAGTAAAATGGCTCACTTGTATGCTACTACTGGCAGTAAAAATGGATTTGATAGGCAGCGACATTCCAAAACCTTCATATGGAAACGAGATCCGAGTCATGTCAATCATTTACTTTTCAGCAATTCTAAATGTGCCAGCATCAAACAGCGACATCCATCTACCCCAGTACAGAAATGGTAGCATCAATATGACTGTTCCTCCTAGATAAAGGTGAAGTGTATATCACAAAGGAGCACATCAGAAGCGGAAGAAAACTAGATCACATAGTCAACGGCATCCATTCTCAATGTGAATATCCACAGGGGAGAAATATAACGAGGACCCAAATGAATGACATCCTTCTGAATCAAGGAGAAAGGGGCAAGCTACATCAGCAACAAAAGCCCCTGCCATAGGATCAGACTTCTGGGGATCACGAGACAGAAAGATGCATTCACAAGACATATATCAAATTAACTATGATGTGTCAGAAAAGAAAGCAGAATTTCCTGGATGTTTTTTGTCAAATGTAGCATGAATTTACCAAGGTTAGAGGTGTTGAGTTTTTTGGAAATTTAGCAGGCACAAACCTCACTTTTTTTCTAGCAGGAAATTCAGGACGGAAATGGAAATTATATTTACAGCGGGATAGATTTATTATGCATTAGTCACTTCATTATGCAATAGTTTGACATCAGAAACAATCCATAAAATAAAGCTCACTACTTATTTATCTATTTCTATAACACTTCCAATATAATCCATATGTGACACCTTAATCTTGTCCATTCTAACAGCAACCGTGTCAGGAACATTGATGTTATTACCATTTTACAGGCGAGAAATAGAAGATGAGATGAGACAAGTTGGCCAAGGCTTCTGATTCACACCTGCAGCCTTCTTGCTTTTCCAGCCAAAGAGATGATCATGCAGCCAGTGCCCCCCCCACACTTCTAAATGGAACTGATCACTAGTTAAGTGACTTGCAGATGAGAATGAGGTACTGTATTTTTCACTCTATAGGACGCACTTTTCCCCCCAAAAAATTAAGGGGAAATGTGTGTGCGTCCTATGGAGCGAATGCAGGCTCCTTGGCTTCAGCAATAGCAACGTGAAGCCTCCGAAGCGCAGAGGGAGCGCTCCCTCCGCACTCTGGAGGCTTCGCGTTGCTTTCGCTGAAGCCTGGAGAGTGCTGCGCTCTGGAGGCTTCAGGTTCCTTTCACTGAAGCCAGGAGAGCAAGACTCTCCTGGCTTCAGCAGAGAGGGAGATCTGCACAGCACCCCTTCAGCCAAGCAGGAGGAGAAATGGAAGGGGCTCCGTTTCTCCTGCCACTTCGCTGAAGGGGCGCTGAGCAGAGAGGGGAACTTTTTTTTTCCTGTTCTCCCCCTCTAAAACAAGGTGCGTCCTATGGCCCGGTGCGTCCTGTAGAGCGAAAAATACATTACCTATGCCTCTTTTTCCTACAATAGGCTGTCTGTCCAGCGAATACATAAATACTGTGGGACAAAAACATTGTTACTGCTTAATATTTTGGGAGATGAAAAGGAAAACATAACATCAAAAGAACTGGTTACAATGGTACCTCAGATTACAGATGCTTCAGGTTACAGACTCTGCTAACCCAGAAATACTACCTCGGGTTAAGACCTTTGCTTCAGGATGAGAACAGAAATTGCATGACGGCAGCGCGGCGGCAGCAGGAGGCCCCATGGGCTAAAGTGGTGCTTCAGGTTAAGAACAGTTTCAGGTTAAGAATGGACCTCCAGAACGAATTAAGTTCTTAACCTGAGGTACCACTGTATTGGCATGGCGTTAGCAGCACTTTTCATTTTTGCTAGCCAATGGAAGACATCTCAGGACTTGGCATTGGATCACAGGTATCACTTGCTATGGAATATACCTATTATGGAGTGTGGTCATCACCCATCACCAGTTGCTGTTTGCTGTCATTTGACACTCTATGTTTGAGCTTGCTTCAAGGCAGACTTCTGTAGCACATCCAGTGGAGTGGAGGAGTGTGGCTCTTGTTTTCAGATGGGTCTTGATTGCATCCAGTCTCCTTTGCATGGGTATATCTCCATTTAATAACCCTAGCCTCAGCAAAGCTTCTTATTTCTAAGAGTTCCAGGCCTCTGAACTCAGCACTGATGAGGATATGAATTATGCTGTGCATCAGCATGCGCACTTCAGTGCTCATCCAGCCCCTCTGAGGCTAGCAGATTTTATGCACAGCTAGGTAGAGATGGATTGGGACTCATACGGTTGAATGTAGATTCAGAAACAATGTGTGCAAACTAAAGCAATTCTGCCAAGCTTAAAGCCCCATCAAAGTCAATGGAACTTAAGCACAGTCGTGTATACAAGCTTTGTTGATCTCAGCGGACATTAGACAGGTCTTGCGTTTTCTGAATTGTGCTCATTATATTTTAGTTAACATTATTTTGCTATGTTTCAATGGAGAAACAGAGTATTTCTGAATACCCAGGCTTTGTCTACCTCTCATTTTGATTCTGTTTGGCACTGTGTGTAATGTTCCTCATTTAATGCGGTCTTTCAGGGAAGAGGCAGGTAACGCTTACCAACTGCCCATCTCCATAGGGCAAATTGATCTACATGGGTGGAAATGTTATTGATTAATTCTTACTATAAATAACTGGGTGTTTTTGAAGCAGACATGCTCAGCATCATTGTATATTGACAAAATGTTCCTGTGATAGATAGCATACAAAATATGTTAGGCATGCATCCTTATCTGAAGGAATAGTGTTCATTAGCTTTTGTATTACAGAGGAGACAATTAATATTCAGCTCACAGAGAACTGCTGCACACCCAAGAGATTAATATTTGAATCCCTGGCTGATAGCCAGTGGGAGTGTGCCATGGGCATTATCTTTCTACAACACATTTAATACTTCCCCCGGAGGAGTTCATTCAACCAAGCATTGTATGTACAAGAAGTCCTAAATAACATGAACATAAAATTGCTGGCCTGAGAATTGTCTGCCTTTGTAAGAGCCTTTCCAATTAATCAGCTGTCAGTATTATGGGATGGTTCTAGACTGCCTGCAGTTCCCACTGCTGCAGAAGTCCAGCCTATTGGAGTCCTAACAGGCTGGCCAATCTTATAGTCAGATGCCATTCTTCAACCCATGCTTAACTTATTTTTTAAATAGGCAACTGAAGGTCTTCCATCAATTCCTAAAACAACAGAGGCAGTAAAATTAGCTTTAAGCCCACCACCACCCAAAAGTCCCAAAGCACTGAAAAAGCTTTTGGTTTTCACCAAACTTTTATTTAGGTTTGATATAAAACAGTAATTATTAACCAGAGAGAGGAATCAGTCCTCTTAAGATATCCATGTGTCAGGTGACTACAAGCAACCAGGGCTGGGAGAGGAGCACCTGCAGGCAATGGGTCCTCGATCACCTCCGGAGCTAGAGCGGATTCAGCTGGTGTCTGCTCCTGAGGATCCAGCACAGGTGGGGGCCCTTCAGATTCAAGCCCCTGCTCCAGCTCAGCTGGCCCTGGAGGCGGGGACTCCTGTGCAGGCTGGGATTCCTCCGGTTCAGCCTCTGAATCAGATTCCCAGGCCATCACACATCCACTTTTTATTCAGTATTTAAAGAGAGAGGCTTTGGAACACAGCCTCTTGGATAATGGCATTGTCCCAAGTGAATCTCCACCCCCCCCTCCCACTCCCTCATGTGTCACGCCTACGGGTGCTGACAAGTGCCCCCTGCCTTTGAGCTCTTTGCTCTCCTACATTCAAGGCTCGCCGGGTTCTGGGAAAGGGGACTGGTCTGGAATGCTTTCTAAAGACACTGTGTCCATCAGCTGTCACCCCCTCTGGTGCTTCCTGTTCTTCCTCCTCCTCTCCCATTATTTCCCAACTTTCCCCCTCATCTGTCTCTGGGCTGTGACCTCCTGCAAACCACTGTTGTAAATCTGAACTGTCTTCCTCTTCTCTGGAAGGCTCAGTCTTCACCATTCCTCCTCTGCCCAGTCCCAGACACCATGGTTTGTTGCTTTTCTGGGAATCCATGTGAGGAGCAGAGACTTGGAAAAAAAGGAAAAGGTTCCCAAGCCAAATTAGGGGGCAATATATTGTCTCCACTCTTCTCCACCATTCCTTCCAACCCCAAGATGAATCCCCCTTCCTTCCCTTAATGTGATGGTGGTAGAAGCAGCAGGAAAGGTGAACAAGCATATTCCTCCTAAAGAGCCCTTTTGATAACTATGTTTCTCATGGACCCCTGCTGTCAGTAGCAAGCATTATAGTAATGGAAAGAAAAGGGGAAAATCCCAACCCTTCTCCCTGTTGCCATTCTCACTGAGGAAAGACTGAGGAATAAGAATAAGAATAAGAATAATTTATACCTGATCACTGCAGATGGTGACAGCAGTCATAAAATTAATAGATGCCTGCTTCTTGGGAGAAAAGCAATGACAAACCTAGACAGCACCTTAAAAAGCAGAGACACCACCTTGCCGACAAAGGTCCATATAGTTAAAGCTATGGTTTTCCCAGTAGTGATGTATGGAAGTGAGAGCTGGACCATAAAGAAGGCTGATCGACGAAGAATTGATGCTTTTGAATTATGGTGCTGGAGGAGACTTTTGAGAGTCCCATGGACTGCAAGAAGATCAAACCTATCCATTCTGAAGGAAATCAGCCCTGAGTGCTCTCTGGAAGGACAGATCCTGAAGCTGAGGCTCCAATACTTTGGCCACCTCATGAGAAGAGAAGACTCCCTGGAAAAGACCCTGATGTTGGGAAAGATGGAGGGCACAAGGAGAAGGGGACGACAGAGGACGAGATGGTTAGACAGTGTTCTCGGAGCTACCAGCATGAGTCTGACCAAACTGTGGGACGCAGTGGAAGATAGGAGTGCCTGGCGTGCTCTGGTCCATGGGGTCACGAAGAGTCAGACATGACTAAACGACTAAACAGCTACAACAATACCCCACCCATCTGGCTGGGTTTCCTGAGCCACTCTGGGTGGCTCCCAACACAATATTATGATGATGATGATGATGATGATAAAATATCAGACATTAAAAACTTCCCTAAATAGGGCTGCCTTCAGATATCTTCTAAAAGTCAGATAGTTGTTTATTTCCTTGACATCTGGTGGGAGGGCGTTCCACAGGAAGAATTTGCTTGGTGAGTGGGATGGTTTGAGTATATGGGGCGAGGGTTGGGAAGCCAGGAATGTTGATGGATGGATGTAGAAGGGAAGGCAGGAATTATCCAAAAAAAATCCAAAGAGTGGGGAAATCAGCTTTCTTCAGTTTTAATGTGTGTGTTTTTAAATGATCCCCTTAAAGTTATTTCCGAGACAGGCTCAGGACCACTTTGCCGGCGTGTCAATGAGAGGCAATGAGGGAGAAAGAACACAATGTTCCTGATAGAGGGCAAGGTGGAAGCCCCATGTGCAGTATGATGCAGTCATAAAGAATATTTTTTTATAGACTGGTTAGGTTAG
This sequence comes from Podarcis bocagei, assembly GCF_964188305.1. Classification (NCBI taxonomy): domain Eukaryota; kingdom Metazoa; phylum Chordata; class Lepidosauria; order Squamata; family Lacertidae; genus Podarcis; species Podarcis bocagei. The sequence goes on from NC_138126.1 coordinate 37,280,276, forward strand.
ACTGACAGTAGGAGGAGGAAAATTGCAAGCGGGACTACAACATACTGTGACTGCAAAGCAATAGCCACTTTTTTTCTTTCTGAACCTATAAATGCCAGCAGTCATTTGAGCTTGTTGATAACACTAATCAAAAGTATTGGGTCCCATGTAATGTGAAGAACAGATTTTTAAAAATGAAAATTTAAATACTGAAGTCCAAATATCTACATTTTTTTCTCTCTGTGACATTGATATTTGTTCCAGTTTATTATTTCTCTATATTTACATTTCCTTTCCTTTCCTTACATTCATTTGCAAGTATGTAGCATTGATTTCTGCATCGATCAGAACATAGTCCAGATATCTACAAGGCCTCCTCCAACTCTGTAATTGATACTTTGCTACCGTAGTGCATCAGAACTACAGAGGAATTCATTTAAAAATGTTTGAATGGTGACATAGCTCTTAGCAATACCCAGCTTTCTCAAAATATATGATAGTGTTAAGTAGAAAAGAAAGCATTTGTAATTCCCCCGGTATAACTAATTGATTAGTTTACTAATGTAAGATCTAAAATGTAAACTTGAATTGGAATAATGATGGCACAGTTGAAAACAACATAATCTTTTCATTCAGCTGCACTTAAAATGAGTCTTCAAACAATGAATGATTTGTCTCTGGTATTTGTTCAGAGAAACTGTTATCATCATTAACTAGCCTCAAATATCTTCTGCACTGTGATACTGGCATGCTCATTTTTAATTGGTTAATTAGTCAAGCAAAAAGCAAGAGAGTCAATCAATTAAAACTTATTAAGCTAAATAAGAAACATTTCTATGTGCAGACATTTCTGACGGTTTATAGGATTAAAGCTTTCTGAAATCTCATGCAGGGTCCTGAAACACGTTCAGTCCAAGAGAAAGCAGTAAGCATGCATATATAATCTCCTATTTCTGTTTGACATGTTGTCTGGCAAATGCCACAAGGCCCTCACATATCTCTGAGAAGTTGTAGAGGTGTCTAGTGCAGCCTAGGTATAATCTTATATTGCAGTATTTCAGGTTAGCAACCATCCTCTGCAGACATAAAAGTTTTATCTGTTACAGTATATTAAGTCAATTTTAAAGCATATGTTTCCCAAGTTTCTTTTTGTTCTGTTTGCCAGAGATGCTAGGGATTTTTATTATGTTTGTTATTTGGGGAAAACTATCCCTCCCTCCCTCTCAGATAGATATACTGATTACTTTACAGCACCTGCTGCATGAATTTTAGTGAAGTCAAGTAAACAGCTGAAATATAAAAATAGATGTACTTTTAAAATTCATGACCTAGTACATCACTAGAAATAACATTACCAAATCTTTCAACAAAGGCATCATTACATAGATTGGGAATGAGTGGATTTCACTCCAGATTGCAAGTCACTCAGAATCTAACTTGGTTGTGTAGATATGTGACTTGGAAGGCCACCCAACCATAATGTGTTAGTTGTTGTAACCCACCTTGGAACCTCCGGGTGAAGGGTGGGTAATAACTTACAATCATCATTTTTGCTTGGAGTATCTGACCAGCATGCATGATCTTATCGACGATGAAATTCACTTTCAGAAAACCTCTCCAATGAATAATTTTCATATAACTGTTTTTGTGTGTGTGTGTGTGTGTGTGTGTGTGTGTGTGTGTTTGCAAAAGGAAGTACTATTGGGAATGCACATCTGCTTGAAGCACAGGGTGTTTGAGGAGCGGACAGTCATAGGGAAACCGAAAAGCTTATTTACTATTGTACTACCAGCTTTACTGTATGCTTGTGAAACATGGACCACTTATAAATGTCAACTCCTCAAAAGATTCCATCAATGGTGTCTTTGAGAAATTGTACACATCGCTTGGGAAGACAGGCAAATTAATGCCAGTGTATTGGAAGAAGCAAATATCACCAGTGTAGAAGCAATGATTCTTCAACATCAACTTTGTTGGCCTGGTCATGCGGTTTGAATGCCTGCCTGATTACCATCTTCCAATGCAACTGCTCTATTCCCAACTTAAGAATGGAAGGTGTAATGCCGGTGGACAGCAAAACAGGTTTAAAGATGCTCTCAAAGCAAATGAAAAAAAGTAGTATAAACACCGACAACTGGGAAACACTGGGCTGCAAGCACTCCAACTGGAGAATGGCATCTACCAAAGGAATCATGGACTCTGAAGAAACACAAACTCAGACTGAAAGGGAGAAACAAGCTGAGAGGAAGGCCTGTTTGGCGAATCTTCACCGAGATCAACTCCCACCCAGAAACCTATGTCTCCACTGTGGAAGGATGTGTAGATCCAGAACTGGCCTCCACAGTCATGGACACACCGTTAAGACCATGTTCATCAAAGACGATCTTACTCAGCTACAAGTCATCACCAAAGAAGAAGAAAAGCACACTAAATGTAACAAGGGAAAGGCAATATGAGATCCAGTTCTGCTTCTAATCTGCATGTAAGTCTATAAAAGAAATGTATGTCTGCATGACGCCATGTTTTATATGGCCCAAGAAACAGAAAATTTGCTCAAGAGGCCTATATCTCATGCAGAATTGGAAGGAATTTAAAGGAGAATGGAAAAACATTCAAGACACATTTCCCCCCAACACCAGCACAGCAACAAAATGGTGCCAACCAAGCCCTAGTTGGGTGTTCACACTAATACAATTACAATTGTGAGATGTGGAGCTAACTGGACTGACAGATGGATCATATTCCAGCACTGGCACCAGGGCAGCATCTGTCGCTACCTGTGGGCAGCAGGCTTGCTTAAGAGGTGCTGTGCAAGTCATGCAGCACAGAGCCTGGCCTTTAAAAGACACCTCAATCGTCCCTACCTGTCTGAGGCTACCTCATCCTGCATCTTGGCAGGACTGCCCTAAAGACAGGGAGTGTCTGCTATGCTAAGAAACTGGTTCCAGTGAAAGAATCCTAATGGGAATGGGGAATCCATTTTAGCAAGATGGAATGAACTTGAGGGCATGCCAAACCGCTGATTGGCTTAGTGGCCACTTTTACATTTAAGCTAGGAAATCTGTTCTTTCTTGTATCAATTAGTTGCTTTTGTCAGATTAGATTGAATGTCATGGGCATATTGGTTCTGAGATCAACATATGTGATACTCCAATTGCATTTAAATATACAATTAAATTATCACATTATGTTCCATTCCGAAACTGCAGAAGGATGATAATCCTGCTGGGATTTCTTTTTCTTTTTCCTTTTTGAAGAAAATCTGTTTCTCTGTTCAGATTTCTTAAGAACTGGCACTGAACCCACGTCCAATCAAACTGTTCAAGGGTTTGGGGTCATGACTGTTGCGACACAGCAGGTTGCTGCAGAGTTTAACGTAGCGTGCATAAGCGAGCCAGTTGGGAATATTCTCTCGAGATGATTTGCAAGATCTTTTAAAAGAGCTATTTGAAAAGCCTAGAAGATCTCAGCACTATATATATTTTTCATTACTTTCCTGCTGTTTTGGCAATGTTTCCAAAGTGTCAGTGCATTCAAAACAATGACAACGGCGACCGTGGAGAGGAAACGATGAAATGGTGCAGGGGAATGGCTGCTTTAGGCAAAATTTAAATCGTTTTCAATTAATTGTAGAATCAATTATTAAAGAATCCCCAGCAATCGTCACTGGTATACCCAATTGTTTTCCGGCTTTTCTTTTCTTTTTTAATGCCACCGTACAATTTTCAGGGGTTTTGTGTTAATCGTTATTTTCATCCTTAAACCTTTTGCATTATTCATATTGTCTGCTCTGTGAGTTCCCTCCTCCCTCAGCACTGAGTGAGGTCAGGAATGGTAGTGTATGACCAGATAACGTAATTTCAGGTTTGCGTTTATTTATTCTTATTGACTACTCACTCAGGTCCTTGCTTTTTTTAAAAAAAAAATACATCTTTGCTTCAGTCTTAGTCTCCATACTCAGTGGGGTGGACCACCAATGACATAAGCTTTATTCATTTGTGGAATACTGCTTCAAAGCATCAAATCCCCATAAATATGGGTAGAACTCAAAGGCTTTAATCCATACAGCTGTCAATTTTCATTGTTCTTTCTTTCCTGGATAGCAGAGATGGGGTTTGACTTGGCAATGAGGGCTGAGGTTTCTTCTTAGTTTGCTAGTTTGACTTGATTTTGAAAGAAACATTTCTGAGCATTCAGAAGCTTTAGGTTGCAGTCCTATGTACACTTACATGGAAATAATAACCTCAATTGAACTCTGTGGGTCTTACTTCTGAGTTGACATGCATAGAATTGCACTGCTTATATCATTTGTTTTTTAAAATGCACCAGCCTTTATTCTGATAGCTTGCTGTCCAGTGATGCCCCAGTGCAAAATATCCTATGCCTCAAGAATCCCCACATTTTCTTGCAAACCTGCAAAGATGAGGAGGAGGCTTATAAGAATTTTCTTGCTAGATGATTCCAAAGGCCACCTAGCCTAGTCCATGTCTCTGACAATGAGCAATCATGGCTTTCAATAGAAAATGAATAAGTATGTTTACCTGTCATCCCCACAACTTCTAAATGGCAAGAGCATTCCTTCCAAATGGCAAGAATACTACATCAAACAACCAGATACAAAAGAGAAAAGTGCTTCTCTGTATTTAAATACGATAGAATTGAGGAGTTCACGCCTGTAAGATACTGGCTTGGAAGATCAGAGTTCTCTGTTAACTTGGAAACCCCAGTGGATACATAAGACTCCCTGCTGCAGAAGTTCACCACAACCACGTGAAGAGTTGGGAGGGTTCATGCAACAACATACATCTGTGTACATGATGACGCCCATCAAGGGCTAGAGTTCCCGATCCAAGTGAGGATTCTAGCTATGTTCAGTTTACACAGTTATAATCTCCCTGCAGGCGTTCATGCTCATTGTTCTTCAGAGAAAGAAGAAGTTGGTCCAGTGTGCAGAAACCTGGGGTCCTACAAGGCCTTAGCCCTCGTTCCTTTAAACACTGAAACAGTTAGCAACCCCTGTTCTCTGTAAAGTGCCTTTTTGAATTAATTTAGTCAGAAGGATAGGCTAGCCAAAACCCTGCTCCTGCTACAAAATAATTTCCCATGATCCAATTTTAGTATTTCTGATGAATCTGGAAGAGAGGAAGACCCAAAGGGAAACACAAACCTGCCATATACAGAGCCAGCCCATGGATTAACCTAGTACAGTATGGTTATCAGGGTTGTTGTTGTTGTTTGGGGGGGGGGAGTGACTGTATGATGAGACCCTTCTAATTACTGGATCCAGCAAGTTTTAAAATCTAAGCAAGGATTCTAATTCCTGAAATAGCTGGGCTAGCTTCCTGGTGAGGCAATGGCTTAAGTATGGGTTGTTAAGGTAACAAAGGAAGTGGCTCTGTGCACAGGCAAATGAATGCCCCCCCTTCCCTCGACTGTCTGGTAGTTAGAGAGACAAAGGGCAGAGTTGAGAGTGGAGTTATGTGAGCTAGAAGCTGGAAACTGAAAGCAAGCTGGGAAGCAGACTAGGAAGCCAGAGAGACAGAGCCATGCCTTCATAGCTGTGGCTATGGTAGAAGCAAGACCCTCTTGGGGTGTTCATGCTGTGAACCCCTTTATTATATGCTCAGGTTGTATATTTGTATAAATAAACCATATATCATAAAGACACTACAGTCCCTGTTGTACCGCAGTCCAAAGGAAGCATGAACCCTGGGTAAACACCTGGCTCCCCTGGAATCTCGCACCACTTGGAAATTGAGGTATCATGCAACAGTGGTTCTCCAGCAAGAGCATTTCAGAGCTCTACTGATCCTTTTCAGGAGGACATGCCAGGCACGGACAGTGTTTCATCTGCCATGGAGCTATGGTGCCTCTCCACCTAGGAGATTCACTATCCTGTTGATAACTCATGTATCTGCTGGATGTGTTCTGAGCCAAACATTTGGACATTAAAACCAAATGTGTTATTAATGAAGTGGAACTTAAGCAGGTAGAACTTTTCCTTTTCCCTCACAGCTATTAGTTGAACCGCAGTCCAGTCATGTGTGGCATCCAATCATCCTACTAGCACATGGGGAGTTCACCTATTTATATTTGTGATTAGCATTGTTCATCCAGATCCCCCAAACTGCACCTAGAATGGTATGCGACAAAATAGCAAAAGACCACAAAAACATTATAAACAGAGAAAATCCCACTGATATAAGGCAACAACAGGAAAAGTCTACAAATTCTAAAAGATATGAAAGGCAACACTGAGGTTAAGGAAAGATTGATCTGTCTTAATGTTACAAACATCCATAAAGAATCTTTAAAACCTCCAATAAAATTGTTTCATAAAGAAACTTTTGGATCTGTGGTATCAGCTGAGCTATATGGTGGCTTACAACTGGATCACCCATATTGTGTCAACAATTTCTATACAAATCACAGCAGATGCCTTGTGGTGGCATGGAAACACCTTGCCGTGGAAACAGGTCACATGCTGAGTCACCTTACATATGAAACTGCTGAATGTCTATAATCTGTGAGCTAACCCTCATTCTTTTTCTTTGGGGGATTGAGTGGCCTAACAAGGAAAACGAAAATGCTTGTTTACAAAGCTATTGTGCTACCAACCTTACTGTATGCTTGTGAAACATGGACCACTTATAAACGCCATCTCCAACTCCTCAAAAGATTCCATCAACGGTGTCTCTGAAATTTTTTACACATGACTTGGGAAGACAGGCAAACTAATATCAGTGTACTTGAAGAAGCAAAGATCACCAGTGTTGAAGCAATGATTCTTCAACATCAACTTCGTTGGACTGATCATGTTGTGCGGATGCCTGATGATCATCTTCCAAAGCAACTACTCTATTCCAAACTTAAAAATGGAAAGCGTAATGCTGGTGGTCAACAAAAGAGGTTTAAGGACAAGGCAAATCTAAAAAAAAATGTAGTATAAACACTGACAACTGGGAAACACTGGCCTGCGAGCGCTCCAGTTGAAGAACAGCCTTTACCAAAGGTGTCATGGGCTTTGAAGACACTCGAACTCAGGACTCAAGGGAGAAATGTGCTAAGAGGAAGGCATGCTTGGCAAATCCACACCATGATCAACTCCCACCCAGAAACCAGTGTCCCCACTGTGGAAGAATGTGTGGATCCAGAATTGGCCTCCACAGAAGAAGAAGAAGAGTTTGGATTTGATATCCCGCCTTTCACTCCCTTTAAGGAGTCTCAAAGCGGCTAACATTCTCCTTTCCCTTCCTCCCCCACAACAAACACTCTGTGAGGTGAGTGAGGCTGAGAGACTTCAGAGAAGTGTGACTAGCCCAAGGTCACCCAGCAGCTGCATGTGGAGGAACGGAGACGCGAACCCGGTTCCCCAGATTACGTGACTACCGCTCTTAACCACTACACCACACTGGCTCTCACAGTCACTTACGGACTCATTGTTAAAACCGTGTTTATGGAAGACAATCTTATTTGGCTACGAGTGATAGCCAAAGAAGAAGACGTAGACTAATTTCCATTAGCACATTGTTTGCTTAAGAAGCAGGGGGGAAGGGAGTCAGGGGTCAGCCAAGGCATCAAAAGAAAGCTCTGACTTGCAAAGAAGATGGTTTTAAAGGTCTAAAGTTTCTCAGCTGAGATCATCTCCTTGAAATCGTCTCCATCAGCTTCCCACACACACCAATTTCAGTTTTATAACACCCCTCGCTGTGCTAGTCTTGGCAGGGAATTTGCCCATCTTGCAGAGCTGTGCATGAATAATTCATTTAAGTGTCATGCTGATTCTCAAAAGGTTGGCCTCTACTCCTTTTCCGAGTGTGCAGGAAGAAGTGTTTAATGGGATTCTCTCTAAACAATCCCAAATATAGTGTTGTGTGAGCTTAATGCGGCATCCTCCTTTAAAAAGATTCTGGGTGATAACAGATTTAATGAAGGGAACAACTTAAAGCATATGGCTCCCTCTCCTCTCATTGCTCTGATACATTTCAGCACAGGGCAGGGATGGGAGATGGGGCATCTTAGGAAGGGATGGCATTTGGATCACACATATCTTCCCCAAAGCTCGATGCAAACATTAAAGGTTGAAGCTGGTTACTGAGTTAACTTGTTGACTTTTGTTGTTTTATAGCAGAGTAGCAACAAGAGACGACTCTCCATGGCCTAAAAAAGGTTCCAAGATAAGCAGAAATATCACTTCCCGGAAAGCAAACAAACCCTATGGGCTTTTGCACATGCTTGCGTTGGCAATATAGAGGTTTATTTTTAAGGCATGTCGGATCTGCAATAATCCATCAATAGGCCCTTAGTTGGTGGCTGCATGTGCTTGGTCTGCAGTTAAGGCTCACTGCTGGCAGAAATGCTTTATACTTTTCCACATTTTGTGTTGCAGATCCCCAGTCGAATGTTGTATGCAAAATGCATACATTAGAGGAACGTGTGCATTAAGATGCATTATATGAGGGAAAATAACATGTAGAGAGGCATTACATTGGTTGAAATTGCTTGCAAAAATGGGTATATTAGGCAAAACTGCTTACTTCTTATGATAAATTTGCACTGGAGTGCTGATGAATCTTCATGATGATTTAAAACAAAAACAAATTTTTAAAAACCCCAAAACCTCACACTGATGCAGAAATGTGGGAAAAACTGGAAAAATGAGAACTTAGAGGAACTGACATTGACAGATCTCTGCTACACACAAGGGGCCCTGTACTCCCACCACCATCATTCTCGCAATGGCTTCTGGGGAAAAGAGGAACATTTCTTAGATCTATGGAGACCCATTCCATGGACTAGTTGCCACTGGGACAAACGTCAGATCCCACATGCATACTTTGTGTGCACTGGGCTTTCAGGTAGCTCTGCAATGGGAACTCTGGGAATTTCTACCTCCACGAGGGGACTATAAGTCTCCTAACAACTCTCAGCACCCTTAACAAACTACAGTACCCAGGATTCTTTGGGGAAAGCAGTGACTGTTTAAAGTGGTATCACAGTGTTTTACATGTGTAATCCAGATGGTACCTGAATCCAACAGGCTTAAAGGATTACACAGTCATTACCACAGAAATGTATTATTTCAACACCTTGGGCTCTTCCAGGGAACCGATTTCAGAATATCTGGTTTTTTGCAGGCATGTTGTCCAAACAGGAGAGCCTTATTAGTAACAATCAAAGGAAGTTGAGTTCTTTCACTGCACTGGCTCTTGTCCACCTCACCCTGAGTTGCCATTTAAGATGAAATTAATGTCGTGATTGCTCTCTCTAGAGACTTTAGAAATGCACCCATTGTACTTTATAAAAAGTCACAGGGGATGATGTGTGACTAATGCTGTTTGCTTTGGCATTTCTTAAATAACTACAGTGTGTGTCAACCTTGTCTCTGTGAGAAGGAAAAATAGCTCCCAATTTCATACCACATCTTCCTTGAGGGGATGCTGTCTTAAAATTGCTATAATAGGGAGGATTATAGGTTCTGACTTCTTTGGCAGATCTTTCCCAGATAGCAATCCAATTTCCATATGCCATTTATAAGGAATAAGGAGGATGCAATGCGTCTCAGACATAAAACAGACTTTGCATATTTAATATATCCAGTGCCACCTCACCGCACCCCCAACAAAGTTTTAAATACCATGCAAGGTTCACTTTCTTAAACTATTTCTTAATATCAAGTTTGAGCTACAGTTAACGTGAACATTTTTCCTGTGATTGTCTTGAAGTGTAGCCACCATCATTTTGGGTACAGCACAGCCACAAGGCCCAAGTGAAACTTGGGAAACTAGTTTTTTGTCAGGACATGATTAGCTGTAGTCTTGGTCATATTTTGTTTGGAGTTCACAAGGCTCTTCAAAATACAAACAAGTCAACCCTAGTGCTTCAGGGGAGGGGGACACAGTTTAGTGAAGGGACACATGTGTTGCATTCAGAAGGTTATCGATTGATTCATTGGCCTCTTCGAGGGAAACTGTCAGGTGATAGGGAAGTTTTCTGCCTAAAATCCTGGAAAGAAGTTGCCAGACAAAGCAGAAGATATAGGAAACTGCATTATAGTGAGTCAGATCACTGGTCCACATAACTCAGTACAGTATTTACACCGACTGGAAAAAGCTCTCCAGGATTTTTAGTCTGTCCTATTAGCTTTTTAGTACAAATTTCTCCTTTTGTCTCTGTGTGCATGATATACACATGATATACACATTTTTGCAAAGCGATTTCCACTAATATAATGCATTTTCTTAAGTTGTTTTCAATAATATATGCATATTTATGCCCACTGAACCTTAGTATACACATTTTTGCACACGTGATGTGGTTGGGCATCTGCAGCGCAAAATTTCGATAAATGTGAATTTCAAAGGATAGCTGTGTTTCAGTTCTGTTCTTAGACTGAGGTAAAGTTCACAAACCTACACTACTTCTGGTTTTGGGGAGTTCGTAAACCGAATAGTTTGTAAACAGGGCTGTTCTTAAACTGAAGTACCACTGTATTAACTTGTGTTCCAAAATGTATCTCTGTCAGACATTTGTGGTACATTAACAGCCTGAAAGCAACACATACGTGCACACCTATGTCAAAGTTGTTCAGAACTAGAGCTGTCCTTTGAGGTGTCTTTTGTTCAAATGTGACCTCTATTATTGCTTCAGTTTGTATCCACAAGCAAGCCACCCAAGATGAGCAATATGGAAATAATGATACGGAGCTGCCTCACATGGTGATTGTAAGATACCAAGTAAATAGAGAAGCTGCGCTTTGTTTTATTATCTATTTATTTTTATTTTAAGGAGCTGCATCCTGCCTTTAAATAGCCCCACAAAGTGGCAGAGTGCACAAAGAAACAACCAATACCAATGCCATAAATACAATTTTAAGTATTTTAAATACCACAGATCCGTAAAATAGCCCACACATAAACAATGATCAGCTCTCATAGAAATGAACACATAATACAGTGCCAACATTTCTGTTGCTCAATTAAAATCAAGCCACAAAAGTAGCGAGGAAGATATTAGTCTTCAGAATCAGCTTTAACGCATGGAAAGATGTGACTTGGAACACTCTAAGCTCTAAGGTTGTCCAGTGCCACTCAATGAAGTTCAGTTTCATTGCTCAACACTGCAAGTACCCTGCAAGGACATGGGGTCTGGAAACTAAGCCTTATGAGGAGTGCTTGAAGGAGCTGGGTATGTTTAGCCTGGAAAAGAGGAGACTGAAAGGAGATATGATACACATCTTCAAATATCTTAAGGGTTGTCACATGGAGGAGGGAGCATGATTGTTTTCTCTTGCTCTGGAGGGTAGGACTTGAACCAATGGCTTCAAGTTGCAAGAAACGAGATTCTGACTGAACATTCGGAAAAACTTTCTGACAGTAAGAGCTGTTCAGCAGTGGAACAGACTCCCACAAAAAGTGGTGGACTCTCCTTCCTTGGAGGTTTTTAAGCAGAGGTTGGATGGCCATCTGTCACGAATGCTTTAGCTGAGAATCCTGCATTGCAGGCAGTTGGACTAGATCACCCTTGCAACTCTAAGGTTCTATGATTCTATGATTGCACTCTAGGGAAACAGGAAGGTGCACATTCTCAAGCAGACTGATTATGTTGAGAACGTAGGAAACCACCTTCTATAAAGCCATTGGTCCAGTGATCTCTGTATTGTCCATGCTGATAGCCAGTGATGCTCCAGGGTTTCTGACAGGGAAAACTTTCAGCCCACCTGGAGATGGCAGGGATTGTAGATGCTCTACAACTGAGCTACAGCTCTCCCTTCTGTTTTCACAAGGGAATGCAATTAGGTCTGTACAGATCTTTCATGGCTACATGGGAGTGTCTAGCCTATGGAAAGAGTGTGGTGCACATGAGGGGAGCAAGAAAAAAATGGTGTCCACTCATCTTCAGTAATTCACTGAACACCCTTTCCATCTCACTTGAAAACAAACTTCCACGTCCTTTCCAGGTGAAAGCAAAAAACCCTAGTTCAATGGTTTAAAGACAATCTGTCACACCACCATCTCTTGAGGCCCTTGCTGAATCCCATGTTTATTAAATCAATTGACAATATGGTACATTGCGGCATTTGTGTGTCCAGTTACTCTTTGATTACCTGCTCACTCCAAGGATTTCTCTTGTGATTCAAATGACTTGAAGAAACATCTGCCAGGTGAACTCTGGAGGCCTTTTCTGCAGCTCTTCATGAACTTTACTTTTCTTTCTCTTTCAGGATGAGAGCTATTTGGCATGCTGGGCTGTCCAGGGATTTTGTGTTTTTGTTTTTGTGTTTTTTAAAAAAAACGTAGTTCTGGATTCACGCTTTGGCTCCTGTGCCCTCCTCTCCTTTTTCTCATTCTCTCAGCGCCTCAGTAATTTTGGTGCAGAGACTGATTACTGTCAGTCCTGCCTGAGGCTCACCTCGCATATTCCTGCAGAAAAGCAAAATTCATGCTCTAAATGAGCTGGCTCACACCTCACAATCTGCTCACTCTCTCAGCATTATATGTAGTTCAGCACCTTTATTGGCTGAGTCCAAAGTTATAAAAGTTTAAATTTCAGAGATGTTCAGAAATAGAAGGCTGTTCTGAATGCCATGTGTATAATTGTCTCCTCCATCACCTTTGCTAGGATTGACACGGGTGGGGGAAATGTAGCAAGTAATATGAGCCCCACACCACCCTGTGTAGAAGTTACCTGAGGGCTGAAGGAATAATCATAGTTCGGTAGCAGAGTATCTGCTTTGCATGCAGAATATCCCAAGTTCAATCCCCGCTGTCTCCACGTAGGGCTGCAAATGTCAGTCAGTGCAGACAGCAGTGACCTAGATAGGCCATTGGTCTGACTCAGTATAAGGCAGCTTCCCATGTTCTTAAGGAGACTGGAGGGAGGGAAAGTGAAATAATAGCATTGGAATGAAACTTTGTACAGTGGTACCTTGGGTTACATACCCTTCAGGTTACAGACTCCGCTACCTCGGGTTAAGAACTTTGCTTCAGGATGAGAACAGAAATTGTGCTCTGGTGGTGCGGTGGCAGCAGAAGGCCCCATTAGCTAAAGTGGTGCTTCAGGTTAAGAACAGTTTCAGGTTAAGTACAGACCTCCAGAACGAATTAAGTACTTAACCCGCTGTACAACTGTACAGACAAGAAACTTCAGTGGCTTTAGCCTGAAGTGGTTGAAAACCTATGGATTAGCGCAAGGTCACCCAAGACTTCCAGAGAACAGTAGGAACCAGGTAAATTTATGCCAAACCCCTAGTGAAATTAGCATTCATTATTGTTGTTTATGTTTCCTTGGAAATGGAAAGGCAATAAACAAACCAAGAATATGAATGTGCCCTGCCAAAACTGGGGAAAGCATAGAAGAAGTAGAAGTAGATGTGGCTTGCAAGGAAGAAGAAAGTGCCAATGGAAGAAGCTGGTTGAACTGAGTGCCTGGTTTGTCACCTCAGTACGGAGGTAATGCAGATGATTTAATGGGTGTTTTTGGCTTTGGCTTGAAGAATGCATAGGTAGCAGCAAGAGTTCACAGCATGGCTCTGAATTTGAAGTCAGGGAATCAGGATGAAGAATGTTGTGTGAAAGGAGACATTCTGGATGACAATAAAGGAGAGGCTGCATCAGGCTCTGCCAATGCCATACTTTGGGACTGGTGCCCAAGAATGCCCTGGGTAAGAACAGACTCACATCTCATCTGTCTTATCTGAAGGGAGCATCTGTTAATTATGCTCCAGAATTATGCTCAGTTGAGCATGCATCTTTTGACCATGGTGCAAAAGGACCCCAGAGCTCTTTTGGCCAAGTGCGACGTAAAATCTCCCTTAGAGCTTTTGCCTGTGCATCACGATGACTTTGATCTGTTGGGATTTGCCTTTGAAGGTGAATTCTGCTTGGGCAAGGCTCTCCTGATGAGACGCTCCATTTAATTTTTGGAATGGTGCTTAAGGCAGAGAATGGAAAATGCAGCAGCCACACATTATTTTGAGGATTTCCTGTTTGGAGTGATAGACTTCAGCACATCAGAGTGCTGTTAGCTGTACACCCAGAAGTTAACCAGCATGGTGGGGAGCCCCGTAATACAAAACAAAACAGAATGTCCATAATCAAGCTTGTCTTTTTGGTTTTTGAACCAGGGGCCACCAACACTTCTGGGTCTGTGGGCACATTTGGCAATTCTCATGGGCTGTCATGGCTAATCACAAACTTGCCTAAGAAATTGAGTGCAAGGCAGAGGCTGGCATTCAGCCCAAAATGTCAAACAGAATATTTGACCCCAGTTAGCAGAACAAAATACCCATTGCTCATCGGACAAACTGAATAGGATAAGAGGCAGTCTTACCCCAGAGTGCCATCCACCATTGCCTCACTTCCTTGTTCTCTCACTCACACAACAATTACTGCCTTCCTTCCTATGGTTGCAATACTATGCCTGCCTACACGGGAACAAGTCCCACTGTGCAAGATTGCTCTGTCTAGCCCACTACTCTCACCCATTCAAACACCCTCTCCTCAATGTTATTCTCATGGATGGCATTCTTGCTCCCACTTGCCAAGCTCAACTAGTCCTGTCACCCATTCATAGGGACATGAGAAACTGCCTAATATTGCATCGGACCGCATTGGTCAATCTACCTCAGTGCTGCTTTCACTGACTGGCAGCAGCTCTCTTGGGTACCTGAAGATTCCAGGGATTGAACCTGGTACCTGAGATCTTCTGCATGTAAGGCATAAACTCTACCACTGAGCTATGGCCACACATCCCTTCCCTGGGATGTCCTTTGCCTGGCACCTCTCAATGAAAGTACAACAGCTAATAGCACACTGAAAGCAGAATAGCAGCAGCAGGAACTGCACACAACCAGGAGGCTGCAAATGAATCCATGCATGGTGCTTGCAGACAGCACAATGGATATCACAAGTAATTGAGAAGCACCATGGAACAGCGTTTGCAACTCTCATTCATGACCCCAGTATTAGGCATTGTGAAAGGAGTTTCTAGGTTACCAGTGAGATGGGTGGAGTAAACAGTCTGAGAATGCTAAAAAGACAAAAAGTAAGAAAGAAAATCACATGTGATGGTTCTAAGGCGGGCTCCCATGCCTGATTATAAATATCCACAGTGGGTATGGGAGCTCCACATTATTTTATGAGTGCACCCTTAGGGTGGGAGAGATTTCTAGCTGATTATCATTGAGAGTTAGCAATAGAGTTGTAGGTGCTTCCAGGTGTTGCAGAAAGGTCAGGGTCTGAGTTATCTTTAAGGGACAAGTACTGTGCAGAAAGAGGGACGCGGGTGGCGCTGTGGGTTAAACCACAGAGCCTAGGACTTGCTGATCAGAAGGTCGGCGGTTCAAATCCCCGCGACGGGGTGAGCTCCTGTTGCTCGGTCCCTGCTCCTGCCAACCTAGCAGTTCAAAAGCACACCAAATAGTGCAAGTAGATAAATAGGTACCGCTCCAGCGGGAAGGTAAACAGTGTTTCCGTGCACTGCTCTGGTTCGCCACATGACCCAGAAGCTGTACGCCGGCTCCCTCGGCCAATAAAGCGAGATGAGCGCCGCAGCCCCAGAGTTAGTCACGACTGGACCTAATGGTCAGGGGTCCCTTTACCTTACTGTGCAGAATGTCCACAAACACACAAGACAGCACCCCATTTATCACCCTTGGTGTTCAAGCAAACAGAAACGAGTAGAACCATTTGAGCTGCATCCAAATAGTGAAACAGAAAGGTGTAGGTCTCAAGCAGAATATGAGAGATTGTGTCCTTCAGCCCCTTGTACTGATTATTAGCAGAATAGCATAACAGGAAACCACTGAAGACAGAGGGCAAGAAATAATGAAGAGAAAGAAAACTGTATATTATCACATATAACACACAACACCAATAACCAATGTGCAAATATTAACTAAAAAGCAATGAATTTATGGCCTAATGGTTCAGACCTCAGTGACCATATTTCTTCTCATGCAGATGCTCATTTACCATTACAGATAGGCCAGTGTTAAAAAAGAACGGTTGGTCATCAGATCTATCCTTCAGCAGCAAACTGATCTGTATCTTTCTGCAAAGACATACATTGACAGCTGAAAACTGGTGCTTAAATATTACCTCCCAGAAGTGACAGGAGGAAAAAATATATACGCTTCCAGTGGAACTGAGTCAGCACTTGTACTGTTAACCTGAGGGAAAAAAGTGAAGGACATCTTCACAAGTGAAGTTTGTTCTTGTACATTATGAGTGGATAGTCTTGCAGGGAGGGAGATATGGTCTGAACTTAATCATGTTAACGTGGAAATAAGTCCCGCTCTAATTCAATGCAATTTAGGCTGCAATATTAGCCCCACTTAGCTGGGCGTAGGCCCTGCCGCACTTATTTCTAAGTAGACATGGTTGGGACTGAAGTCTTACTTCCTAATAGGAAAGTTTAGGATTGTAGGTTCAAAGCAAAGCATGACCAGTAGCTCCTGAAAAGTGAGCTTCTCCTGGACATTAAGCTCTCCTAGATTTTTCTTTTCTTTTCTGTTGGGTCAGGAGGCTGTAGACAGCCTAAGAACATAGCATCCTAGAACTCTAGAGTTGAAAAGGACCCTGAAGTTCATCAAGTCCAATCCCCTGCAATGCAGGAATCTCAACTAGATCATACATGATGGCAGATGGCCATGCAACCTCTGTTTAGAAACCTCCAAGGAAGGAGAGTCCATAAACTCTCGTGGGAGTCTGTCAAACAGCTCTTACTGTCAGAAAGTTCCTCTTAATGTTTAGTAAGAATCTCCTTTCTTGTAATTTGAAAGCTTGGGTCCTACCCTCTAGAGCAGGAGAAAACAAACTTGCTCCCTCCTCCATGTAATAGCCCTTGAGATATTTGAAGATGGCTATCATATCTCCTCCCAGTCACCTCTTTGCCAGGCTAAACATACCCAGCTCCCTCAACCATTCCTCATACTTGCTTAGTTTCTACACCCTTGATCACCTTGGTCTTTTCACACATTCCAGCTTGTCAACATCCTTCTTAAATTGTGGTGCCCAGAATTGGATACAGTACTTTAGGAATGGTCTGACCAAGGTAAAATAGAGTGGTACTATTACTTCCCTTGCTCTGGACACTAGACTTCTGTTGATGCAGCCTAGAATAGCATTTACTTTTTTGCTGCTGTATCCCACGGTTAAGCTTGTGGTCTACAAAGACCCCTAGATCATTTTCACACGCACTACTGGCAAGCCAAGTGACCCCCCCCTATCTTACATTCATTGCCCTAAACAGATAACATTTGATGAAACACTCAATTTTCTGTACATGTTCCCCATTAGTAAGACAGTTGTGATAATAGATGCGAGACACATTTTCAAGTGTCTCTGGATTTTAACAAAAGTTAAAGGCTTGTTCTGAACTTCGAAGAATACCATATAAGCATGACTGTGGATAATCGAAATTACTCATGAATATTTTGGATGCTCCAAATGCAATCCTATACAGGCTTACCTGAGAGTAAGTCTCACTGAACTCAATGAGACTTAATTCTGAATAGAAATGCAACAGATTGTGCTGTCACTCAATTATTTGCACCATCTAGCTAAAATATAACCTAAATACCACTGGGGATAGTGAGGAGTATTTAGCTGGTTTTGTGTATGAGACTTGGCTTTGAATGGTGTAATAAGACTGCAGATATCACAGCAAAAATGCTTCATGGTATTGGATTTTCTGATGGTGCAAAGTGGAATAATAGATATAATAACCCAAGACACATCAACCCCAAACACTCAGCTATAGTCCATATTTGTTGCAGTAAGAGAAGTTGTCTTTTTA
The DNA here is from genome assembly GCF_964188305.1 of Podarcis bocagei. Taxonomy (NCBI): domain Eukaryota; kingdom Metazoa; phylum Chordata; class Lepidosauria; order Squamata; family Lacertidae; genus Podarcis; species Podarcis bocagei. The sequence continues at coordinate 37,298,054 of NC_138126.1, forward strand.
AAAGCAAGGCTTTGCTACCTATTTTCATAGACATTTGCTTTGTCTATTACGCTTAATGTGTTTATTCCAGCAGCGAGAGGCACTTCTGTTGTTGGTGATGTATTTGTTGCTAAATTGCTTTGAGATGTTTTATGGGAAGTGATTTCTAAGTGGAAATAAATAAATAAATGCTTTTTAAAAAAATGTTTTCTTTACTGAAGCATGATCGTGTGTTATCTGGACTATGAGCTATGGAGACCTCTTCCTAAATGATACTGCAAGCATTCTGACTGGACACAGGAAAACTGTTGGCATTGAATATATTGTGGTCTAAGCTTAGGGAGTCAAATCTATTTCTCATAATGCAATGAGCCGGAAATTAGAAATCTTTTATTTCCAGTCAAGGTACTTCTCATCAGGAATGGGGGAGAATTTCAATTCATTTTATATTTAAAGGTGACCTTACCTACCACTTTCTAAAACAATACACAGACTGAACCATAGCCATCCTTTGAAATCCACATTTCTCTGAATTTTGTCATGAAGTTGTCTAGCCAACTGATGTGAACAAAAATGTATATGCAGCATAAAAATATTAGAAAAATAACATACAAAATTGCATTATATTAGGAAAAATGCTTTGCAAAAAAAAACCATTAGGCAAAATTGCAATCAAATTCCCTATATTAGGATAAATTCACTGATGAATTTTCATGATGACTTTTTAAAGAAAATCACAAATGAATTTAAGTTTGGAAAACTGAGAAATTGAGGGAAACTGAAATTGACATATTCACCCATTCCTCCTTTTTATGAATAAAATTGATTTAACTCTAATTTCTAAATACCTCCAGGAAGGACTGATTATTGCTTCCTTTCTGATAATGTTCTGAAAGTATGTTGCTTCCAAAAAAAACCCCTTGAAATGTATTGGGTCTAACTACAAATATGAACTCTGTCAGCCTGCACAGGAAATTCCAAGCACAGAGCTTTTGCGAAGCGAACTAAATATAAGAAATAAACAGTAGAGGGCACTGATCCAACACTGAATGGAATAAACTTTCAGCTTCACTTTCTCTTGTCCAGGACAATTGTAGACTAATCTAATAATATCAATCATTTTCTCTCTTTACCTATCCATATTAATTGCTAGAGCAGGCACAACCTTTCCGATAGGTTATAGCAACACTCCAAAACACTGCTACAATGCATCCAATCTTCACGGTGACTGGAAAATTAATTGCAAGGCTTTGTAGGAATTCAGGAGTTTCTAACATTGTTGTTTCTGGGAGCAAAAGCAGCATGTAATTTATTCACAACCAGACATATTCAGCCGTGGAAGCTCAGAGGAATTTTTAGCCATCATATCCCAGTCATCTCTCCACTCTTAGTCATGAGACATTGCATGGAAATAGAGTTCTCCAATAGAGATGAATGGACCTGTCATCATCTGTCTCACTGCAAGAAGCGAAGCTACAGGGAACCAGGCAGAGGGCCTTCTTGGTAGTGGTGCCCACCCTGTGGAACGCCCTCCCATCTGCTTTCAAGGAAATAAACAACTATCTGACTTTTAGAAAACATCTGAAGGCAGCCCTGTTTAGGGAAGTTTTAAATTTGATCTTTTATTGTGTTTTTAATATTCTGTTGGGAGCTGCCCAACAGAATTATGCAGGAGGATGGGACTAAGTCTGTCCCATCCTATTTCCATGTGGGTTTTGAAGGCGAAATCTTACACACAAGATACTACATCTACACACACACACACACAACACACACTACATATAAAACCAATTTTTGGGGGTGTAACCAATGCTGGCCTATTCCTCTATGGTAAACACTCTGAATAATGATTGGCCTTACCCCCTGAACATCAACCTGCACACCTACTATTTGTCACCTATGAATAGACTGGTAAATTTAAGCATCCTTGTAGATTTAGTGCTGATATTTTCTACTCTGTTTTTTTATTTGATTAGAAAGATTTACAATCCACTTAATGAAGAAAACATAGAGCTTAAAGTGGATTATATAAAATAGTATAAGGCATTCATTAAAAAGAGGAATTAAAAACAAACATTAAAAACAGTATGACTAACACAATTATTATAATATAGGTAAAACCAAGGTTTTTTTAAAAAAGAAAAATACATAATAAAAATTCATTTCGGAATAGGTTTACCTAAACAATCTTTGAACGTTTATACTTAGGATAGAAGCCATGCTGCTGTATCTTAAGCGATGTTTACCTGGAAGGAAATCCACCTTCCTGGAAATGATCTATAATGAAATTAAGAAAGTCCTTAAGTGGACTTTTTCTAAAAAACCTGAGGCTTTCCTCTTGGGCATGGTCGGCCAATTGGTGCCAAGGAAGGATAGGACGTTTTTTATGTACGCTACTACAGCAGCGAGAATTCTTCTGGCAAAGTATTGGAAGACACAAGAACTACCCACTCTGGAAGAATGGCAGACGAAGGTGATCGACTACATGGGTCTGGCAGAGATGACCGGCAGAATCCGTGACCAGGGGAAAGAGACAGTGGAAGAAGATTGGAAGAAATTTAAAACATATCTTAAAAATTGTTGTAAAATTGAGGAGTGTTAAGATGTTAAGGAACTAAGAAATAGAGAATTGCAGCTGAAACCAATAAGTTAAAGAAAAAAAAATCTAATGAAAGTGATTGGTTTAAATTAGATTTAAGAAGTTGCTGAAGAAATGTGAAACAAGGATGCAGAAAAGGGAAGGTATGGGGAAGTCCGGGAAGTAAGGTATATGAAAATAAGGTTAAGAAATTATACGTGTTTATTTGTTTGTATGTTATTGTTATTGTCTTATTTATAGTTTGTTTTTATTATGTGTTTGGAAAATTAATAAAAATTTATTTAAAAAAAAAAAAAGGAAATCCACCTTCCTTCCAATGGATGGGCCACAGTCCACACACACAGTATTTTTCTAATGGAGCTTGGATTTAAACTGGGGAAGCTGACTTCAGCTCCCACTGAAGAAGAAAGGGGAAAGAGCAGATTGAATGGCCTTGGCTAAAGTGAAAAAGGTCATTCAGGGCAACAGAATTTGACAAGAATACACTGCTTCTAGTGTTTTAAGTGCCAAGTGTCTAACAAAACCTTTGAACTACAAAATTGTCAATGAAAAGATTGCAAAGCAGTCTAGTCTCGTCACCGAGGAGAGCTTGGCACGTCTTGAAACTGCATCGATGGCAAAGTTCCTACAAAACCCAATTTGATACATGAGACCATTTTGAACTTCTAAAGACTTTGCACCATTGTTCCTCACCACCACCACCTCAAAGCTGAATGGAGAATGGCTTAACTAAGGACATATAAAGGCATTCAAAAATCCTTTAATCCAACTACAGCACACAGAATCCCAAAACAAGTTGTAACCCAGAGTGACACAAAAGTGTCCTGTTAGCCTCAAATGCAAAATGTTGGTGCTTACTGCCTCTCTTTACAGTGGAATTACTTTACCACCAAGTTGTTGTCCTTTCCTAAATCCACCAAACCAGCAATAGTCAAATACAACTCAGACCAGATTGGCAATCCAATTAGCTAGGAATAAATAACCCTTTCCAATGACTACATTCTTTGTGGCTACATACCAATGGTGGATGAGGGCGGGGGGGGGGGGGAGTGAGCAGGCAGTGAATGCAAGTTTTACCTTTGTACAGCAGGCTAGTTTCCTACTCTCGGCTTAAAATGCATCTAATTTCTTCTTCTCAATTCATATCAAAGCTGGCTTGGGAGAAAATACATCAAAGTTCAGAGTTTCAAAAGAAATAACAGGCTAGATGAAGGATATACATGAAGCTGGTGGTGGGACAACTGGTGCAGAGTAAATGGGACACAGCCACACAAACTTGCAGGCAAGGGAAAACATTATCAAGTTACGCTGTCTATTTCCATTCAAAAACAGATCCCTCAGATTTACAGGACATCAATTTATGCTCCTTATTCCACCCCAAAACCCATTCCCGTAACTCCCTAGATCAAGAAAGAAATCTCCCTGCTCCCCTCCCACTAATCATTGCTGTAATTTCATTGAATCCCCAAAGGCCAAAAATACTTACCTTGGGAAATGTGATGGGGAACTGTTGGTTGTCAGTGCCCCTGTGAATGTAGGGAGTTTCTTTGACCAAATTATTTGTGTTCTTAGGACACATTGAGAGATCTACCGTAGAGATTAAAAATCTCAATTCACAGTAACAATGAGCTATAACAGTTTATGAAAATACGAAGGATCAGTGCTAAATATAAGTGCCTCGTTACTTTCCATTACATTCGTAATATCTTAGAAGATACCACCCTTGATTTTTAGGAATATCTTAATCTTTCTTTGGAATACGACTTCACAATAGCCCTGTGGAATTCCTTCTAGTGAACAAGCAAGCAGTGTAGATCCCCCAGCCACTGGTGTCAGGTCTCTCTCTCTCTCTCTCTCTCTCTCTCACACACACACACACACACTGTTTCTCTCTCTCTGAGTTTTTATTTTGGAAGAGATACAGTGTGTGCATGGGGGACTATTTCTCTGTTTCAATTTTCAACTGAAGACTCTTGCTGTTCTCCCAGACTCTTTTCAGGCATACCCATTCAGTGGGTACTTGTTGCTATCATGATGCTGTTGGTGAAGCCTACACTTTGTTTCACTACTCTGCTGCCACAACAAAATAATTGGATTAGCAGTAACTATCTCTCAGTGCTCTTACCTTTTCTGACTTGCCTTCAAGCTGGGCAGGCATGACAGGAATCACTAGGATGGAGTTGTAAGAATCATACTAACAAAACCATTGAGCTGCAAAAGATCGCTAAATGTGTATTTGACCCAAAGATGTAAATTCTTTTCTGACCAATCTGGGTATCATTCAGGCATTTATTTATTTTTTTAAAGCAGAATAATAGACTCTCATCCCACATCCTATCAGACCAGGAAGCAGTGTGCAGAACTATTATGAACTATTGTGTGTATCCCATTCAAAGGACTATTTCAGAAAGATAATCACCTTTAAGTATAGCTGACCACACAGACCTTTCAGGTATAAAATTATGTTCTTGCCTTAAAAGTAGGCTTCCTCACTATACCTTAATTACTTTTGCTAAGTTCACAAACCTTTACATCATCAAACCCCTGCCTCCCCTTGCCCTGGCAAACGTACCTTAACCTTAACCTTACCCAATCTACTTTTGTTCCCACATTTTGATCATATTTCATTGGTCAGCATGTTAGCAGTCTCTTTTTTAAAGTGGGGAAAACCAACAGTACATGACTGCTCATTCTTGACCATACACTCCCTAAATTGTTGTTTTAAAAGTGTCTTTGCCCAACCCCCAGACAAATCCCACTTGAATTAAGGGGTAAAAGCAGAATGGTACATATATTTCATTATTGCTGTTTTCACATGGCAGGGGTACATTGACACAAGGATTTAAAACTGTCAAGCACAACATTATGTTTATTACAAATACTTGAAAGATCAACTTGATTAAGGGTTATGTTTCAGCAGCAACATAGACACATCCATTTTCTGTATAAAATCTACATTTTTGAAATAAATTATTACAATACAAAAATGGCTTATGTGTGGTTAAGCTAGCAAGACAAGCTGCAATCCTAGCCCCACTTATCTGAGAGTAAGCTCCATTGGATTCAATGGGACTTACTTCTGATTAAACATGGTCATAACTCTGCTACTGTAGATATCATTACTACTGCCACCCAAGTTAAACATTTTTTAAAAACAGACATAGAAGAAAATCACCACCACAAATGTATGAGGTGAGTCAGGCAGCACTCCCTGAAATAACAGCCCAGCAGAGGGGAATGCCCCTAAAGGTCTTATCCAAATATAGTATTCTGAACATAAAAGCAGCACATCTGTGAGCTTCTTCAAGCAGTGAAAATAAAAGAGTTCTTTCCATAGTATAAAAAATCATGCCACATAGCATATGAGCGATCTAAAGTTATGGCCAATGACTGTAGAGCAGGAACAGATCTGAAGGCCATCTCATTGAACTCTCAGCTCCAGCTGCTTCCTTCATAAGTTAACCCACTGATCCCCACACCCTGCTTTAAAGAATCCCTCTATAAATCAACCCCCATTCATATAAAAATGTCCTGTAAAAATGTGGAATGTGTTGGGATACTGCCAGGGAGACAAAGTCCATCATGGCCCCACGTCGCCTCCGGACGTCCATCGATTTCCCGTAGACACGCAGTATCAGCAATTAGCCACACGAGCTCCAGAAATAGCTTGCCACATTCCAGAGCTTATGCACGCTCTTATCAGCAGATAATGCACAGCAAAAGATGCACGCAGGAGAGCATTATTTATAAGTTTATTCTGGGTTAGTCAGAACAGAGAAAAAACATGACGGCCTGCTTCAGTGTTTCAGGCAGAGAGAGAGAAAGAAACGAAAGCAACAGAAAACATAAACTTCCTGTCAACAGGAAATACGCAGACTCTGTGACTCACAAAGCCTGCTCCCTTTTAAGGTGGAACGGAAATATCCTAACAGAATGCTCCATCGCAGGTTTGACTGCAAGCAAGGAATGTTAAGCCAAACTAGGCTCTGATGCTGGCTTGTTGACTAACAGAAATATTTTCCTGGGAAGGAGGAGAGATCTTCACTCCAAGTCAACTGGTTATATAGAACATGATTTAGTGATGCTAGAAAATACCTCCTGCAATTTCCCGCCTTAAAAGTTAAACTCCATCTCCAGTGTGCTTACCAAAAATAGAGATTTGAAGTATTGTGATTGTACAGTCTAAAACAAATTGCTTCCGGTTATGATGCCCTCTACTTTAAATTGTTCCATTGTTTAGAATAGAGTTGGATGACAGATTCCTCATTTATCTCTCCTGGACTATCACTGTAGGGAACATGTTCAAGGCATTAGCCAGGCATTGATTTGTCACCCTTGACCTTCTGCCACATTCTGCAACTGGACTTCTCCGCGACCCTTCCCCTCTGCAGGGAGGTGGGACCAATTCGGATGGTCCGCCCCCGCCACTTAATGGATCCAAATGGTTTCCAGAGAGTGGTAGGGGATGCTTTATCCCATGTTGATGGCCTTTCAGCTGATTCCCTGGTGGCCCGCTGGAATGCGGAGTTAACCAGGGCTATCGACTGTCTGGCTCCGAAGCGCCCTCTCCGATTGCATGGAGCCCGGACAGCCCCGTGGTTTTCTTCGGAGCTGAGGGCGATGAAACAATCGCTGAGACGGCTAGAGCGTCGGTGGCAGAAAACTCACTCCGAATCTGACCGGACACAGGTTAGAGCTCAACGTCGAGCCTACCAAGTGGCGATAGCGACGGCGAAGAAGACTTTCTTCACCGCCTCTATTGCATCTGCAGAAAATAGTAGCAGGAGACTCTTTCAGGTGGTCCGCAATTTAACGGAACCACCTTTACCACCGGGGCCTTGTAAAGACCCCAAGATCTCCTGCAACGATTTTGCAAAGTTTTTTGCAGATAAAATCACTCATATTCGGAAGGAGCTAGACACCACTGTGGGAGCAGGGCTGGGGCGGGAGAGTGCTAGAGCCCTGTCTGGTCAAGTTGCATGGAATCAATTTCAATCCGTTACCCCCGAGGATGTGGACAGGCTGCTTGGACGAGTGAAACCAACCACCTGTCTCCTTGATCCTTGCCCATCCTGGCTTATAAAAGCTAGCCGGGAAGGGCTGGGCGATGGGCTCTGCGGGGTGCTGAATGCTTCCCTCTGTGAGGGAACATTCCCAGATCCGCTGAAAGAGGCGGTCATTAAACCGCTTCTTAAAAAACCATCTTTAGACCCGGCTAGTATGGCCAACTATCGCCCAGTCTCAAATCTTCCATTCTTGGGCAAGGTGATTGAGCGAGTGGTTGCTGAACAACTCCAGGCACGCCTGGAGGATGCGGACCATTTGGATCCCTTCCAATCAGGGTTCAGGCCTCATCATGGGACTGAAACTGCCTTGGTCGCACTGGTTGATGATCTCCGGCGAGCTAGGGACAAAGGTGAGAGTTGTTTCCTAGTTCTGCTGGATCTCTCAGCGGCCTTTGATACAATCGACCATAACATCCTTCTGGACCATCTAGAGGGGTTGGGAGCTGGGGGCACTGTTATACAGTGGTTTCGCTCCTTCCTCCTGGGCCGTGTTCAGAAAGTGGTGGTGGGGGATGAGTGTTCAGACCCTTGGGCCCTCACTTGTGGGGTGCCTCAGGGTTCTGTCCTCTCCCCCATGCTTTTTAACATCTATATGAAGCCGCTGGGAGAGATCATCAGGGGGTTTGGACTGGGTGTCTATCAATATGCAGATGATACCCAGCTCTACCTTTCTTTCAAATCAGAACCAGTGAAGGCGGTGAAGGTTCTGTGTGAGTGCCTGGAGGCGGTTGGAGGATGGATGGCGGCTAATGGATTGAAGTTGAATCCTGACAAGACAGAAGTACTGTTTTTGGGGGACAGGGGGCGGGCTGGTGTGGAGGACTCCCTGGTCCTGAATAGGGTAACTGTGCCCCTGAAGGACCAGGTGCGTAGCCTGGGAGTCATTTTGGACTCACAGCTGTCCATGGAGGCGCAGGTCAATTCTGTATCCAGGGCAGCTGTCTACCAACTCCACCTGGTACGCAGGCTGAGACCCTACCTGCCCGCAGACTGTCTGGCCAGAGTGGTGCATGCTCTAGTTATCTCCCGCTTGGACTACTGCAATGTGCTCTACGTGGGGCTACCTTTGAAGGTGACTCGGAAACTACAGCTAATCCAGAATGCGGCAGCTAGACTGGTGACTGGGGGCGGCTGCCGAGACCACATAACACTGGTCTTGAAAGACCTACATTGGCTCCCAGTACGTTTCCGAGCACAATTCAAAGTGCTGGTGTTGACCTTTAAAGCCCTAAACGGCTTCGGCCCAGTATACCTGAAGGAGCGTCTCCACCCCCATCGTTCTGCCCGGACACTGAGGTCCAGCGCCGAGGGCCTTCTGGCGGTTCCCTCATTGCGAGAAGCAAAGCTACAGGGAACCAGGCAGAGGGCCTTTTCGGTGGTGGCGCCCGCCCTGTGGAATGCCCTCCCATCGGATGTCAAGGTGATGGACAACTACCTGACATTCAGAAGACATCTTAAGGCGGCCCTATTCAGGGAAGCTTTTAATGTATGATATTTTAGTGTTTTTTGGTTTCTGTGGAAGCCTCCCAGAGTGGCTGGGGAAACCCAGCCAGATGGGCGGGGTACAAATAATAAATTATTATTATTATTATTATCTCACCGCAAACTGACACTCTTCATTTCTCAAATCTAGAGTTTCTTTCAGAGTCTTTGTTGCCCATATTGCATGACTGTTTATGTGAAAGATAGATGGGCAAATATCAATAAGTCATGTTCAGGAACGGACACCTAGTAAGTACGATTCATGGGTAGAAAGTGGAAGCAGAGAACCTTAGGTTGAAATACCACCTCTGCTATGGAATTTGTCTGTGGCCTTGGGCCAGTTTCTTAACTCAACCTCAATTCCTTATCTGTATATGTTCTACTTCAAAGAACAGTTTTAGCAACAAACACAATAGAACACTGAAACCACTTTACATATAGGTGAAATTCCACAGGGTACCTCCAATGGCAGAACAGAAACCATTGGCACAGTGGATTTCCTTCTTTCTCTGTGGACCACCAAAATCTCCTCTGCAGAGCTGGGTACGTTCTTGGGAAGATTTGGGAGGTGGAGGGGTGCAGAAGGGAAGGAGGCAAGGGGAGGAAGTCCACTTACCATTGTTAGATGCTGTCCTATATTTATTATCTATTTATTGAGATAATGTATATCCTACATTCCTATGAATATATATAGTGCAGAGAGGTAGCGAACACCATGTAATAATAATAATAATTTATTATTTATACCCCACCCATCTGGCTAGGCCTTCCCAGCCACTCTGGGCGGCTTCCATAGAAACCAAAAATACACTAAAATATCACATGTTAAAAACTTCCCTGAACAGGGCTGCCCTAAGATGTCTTCTGAATGTCAGGTAGTTGTTTATCGCTTTGACATCTGCTGGAAGGGCGTTCCACAGGGTGGGCACCACTACCGAGAAGGCCCTCTGCTAATAATAATAATAATAATAATAATAATAATAATAATAATAATAATACAATAGTCCTTCAGATATTAAAAGCTTCCCTAAACAGGGCTGCCATCAGATGTCTTCTAAAAGTCTGGTAGTTGTTTTTTCCGCCACTATCGAGAAGGCCCTCTGCCTGGTTCCCTGTAGCTTTGCTTCTCGCAGTGAGGGAACCACCAGAAGACCCTTGGCACTGGACTTCAGTGTCTGGGCTGAATGATGGGGGTGGAGACGCTCCTTCAGGTATACTGGACTGAGGCCATTTAGGGCTTTAAAGGTCAGCACCAACACTTTCAATTGTGCTTGGAAATGTACTGGTTAACATACTAAATGAGATAATAATACAAGCAACCTAATGCTGAGGTGAAATTTTACTCATTTTGATTTCTTTGCACAATCTTGCGATTCCCCAGGTGGGTGTTTCAGGGTTATACTGAACTTCATCCTTTTTTGGGCAGAGAGGAAGATCCTTACTCCAACAGCCATCACTCCAACACCACCCAACAGCAGTAAGAGCCTAAAGGAGATATTCTGGGTGGCTTAATTAAGGTCTATCCAAAGGTCTTTCAAATCCCTTTCCACCCCAGACTTTAATGTCTTTCAAATTCCTTTAAGGTCTTTCAAATTCCTTTAAGGTCTTTCAAATTCCTTTCCACCCCAGACTTGCCCCCAGAAGGGTAGAGAAATATTTCCTCTTGCATTGGAACCAGAAATGGGTGGGGAGTCTGGGGAGGAAGCACTCCATGGTAGCATGAACCCAGTAGAGCTTTTGATCTGTTGGTTCCTTTGCTACGTATTGTATTTTTATGTTGTGAACTGCCCTGAAATCTATGGATGAAGAGTGGTATACAAATTAGGAGGTGGAGGATAAAGAGGAAGAGGAAGAGGAGGAGGAGGCTCCCTCTCCCATCCCTGTAGGATTTCTCTACCCTTTTGGAAGTAACACAGTGGGACTTCATTCCGATGTGCATCACATTGTACTGCACCTGAAGAAACCAACTTTGTTTCCTATGGCCACACAAAGTTCTTTTGTCAGTAAATGGCAAGCTGGTTTGGTTAAGTATCTGTCTCTCTCTCTAAAATAATTAGTCTGAAAGCTTGCGGGGAAACTAAATCGCTCTTGCAGTGGCATTTTCTCAGTGGTCAGTAGTATGCTTCAGACTTTGACGGACAACGAGAGTAGGAAAAGGATCATCTTCTGTAGGGTGAAATACTCTGTCATAAATTTCTCCCTTTTATGGCCCTTTATTTCTCATAGCATGCCAAACTGACAAAAGATAATGACACATAATGATAACTTATCCTTTCTGAATTACACACAGAAGGAGGGAAATCAGATTGGAACAATCGAGATTTTGATTCATAGAGTGGATACCTTGCATATTTCTGAAGGGAAGCTTCCAAAGGCAGAAGAGTCACCTTTACATGAATGCAGATATTTCACGGCTTTGTTGTGTTCTTGCAAACTGCCGTATTTTCTGTACACAGAGGTGAGAGCAGCTATACTGTAATCTGTTGAGCAGGCTGAGAGTGTAGGAAGAAAACCATGGAAAGGATATAGAAAGAATATTAGGAGAAATTGAAAAAAAAAAAGTATACCTAAATATCAAGGTATTAGGAAATCCTGGACAACATGTTTGACACTTGGCTTATAGTAATGTCAAAGCTTTGTGAGCTCTTAAAATGTTACTTTCTGAATGACCTTTCTGTAACTGTTTCAAAGCTTATAGATTTCCTTTCCTTTCATTGCCCAGCATTCCCAATTGTTAAATGCTTGCACATCTCTGAATCATAATCTCACTAAACTCTACAAGTGATAACTTTGATACTTTCGTATCTTCTCAATCCTCTGAGGTTCTTTTTGGATTGATCCTAATTTTCAAGAAATAATAATAAAATGAGTAGGGGGAATCTAAGTGGGTTGAAGAAATTGACATCCCCTACCCACCCCAAATTTATTGCCACCCGCCCAAAAACAACCCCCATTATGTCCTATGCCTTTTTTCTTGTCCTGAAGAGGAGCAAAGGTGGCAGCTGTAAGAAAAGTAGAAGGGGGGAGGGGATATTAGAGGCTTTGCAAGTTCACCTGAAATGACTACATTTTCCATAAAATGCTGCATATGATCATTTAGATGGGAGAAGAGAAGCAATAGCTTCCTCCTGTCTTTTATTTCAGTTACTGGTGCTGCTTCTTTCAAGGAAAATAAAGTAGAGTAGTATAGAGTAGAGTAGAGTAGAGTAGAGTAGAGTAGAGTAGAGTAGAGGAAAGGAAAGGAAAGGAAAGGAAAGGAAAGGAAAGGAAAGGAAAGGAAGGAGTATTTTAAAGAGTTGTGGATAGCATGGGAAAGTGTGTGATTATGTGAAGTTGGTTGGTGACAACAAAACATGGTAGGGGCAACAAAAGTTGCCGACAGCATCCAGTTTGGGGCTCATAATACAAGTGAGGAGAATGAGTTTGGGAAGGGCCCACATTTTTGAGAAGAGCCTTCTGAAACCCTGCAGTTGGTTTCTTAGTGAGGTTCATTAGAACCTCTGCAATATACCCACAAACACCTCATGTCTTATTGGGTACAGTATTTGCATGTGCAATTACTCCTATGCATCTATGGAAAGGTGCACAGAAATTCTACAGCATTGAAAGCATTACTCCTTTATTTGTTACATTTACAGTAAACCCACAACTTACACACATTTAACTTTACATGCCTGGGGGGAAAATAAAAAGTGGGAGCAGAAATATGGGAGGCATCTGGGGAAAAAGACTCTGGCAATCTCACCTGCCATTGCACCCCATGTGTTTGGACTATGCATGATTTTGGCTTTAGGCATGGTCCCCAGAATGTAACCCCCATGATAGTTGTGGGCTTACTGTATATTCCACCTTTCAAAAAAAAAAAAAATACCCAAGATGGCTGACAATGAAATGAATGCATAAAAAAGTGACACACATCGTTGCAGAGCTTCAAAGCTTCACTGGATTCCCTAAAAGTGTTGCTGCTGCTGTTGAACTGGCTCTGCTGGTATGAACTTTGGGGAGGAGCCACTGGTCAAAGGAGCACAGATGAATCTCTGAAGGACCACCACATGTTTCCATAATCTCAGCAGCATAATCCTCACTATTCCTATATGGAAGACGCATTTCGCTGACCTGACCACAAGAAGCTGACTGCAGAAGGATGTTCATGGATCCAGATTCATGAAGTTCATGAGCTGAAAGAGGCTCAGTGGAACTATAGCTGTCATTCAGTCAGGCCAATAGAAAGTAGAAAGCATGGGGTCTTATTACAATTTACCGGAGCTACTGGAGCTTAGTAATTCTCAGAAACTGGCAACTACTGCCAACAAGATCTAGTGCCAAACTGAACTCTTATATCTGCCCTTGCCTGGTTATCCATCCCAGACTCTACTTCTTAGATGAGTAGAGACTTTTAAAGGGTAGCCTTCCTGTTTAGAGCTTGCACTTACCCATTGCATTGTCAGCTTTGACAGACAGGGAATGGAAAACAATAATTCCTCAGGGAAGAGGGTCCTCAAGGTGTTTCAGCTCAGTGGTGCCACTAAAGGAGGTCCTGTCCTATAGAGATGTCAGAGAATTCTGACAAAAACAGAAATGGGAGTAGACATTGCCAATGCTTGCTTATTCATCCCATGTCCAGAACAGAAATCAACCCAGTGAATAAGATAGGTATTCACTGTTGTTGCTTTCAGTCCATACATGATTAATAATTGCTTATTCCCCACCCACCTCCAGCAATTTGCATTGTGTTTCCTTTGCACTGATATGAATGGGGTGAAATAATGTAGTGAAGACATAATTTATGTAATTTACATAATTAATTAATTAATTGCATGTATTATGTAAGTTTCATAATTTTATCACAGTTGACAGAGAGGTGAGTAATGCCATTTTTGGTGGAAGATAAATTGCAGTAGAACAGAGACAATTCTGCATGCAACAAACACAGGGCAGAACAGAAAAGCATTACTATTATTCATTTCATTTCTATACTGATTTATATTTTTAAGAAAAAAATCTCAAAGCAGTTTACAACCTACATTAAATCAAACAATCCAGAACAAAACATTACAGTATAAAGTCAAAACTAAAGTATACATTCAAATCAACACAACTTACAGGAAACTTAAACATTATATTAAAGATTTCAAAGAAAACATTACAAAGGAGGTCAAGTACAGAATGTACATTTAATGCAGCAAAGCTAACAACCTGTCCCCCATAACATTTCAAAAGAAAACATTACTAAAGGAAGTCAAATGTCAAAGGCACATTTAAAACAGTATAATCAGCAAGAGAATAAAAGACTATCATAAGCATAGAACATATCTGCTGCTGTTGCTGCCAGTCCTGCCAATGGTGGTTCATGGCAGGTGGCAGCTGTGGAAGATCAGGCTCGATGACCTGTGTCTGCACTGAGAGGCAGACAAAATGGTTGACTTCTTATATTTCTATTGTCCTCTCTGCAGCCTACACCAGCATATCCCAGGGTTTGCCAAGACACTTTGGACCTCTCATGTTGAACCACTGTGCTGGTCACTCAAAGCTGGGACCACCACACATAAGGCTAGTAAAGTCATAGGCATGGATAATAATAGATGATAATGACATCACTGAAAAGTGAAGTGTTGTCCTATCACCAGATAAAGGGGCGTGGCATATGTTGCTTCCTTGACCTTTTAACACAAGCCCTGTTAATTGTAATTGCTTTGGGTAAATAAGGCTGAATGGCAGGTATTAAGGAAGCAAAACAGAAGCCAGCCGAAAGTAAATTTGCAAAGCAAAGCTGTCTTGTCTGTTCATGTTTGCTAATTGCTAAAGTCTTTGAAATTAAAATGCTATCATTCCTCATGTCTGGACGTAAATACTTGTATATCACTGGTGAAACCCTAGGAACACACCGTTTATCTGATAAAGCCTATTAAAAACAGAAGGCATTAAACAGAACTATTTCAACCAGAATTTATATACCAGGAAGCGGCAGGGGCTTGAATATTCACATTACAGCTCATTGAAAAGGCAATGGACTATGCGACAAGATTGACAACAAAGAGAAAAATGATGAGGAAAATTGCCTTACTTATCTGCTAGAATGCGCTTGACTGCCAACTGTAATTTTATGTTCATTATATTAAAAATATCATTAATGTTAGTATTTGTGTATCATAATCAGACAACGAACAAAGAGTTAGCTGAAATGTGCTCCATTTTTAATCATGGTGTCATCATATTTGTATGCTTTTCAGGCATCATCAGTTGCCATTATTTTTATGTCTGCAAATGGAATTTGTTGTAAACATTCTCCGGAAAGGTTAGTTTTTGTGCACTGTTCCTTTACTGCAACAGTTTATGTGGTAAACAAACAAAGCAGCATAACCTGTGTTTGAATCTTGTCTGTTATCCCTCGCAACTTGGATAATTTCTAGCTTTGTTTTCCTATTCTACTTTTCTTCTGTTCTTTCACTCTAACCTCACTGTGTCCTGCACTCATGAAGAAAAATAAGTACCCTCCACCTTTCTCTACTCAATTGCTTGCTTAATAAGACAGGGCAGCTGGTCCATAGATGGGCTCCCATATCTTCTCCACATCTACTTTTCAGCCTTTAGCACTCTTATACAAATGCCCATTTTCATAAACTGCCTTGTCCCTTGCTTTCTATAGAACTACTTTGTATCATTAAATTAATTACTGAGATCTTCGTACCTCATTTATTCTACTAATATGGTTGAATTTGCAATATTGTGCTGGCGCAGATACTCTTGACAATAGCCTGCTCTCTTTGCACACTCTTAGTGTTGAGGATGGTGACTGTTTTGGCTTGCGAGTATTTTCAGATGATTCTGTTTCCCCATTTCTCCCTTTACACTTCCTTTGTTGAAATACTCCCTTCACCCTGTACATGACTTCTCTTTTCATGGCTGGAAAATAGTGACTCTTGGTCTTGTTTAGTGTTTGTTTCTTTTCTGGCTTCTCTGAATTTGAGGTTACCTCCTTTGGTCTAACCCATTATTTGTGCCTGATCTTCCATTTAAGCACTGGAATTTCTCCTATCTCTTTGACTCTGGGTTCTCCTCTGATCACAACGAATTCTCTCATGATCTTCTCTGCCACCTTCTGCTCATGTCATGACTTCCCAATGTCTGCAACATATCTGATTCCACACACAAGCTCTTTACTGCTGCTGAGGCATTGCTTTTCTGCAATCAGATAAAAGCATAATTAACTCACAGGGCTGTATTCCGTGTAGCAGATTGCAATGGAATGCTCTCCCTCTCTCTTCCCCTAAATTTGTTCTGGGGTTTTCCCCAAACCTCTGGAGCAGATTTGGGGAGAGCACAGTACACAGAGGAGTGAAGATCCCACTGTGCTAGTGCTAATTCTTGCACTAGTGCAACTATTTATTTGAACACCACCTGGAGGTGGTTCCTATTCTTAAATTATCAAAAGGAGACTATCTACATACAACAAGGGCGTATCAGCAAGCTTGGAAGAACTGCAACACACACACATATATATCCATTAAAAGAAGATTCTGAGGGGTGGGAACCTCAAAACCAGCCCAGTGCTGACTGAGTATACTCAACGAGTACAGTGACTCTTGGTGGTGGTAAAGGAAAATCAAGGAAGAAGTGGGAATCGTGTATCCTGGAAAAGGTATGGCTGAAATTCTGAATATGAGCACTCTACACAGTAAGGTTTTGTTGCAGGCCCCCTTTCCAGTACAAAATCATGCAGCAGCAGCATACTGCACTTCTCCCTGGCCAAGAACCATCTGCAATGTTCCTGTAGTGCGCCATTCAACAAAGTTTCCTGTTTGGAGGTAGCTAGGAGAAACCCAGGGGGCCATACCTCACTAGATCCAATGATGCTTGGAGGGTTTTTGTGCTTTAATATTTTTTTGGAAGTCGCCTAGAGTGGCTGGGTCAACCCAGTCAAATGGCCGCATATTGTTGTTTGTTGTTGTTGTTGTTGTTGTTGTTGTTGTTGTTGTTGTTGTTGTTGTAAAATTCAATAGCACTTTAAAATTCTTAACATTTGCTGGAACACAATGGCTTCCCTTTAAGATATAATGTTACTAAATTTGTCTCTCCTCTTTTCCAAAGAGAATCACAACATAAATATTTCTTTTAGATTAACCTTGAAGGATTCAAGCCTCTTGAAGGTATTTCTGCTGGGCAGCTTATATTACAGAAAATATATCATAAAAATGACACTACTTTTATTATATATTAGTGGAATACTTCATCTGTACCACTGTAATATACTACAACTCCTGTGTTGGTTTGATGATGGATGGCTTGGTAAAATAAGGTCAGCTGTCGAAACCTTCCAGAATCTGAAAGTTTTCTTGAGATAAAAGGAGAGTTATTTTTATTCTTAAAGAATACATTTCAAATAAACTGATATGTTAGATTAGTCTCTCTCATGTTTATGTGCGTGTGTATGTGTGTGCGTGTGCAAGTGTGTGCATGTGTGTGTGTGTATCTATATATACACACACAAAACAAGTATGGATTAATTGATGGGCTATATTTCTGTATATCCAGTGCTTTTTTCCTGGGGGGACGCAGGGGTACGCATACCCCTAAACATTTTGTGAATCTAAGTTTGGCCACATTGAGGAACAGTATTTCAATATGAGTGGGAAAATGAGAGTACCCCTAAATATTTTTACAGTGGTGCCTCGCAAGACGAAATTAATTGGTTCCGCAAGTTTTTTCTTCTTGCGAGTTTTTCGTCTTGCGAAGCACGGTTTCCCATAGGAATGCATTGAAAATCAATTAATGCGTTCCTAGGGAAACCGCTTGCCAGGCTAGCGGTGCGGAGAATGGCTTTTCTCTGCACCGCAAGCCTTCAGGACAGGTATGGGAACAGAGGGGAAGGCGCGCAGCGCTTTCCCTCTGTTCCCGGGGCTTGCGTGGGAGGAGGGTTTTTCCTCCCCGCCGCCAACATTCAGAACAGCATTCTGAATGTTGGCGGTGGGAAGGAAAACCCTCCTCCCACCCCAAGTCTTCAGGAAAGCCATCCGATGCCGCGCGGCGGGAGGAGGCGTTCCCCCCCCCGCCCGGCATCGGAGCTTCGTTCCGATGCCGCGCGGCGGGAGGAGGCGCCCCCCCGCCCGGCATCGGAGCTTTGTTCCGATGCCACGCGGGGGGGGGAGGAGGCGTTCCCCCCCGCCCGGCATCGGAGCTTCGTTCCGATGCCGCGCGCCGGGAGGAGGCGTTCCCCCCCGCCCGGCATCGGAGCTTTGTTCCGATGCCGCGCGCCGGGAGGAGGCGTCCCCCCCCCGCCCGGCATCGGAGCTTCGTTCCGATGCCGCGCGGCGGGAGGGGGCGTTCCCCCGCCCCGCCCGGCATCGGAGCTTCGTTCCGATGCCGCGCGGCGGGAGGAGGCGTTCCCCCCGCCCCGCCCGGCATCGGAGCTTTGTTCCGATGCCGCGCGGCGGGAGGAGGCGTTTCCCCCCCCGCCCGGCATCGGAGCTTCGTTCCGATGCCGCGCGGGGGGGAGGAGGCGTTCCTCCCCGCCCGGCATCGGAGCTTCGTTCCGATGCCGCGCGGCGGGAGGAGGTCCGAGGACAGTGGGGAAGACGCGCTGCTCTGTCCCGGAGATTTCCCTATGGGCTGTCGTCTTGCGAGGCAAGCCCATAGGGAAATTCGTTTTGCGAAGCGCCTCCAAAACGGAAAACCCTTTCGTCTAGCGGGTTTTCCGTCTTGCGAGGCGTTCGTCTTGCGGGGTACCACTGTATTTAGAAAAAAAGCATTGTGTATATCTATATAGATATTAATTAGCATGCTCCACAAACCTGAGAAATTCAAAGCTAAGGCTCATGCTTTAACACAGGAATTGGGAACTTTTTGGTTCCATGAGCCAGATCCCTATGAAGATCAGCCTCACAGGCCAAATTTGGCAGGCAGGCAGGGCTGGTAATTCAGTATCAGCTCCTTTATCATGCATAACACACATTAAGTGATTAGCAAGTCATTGGGCTTCCTTAAAGGTAAGCAAGGTGTCCCTGGCAAGTATTGTCTTATATCTAATGTGATTCTTAAATCAACCCTTATATTTGGCCTCCAGGCACATAGGCTTGAACTGTCTGGGATCAAAATTTCAAACTTTGTGCAATACAGGTTTTTAAGGCTCTAACTGAAGAGCCCTCAAAATCCACAGAATTTCCCAAACTCAAGCCTTCTTCCAAGCAGAACCTTGTGGGGGGACACTTGGGAATGGGTCCTGCCCTATTCCACGTGCTCACTGGATGAATGGGGCAATCCTCTCATCTGCAGCAGCATTGGGGTTGGGTGGGGCCCACCTGGGCCCACCCTACTTTATTCACATGGGTGTTGTATACACATTGAAGAAGGCTTGAAATAACCAGAGAAATCAGTGCTTTGGGTGTTCTGCAACTTCTGTAAGGGGCATTGATATTACAGCTAATGAGAGCTCCTGTTTATAAGGCTTTTCTGAACCAAAAGAGAAAGATACCTCAGTTTTTGGGAAAAGATATTAGTGATTTCTGTGGAATACACAGAACATATGTGGTGACAGTTTGAAAAACCTGTCTGAATGTCATGCAGTCTCTTTGATGCCTTCATGTGCCACATGTTACTATATAGAAGCTGATGATGTAGTCTAAATCTTTGACACTTCTGTTTGGAAATCTGTTCATTACTATGCCCATAATTGAGTTTCCCCACGTTAGTGAATTCACTAATTGCTTTGTCTTGCATGGTTTCTTGCCATTCTGCAATGTACATTTCTTACTGAAATCTAAGCATTTATTTTGATGGCAGAATAAAACTACATAATTTGTATAAAAGGGTTTTAACCTTAAGGACAGGAAAATAAAAATATAGTTTTTGTCCAGGCAGGCACATTATGTGACCCATGAGAGCAGCAAAATAACCAGACTGCACAACGGTGATGGGATAAAATCAGGCCAAATCTTTATAGATAGCAGCAGGCAGGGCAAGGGTTGGCATGGTATTGGGTTCCAGGATCAGTTCATCATTCCACAAGCCCCATGTTGATGGAAAGGATCTTCTGGGTTTGGATTGCTCCAAATCTGTAAGTTGGGAGTCAACCAGTGTTGAACCTTGCACTGGTGCAAGCCAAGCAAGCAAGGTTTCACTGGGGGACCAGGGTGCAGGTGTCCCCTGCTTACTGGGCACAGAATGGAGCTTATAGGGTAAACAAATGTAAGTGATTACAAAAACCCAGCATGGGTTTCTACAAACCAAGTCATGCCAGACAAACCTCATTTCTTTATTTGATAATGTTACAAGCTTGGTGAATCAGGGGAATGTTGTGGGTGTAGTATATATTGATCTCAGTAAGGCTTTTGACAAAGTCCTCCACCTTCTTGTGGAGAAGCTGATAAAACAGCAACAAAAGTTAATTAGTATGCAGGTTAATATTGTATGAGATTGTTGTCTCTCTTCTTAGAAGGGTTGTTTTACTTGCCAAGACTAGGATACTTTTATTTGGCTGCATCTTGTAGGGACTGTGCAATGGCATTTTAGATTTGACAGAATGTGACTGTAGGCAGATTTTGAGATTTTATATATGTTGCTTACCATAATCAGAAAAATCTTCCATTGCTTAGGAACCAAGAGCATTCAAGTCTGAAACATTCAGAATTTGAAATTTTGAATCTGAAATTCCACACTGAAAATATAAAAAAATGCAGAAGTTCAAATTTAATCCATTGTCCTTTTCTCTCACTTAGGATTTTTTCATTTGCTTCTTTTTTCCTTCTGAAATGTATGCTAGGTTGGCAACCATCTCAATGCAGTAAGCTATTCATCTGGAGATATAACCCTCTAGCATCCATATATCTGCAGGAGTGTTTGGATTCAGTTTCTATTAACAGTGTAATTCCCATTCACTGTTAAAACCAGTGCAAACCTGACTTGCAATAATAAAGAAAGAAAATAAGGACAGATCTGAAACTTATATATTTTAAGTAACAGTCGGATAACCAAATAAGTAAGAGATATTAATAATTCTCTGTACTTTTCAACCATTTCCTTTGCTACTGCTTTATACTCAACAAACCTATTCTCTATATAAGAGATTACATATATCTTCAGCAATCTTAGGATGCATAAAAGAATAAAGACAAAGTCTAACTGATATGGCTCACAATACTTTGGACCTGATGTCCTTTGAAGAAACTGGTCTTCCCTTTTCCCACTTGTCCTGAAAATCATCAAAAGCAGCCTCTAAGCATCATTTGCAGGCTTTCCCAACTTGTCTTGAGCAGCCTCTGTCTTCCTGGGCCAGGATGGACCACTGGAATCTTCTGAAGCAGTCAATCCACTCTCAAATGCCACATACTGAGAAAGCCCCAACACCTGGCTCTAGGAACAGAGTCGAGAGGGTAAGTAACTGCTATATCTTATCTATAAATAAAGACTTGTTGGATTACTGTTCAATACTGCTACTAAAACAAGGAAGGACAACAGATACTAATACAATGGCATGCTCCATAGTGCCCTGGCAGGCGTATTCTCTAACCTGGGAAAGCAGCAAAATGATAGGGACATGAAACAAGGAGCCCTTGCTGTTGAGATGGAATCTATTGGGGTTGGGAAAGCCCAAGCCCCTTCCATGGGAGTTGCTCAGCACTTAACCCTTCCATGGGAGTTGCTCAGCACTGAACCCTGTTGTGTTGCAAGCCAAGCATCCAACCTGAGCTTAGGGTATGCCATAGCTAATCCTCTCCTCCAGCCTCTTATGTGGGGTGCCTTCCCTTGGGCCCAATGCCATTTCTGCCTCCAGATATAATAAATGTTATAATGCCAAACATCATAAGTACAGTGGTACCTCGGGTTACAGACGCTTCAGGTGACAGACGCTTCAAGTTACAGACTCCACTAACCCAGAAATAGTACCTCGGGTTAAGAACTTTGCTTCAGAATGAGAATAGAAATCGTGCTCCGGCGGCGCGGCAGTAGCAGGAGGCCCCATTAGCTAAAGTGGTGCTTCAGGTTAAGAAGAAGAAGAAGAAGAAGAGTTTGGATTTGATATCCCGCCTTTCACTCCCCTTCAGGAGTCTCAAAGCGGCTAACATTCTCCTTTCCCTTCCTCCCCCACAACAAACACTCTGTGAGGTGAGTGAGGCTGAGAGACTTCAAAGAAGTGTGACTAGCCCAAGGTCACCCAGCAGCTGCATGTGGAGGAGCGGAGACACGAACCCGGTTTCCCAGATTACGTGACTACCGCTCTTAACCACTACACCACACTGGCTTTCAGGTTAAGAACAGGCCTCCAGAATCAATTAAGGTACCACTGTAAATAGTAACTTCTATGAGGGAAAGGTGAAACAATCCCAGCCTAGAGTCAATTAAGGTTGAGAGGAGGGGGAAAAAGCCTTTCCAGCCCAGTCAACCAGAACCCAAGTAGAGTAACTCAGTGAAGGCCCCAAGCTGAGGTTGGGTGGGAAGCTCATAGGGCAAAATAGCCTCTCCGCCACCTGCAGGTGAGGCCTTTTAAAGGCCTCTGCCCTCTCCCCCTCTCGCAGGAGCCCTTATTGCCACTCTGTGGGCCACACGCCACCTGGCAAAGTTGCCCCACATGGAGTGCACCCAGAAACAATAAGTCACTTATCATCGTGGTATTGCAAAACCCAGTGGGGTCTGTGTGCGTAACCAGCCCTGCATTATATTCAGATGACCCATAAAGATCCATTCTAAGAGTTATACACTGCAGAGAATGTTTCTTTCATCATCGTCTACTGAAGGCACATGATGAATGTCTCAGATTAATAGCATATCACTTGCTAACTGCAATCATCCTGCGGATAGCGTGATTGTGTGGATCTACCCAAAGAATACTGAGCTGGCTAAATGGATGGGATGGTATTCAGGTGTCATTGTGAGGTCATGTTATATTTGATAGATACATGAAGCAATAAAGAGGCATCTATCTGCCTGTCACCCTGTATCAGGAAAGTGTACATTTTTTTCAGGTCTGTCCTACCATCTGTAAAACAAATGTTGACAGGAAGTATTGTTTGATTGAGGCCTTAAGAGCAGTGTTGGAAACATCCATCCATCTGTCTGATGCAAATACATATTGCTGGCTGGGTTTCTTTTCAGCCAAAGAGCTGTAGGCTGTCACTGCCCTGTCTCTCTCCCTTCTTCTGTACAGCTACCATGTGCCATGCAATATGTTTGCAACAAATATGTCCTGAACCTCCAGAGTGTTAAGAGTGTTGACTAGAGCAAGGGCAGAAGTCTCTTTTTTTAATGTGCCAGAGTATAGAGCCAAGGAACTCTTATTTCCATCTCTAATTGAACACATGGATCGCCTGAGGCACCTATCATCTGAGCGGAAGAGACAGGTGCTATCCTGTCAGACTCCACGGATATAATCAAAATGATGCATGCATGGTAAACCTGAAAGACAAATCAAGTAAAAGAACATTAAAGGCTTGATCTTATTCCTGTTGAATTTAGTTTGAGTCCTTTCATTGGTTTTAATATGCATTTGGTTAATCACCTATGGCTAGTCCCATTTTTAAAGGATAGGAAACTGAGATTCAGGATTTGTGACACTTAGAGTGCAATCCGCTACACTAGTGTTTCCCAAAGTGTGGTATGCGTACCCCCAGGAGTACATGAAAGGGTTTCAAGTTGTGCACGTTTTTTCCGTTTTTTTTTTTTAACTTTATAATAGATCAAATAATATTGTTAAAAGCACCTCCAGATTATCTTCACCTGAGAAAGGGCATGCCAGTAAGACTACAGGGGCACATGATTATTGTAAGGGGGTACGTGATTATTGTAAGTTTGGGGAATACTGCTCTGCTAGAGTAAGCACCATGGAGTTCAATGGAATTTACTCCCAGGTAAGAGAGAATAGGATTGCAGCCTTAGTGGTTCCCCAGTGAACCCTAAACATGGAACTGGGGCAACACTAACAGAATATAAATTGAGGTAGCCTCAGACGTGCAAAGTTATTGTAATTATATTAAAGTTAAAAGAAAATTCTTTTAGTTTAATAGCATTAAAAAGGGGCCTTGTGTTTGTCAGTTATCACAGCCAGTGCCAGATTGACGTACAAGCTAAACAAGCTATAGCTTAGGGCCCCGCTCTCTTGGGGGGCCCAAAAAAAATTAAAGGAAAAAAACCTGGATGTACTTTTCCAAAATTTTAAGTTAGAGCTTAATAATTATTTCACTATTAATATAAAAGGTAAAGGTAAAGGGACCCTTGACCATTAGGTCCAGTCGTGGCTGACTCTGGGGTTGTGGCGCTCATCTCACTTTACTGGCTGAGGGAGCCGGCGTACAGCTTCCGGGTCATGTGGCCAGCATAACTAAGCCGCTTCTGGCGAACCAGAGCAGCGCACGGAAACGCCGTTTACCTTCCTGCCGGAGCGGTACCTATTTATCTACTTGCACTTTGACATGCTTTCGAACTGCTAGGATGGCAGGAGCAGGACCAAGCAACAGGAGTTCACCCCGTCACGGGGATTTGAACCCCCGACCTTCTGATCGGCAAGTCCTAGGCTCTGTGGTTTAACCCACAGCGCCACCCGCGTCCTTCACTATTAATATACTTCTTCTTAATTGTACTTTGATAAAATACATATTTTGTTATGTGCAAATGGCTTCAGATGCCTATTAGGTCCATACATTACCATATAGCATACATTCAACACAAAAAGCAGCGGCAGTTTGTTGTTGACAAAGGACAGCTGGACATATACCTTCAGTAGCTTAAGGCCTCATCAAACCTAAATCCGGCCCTGATCACAGCACCTTTTCATAACAAATATTCATTTCCAGATATACTCCCTGAGCATCAGTTCCCCCAAAGAAAACAGAAGCAACTTGGAGCCCCCAACCACCACTGTGACTCTTTATTTCAGCCCACTGCAAAACTCCAAACTCTCTCTTGTCCACTGCCCCCTCCACTGCAACTCTTACATTATTCTTTCTCCAGCCTCTGCCCAAACATGTGAGGTGTGCCTAAGACAGTCACCACCGGCTCTACATCTGCCAGCTAGAAAGGTTAGCAAGGAGCATCTCCAGAAATATCAAGTGGCCATCACTGGCCATTAGAAACCAATCAAGGACACAAGAGATGGCCCTTGATACAATACAGGCACACATCAACTGCAGAATGGTCTTCCACCTTTCATTTTTGCAGTAAATAGACAGCACATGAACCGGGTGGGGTGGAGAAGCATCTCTCCTGGTGGTTCCCACTGCTACTCACAGGGCTAGGAGGCAATCCATTTAACCTTTACACTGCCACCACAGTTGTATTTAGCTATTAAAAGTAAAAACAAAAAAGAATTAGCTAAAAAGTACAAACACACATGCACACACACAGTCCCTTATATGTTTTAAACTCTACTTGTAGTTTAGAATTTGTCATTCCCTCCCCCCACATCTTAAAACTTACAAGCTATAAATAAACTATAAATAAGTTATAACTCTGGGCTCTAGTACAGGCAAGCCCCCCCCCCCCCCCATTTTAATATCTGCAGCAGCACGGAATCATTACAGTTATGCTATACTGCTGTGGCAAATGTTCACAGCGCAGCTAGCAGTAATGGCCTCAATAGGGTTGGTGAGGTTTTTTTTCCAGTTGAGTGACCATCAATAAGAAGCTATTCTCAGAACAATTCAAATGATTGTTACCTTATAATGATGAAACGTTTCCTTCCTAAAATAACTCCATTTGGGGCCATTTGTAGGTGACGGCACATCATGTATTTTGAGGGTAGATTTGATGGCTTAACAAACTGCAGTGTGCAAGGCATGATAATAGAACTGTAGCCTTGGATTGCTTGACTCTTGGGCTAATGTTCTGAAGCGTGAAACATCCAGGTTTACATATAATAGGGAGCCCAATAACAATGTCTTTATGTTTGAACTTTGGTGACAAATGTTTTCATAAGCACTGATTCAGCTGGGATGCTGGGCTAAAAGTTTCTTTCTCTCATTAAAAAAATAAAATAAAATAGAGTTTTCTGACAACTTTATTCCTTGCTTCCCCTTATTAAAAAACTTCCCTGCCTGCGAATACATGTTTTTCTAGGTTTGTGGCTCAGTCCGGATTATATCCATGGATTCCTTCCAGGCCTGTGATTCTGAATCAGTGAGGTTTAGAACCTAGTAGAAGGCAGCCCTGTTTAGCGAATTTTTTCATGATTGATATTTGAATGTATTTTTCATCTTTTATTGGAAGCCGTCCAAAGTGGCTGGGGAAACCCAGCCAGATGGGTGGGGTAGAAATAATAAATTATTGGTAGTAGTAGTAGTAGTAGTAGTAGTAGTAGTAGTAGAGGTCAATGAACAAGTCAAACCAGTTTCTTTGTAAAATAATGACCTTAGCTGGCTAGTTAGCTGGCACCAGCTTTTACATGTCCATATAAGTTGTCTTCTTAACATAGAGACAAATGTGGGTAGCTCTCCTCTCCACGCACCTGGTTGGAAGCAACATCTACTTGCAAAGTAGAAGAACAGTAGCTCTGAGTCTCTGTGTAAGTTTTAGCTGGTGCTGGAAGCTGGAAACACAGAGGCTTGCTTTCTCTGTGCTGAATCCAAAGGTGTGGCTTGGGGTTTCCCTGGAAACCTAATGCAGAGGCAAGATCTGTTGGGGTGTTAATCCTGTGTGCTACTCCATTCTACGCTCAAGTTATATATGTGTGTCAATAAAACCATATTACCTAAAGACACCACAGTCTCTACATTGACCTTCATTCCAAGGAGTTAGAACTTTGGGCAAAACAAAGAACCCCTGGATTTCCTCGCTGCTGCTTAGAGATTGAGATGCAGGCAGCAATATATGTAGTGTTGGTTGTCTATGTACCTCCTTCTCCGGGGATCATGTGAGATTGTGACTTCGACTGTCTGGCTTAGATTTCAAGAGTACTGTGGAAAGGGACATTTGCACAAAAGTGCTTCCTTTTCTAACCACCTTAAGATGTCTTCATTGCATGCTAATTAGAGTCTTTTCTATGCACTTCCCCCTCCACATTCAGTTGAAACAATCGAACAATCATGCTGCTGTTTAAGTATTCTAGGAGAACAAAAATATTTGGGTAGCTTCGTAACTCTCCCTTGAACCTTATTTGGGTTGCTGTCACTGCACAATTTTCATGCATCTTGAAAGGTTTTTTTGTTTTTAATACATGGGCCACCAGATTGCTGAATGGTTAAAACCATTACACAACCCAGAATCTCAGTGTGGTTGACACAATAAGCTTCATCCAGACTATATAAATCCAGTGCTTTTTTAATTTTTAAAAAATGTTTAGGGGTACTCTCATTTTGACTCAGGAAAATCTCCATTTTATAGTTCAAATCGGGGAAAATAAATACAGTAAATGGACAAAAGTACAAAGATTCACAAAATGTTTAAGGGTATGCATACCCCCTGCATCCCCCCCCGAAGAAAAAAGAACTGAATAAATCTCATTAATTTCCCATTCAGATCAATGTGAAAAGCTGGTGCCATGGGTCACTTTGGTCCTATTTATTTCAGTGGAATTTAAGTGCAACTAACTTAGTCTGGATCAGCCAAATATGTTTTAAAATTGAAGATTCCATTGTATATTTCTAACAGAATGATTGCATGCCTGCATTATTTAAGAGTAACATTCTTGGCAGCCATTGACAGGGCATAATTAAATACTAAACATGAAGATTGTCTCTTGTTTAAATCTCTTTTCCTTACAGCTATAATGAAACTGTATATATGCAAACCCACACATCAGATATATTATTCAATTCCTGCTGTGCTTAATGTTATTAACTGTCTTCTTCAACTACATAAACATGCCAGATAGAGAAAAGGAGCATATACTGACTTGTGTTCGAACCTCTGACTTCTCTTCGGAGACCAAAAAGATGATTAATATCATGGGATTTCTCAGTGACACTGGAGATAGAGGGATATATTCTGATCTTAGCTATCTGTGCTGTTATAGAAAGTTATTCCTATCAGCTTTACACCACTGTGAGTGACATCAGAATCCGCCCCAGAGGAACTTGTTAGAGGTTAGAAAACTCCTCTAGTTTCTCTAGTGCCATTAAAAATAAAATATGCAAATGTATCCAATTAAAAGTATGTCCATTTTGAGATTAATTTGAAGACCTTAGCCAGAGTTTTTCTCTGGAGAACTTCAGTGATTTTAGCTTTTTGCTTTGAAAAGTCACAACAAATCTCACTTCAGCAGGCAGGATCCCTGAATTACACCATGTCTGTGGAAGCACACAGTGCCTCTCAGTGTTCACTGGAGCTTGAAAACGTATGAATTTTGTACAAATATAGTAGTGAATATCATATGAAGAAAACAGGTTGGTAGTTCTAGAGGAATTTGTTTTCCTTTGGGCATGAGTTTCTTTCTGTAAAGAGGAGTTTGGAGATTTGTCTATTTAAAAAAAGATGTTTCCTTCCATGGCAAAAATAAGAAAACATTAGTTTAATGATTTTTTTAATTTAAAAAGCCCCCCCCCCAATAAATAGTAGATATGGATATCCTGACACAATATATTTTTGTATTTCTTAATTCAAGGAGCACGTGCCAATGGGTTTCATATTGTGGTAAAATAATATAATAAGTAAACATTATGGTAATACAGGACAATAAGTGCTAATTGCTCAAGGCTAATATTGAAGCAATATTATTTCTGATGCTTTTATATATGGTCCAGTCTTCACCCTTTCCAAAAGAAAAGTGACCCAGTAAAAGGCTGCCTACAGCTTTCCACTGCTTTGGGAAGAAGAAGCTCAAAATAATAATAATAATGAGGGAAAATATGACAGTAGATAATGAAGAGGTATTTGACTGCATATGACTACACAATATTATCCACAGTGCCTGCATCTAATGAACTGAAGTACATTTGCCTATTAATTCATTGAAGCACTTCTGATGAATTTTGATATGATGACTGAACAATGACCAGAGAGTATAAAACCACATACACAGACTCTCCATCCGTGTATGAACTGCATTAGCGGGGGGGGGGTGGGTTATATTTTAAAAAATCATAAGAAAAGAGTCCAGAATGCCCACCAACACACATTAGTACCTTATTTAACCTGATAATCCTGTCTCTGTGAATGAACAGATAAAATGCTACAGAGACAGAATAGTGCAGCAATAAATGTCTTTATACTATTCAAAACTCTAGGGAGAATTAAAGAATGAGAAAGCACAATCCAAGAGCTATTTCTTTCCTACCATCAATGAATGAAACTAGTTCTTTTCAGACTTGCCTACCTTGACACATGATGGCAGGTCTCAAATATCTATCTGTATTATCATTTTGCCACTGAAAATAAATGTTTGGGGTGCAAAACCCCAAACATCTTATTATTTGGAACTTCAAAGCCACCGCCCATCCTATTTTGCTTACCCTGAGCTATCTTCTCAATAGATATTCATTTGCGTGTTGAGGTCCACCAAAACCCCCCTTCCCAATAACTCACACATCACACGTAATTTTTGTTTGAGGTTTTTGGCATAATTTTGGCCACAACTTTATTTGAATACAAATTGAGAGTGGTTGCTTAGGCATTGGTTAAGACTATCTGTCACCCCCCGCCATGGGGGACAGCACTGACTCCCTAGTCAGTCCCGGAGGAACAAGGGACAGAGTCAGCTGGAGCTGCGTCACAGGCCCTCAGCTACTCCGCGCTTGCTCCTTGAAGCTTACGCGGCCCGCACCCTGCCGTCAGGGTTTGGACGAAGGGGATGGTAAGCTTCAGAA
Organism: Podarcis bocagei; assembly: GCF_964188305.1. NCBI lineage: Eukaryota > Metazoa > Chordata > Lepidosauria > Squamata > Lacertidae > Podarcis > Podarcis bocagei. The sequence goes on from NC_138126.1 coordinate 37,327,903, forward strand.
TTCCTTTAACGGAATACCCGTCAGCAGCAGCATTGGAGGGGCAGGCACAGCCAATCCATACCCCTCCACCAACCAATTTTAAACCAATGCCTAACCGCTAACCTTACAAGTTGTGACGATTTGCTAAGCAGTAGGCAAAACCCAAAAGGCACGCACTAATCAGCCAATTGGAAAAATTCCTACTGGGCCCCCGCACCAAGGCGAACGACCCCATGACAGGCAGAGCAAGGTCAAGGCGCAAGCCCAAGCAAGGGAGGGCGGGCGGGAGATCCGGTGTCCACAGCAAAAGAGAAAGAGAAAGCTGTGGACCCTGCTTATAAAGCCATTGATCCCACCCCTAAATTGGCAACATCCAAATTGCCCCAGTAACAACATCCTCCAATCTGCTCCCAGGCCACTAGCCATCTATGGCCTGGTCACTAACATGGGGTTTTGTTCGGCCCCAACCGCAACACGTGCTCTCTTTTGATGTGAACACGCTTTGCGTGTTGAGGTCCACCAAAACCCCCCTTCCCAATAACTCACACATCACACGTAATTTTTGAGGTTTTTGGCATAATTTTGGCCACAACTTTATTTGAATACAAATTGAGAGTGGTTGCTTAGGCATTGGTTAAGACTATCTGTCACCCCCCGCCATGGGGGACAGCACTGACTCCCTAGTCAGTCCCGGAGGAACAAGGGACAGAGTCAGCTGGAGCTGCGTCACAGGCCCTCAGCTACTCCGCGCTTGCTCCTTGAAGCTTACGCGGCCCGCACCCTGCCGTCAGGGTTTGGACGAAGGGGATGGTAAGCTTCAGAATTCCTTTAACGGAATACCCGTCAGCAGCAGCATTGGAGGGGCAGGCACAGCCAATCCATACCCCTCCACCAACCAATTTTAAACCAATGCCTAACCGCCATTCGAGCCCTTACGCTCGCCGCCAACCACTCACAAATCAAGCCACACCCTCAACCTGGACGCCAAAGCATCCAACCACGCATCATTCCCAACTGGCGAGAGATGAACCCCGTCATCCCTATAGCATTCCATCGCCTTGAATGATATAAGAGGGTGAGGGATAACGAACCCGCCCAGATTCACCACCAGCTTACTTGCTGCGGAATTAATCCGCTTCCTTGCGCGTTCGGTGGCAGCAGGGCAAGGGCTACCACGCCAAATGCGGCGTTGAAGAAGCTGTGACCAGAATAACTTGGAGGTCGGCACCAGTGCCGCCAGCTCCCCCAGGTCCAGTAAAATGGCCGCACGCAGCCCGTAGCAGGAAGAAGAAACCATATCGTTCTCCCCGAGCTGCACCACGATCGCCGAAGGAGGGCCGAACTGGAGGACACGCCTTCGCATGAGAGGTAAAAATTCTCTCCACAGCATCCCCCTTCTGGAGATCCAGGACACATGTACGTGCTGCGGGAATCCCAGGCCTTCACCCAGTCCGGACTGGCGAGCTCTGTCCGCAGCCCAGTGCACAATACTGTGCCCTACTACCCAGATATGGATAGCAGCCTGACCTAGGGTTAAAACACACACATGTAAGTACCACAACAAATCATTTCCGCACATAGCCCTTGAATGCGTCCGATCTCCATCGGCCCAGGTCCTTAATCCTTTTTACCGACAAACCCCAGTGGGCAGCGGTTGTGGCAGCTCCAATCCTAAAGGAGTGAGGGGCAAACTCCTGAGCCGGCAGGCCGCAATCCGCAACAGCTTTTCGCAACACACTGGTAAACTGGTGTCTCACCAGCGGGCGGCCATTTTCGTGAACGAAAAGGGGGCCTTCACCGCCGGGACGCAAGGCTAGGTACTTGGTCAGGTCTTTTACTGGGCAAGGGCCACTTTCACCTGTTGCAGGGAGCGTAATAATGGCGCCCCTGCCTAATTGGTCTGTCTTTGAATTCCTGACATTAACCTGCAGGTCACGTGCAGACACACTAACGTCCTGTATCAGCAAACCCCTTGAGCCTCCGTCCTGCTTAGGCTCAAGAACCACCTCACCAACTCTTAGGGCCCCAAAGAAGGCTAATGAAAAGGCTGCTGAAAATAGCCGAGCCTCGAATTTGGACCAACAGATGCTCCGCAGTCTGGAGCGAATTCGCGCCAGCAATTCAAATGTGATGGGGCGTCTGGGAATGGACCTGGAAGGAGTGAGACGCCCCCAACCCTCCAAGGCCCTACGGACCACAAACTTCTGACATGGGTCTTTGTTAAAATAAGCCTTATTAAAAAAGGAAATTGCTGCTGAGTGCAGACGAAGTGTCCTAGCCGCCCGACGCATCTGGAATAAATGCGCCAGATACCGGAGCACCTGAGAGGTGGAGTGGGAGGTGGTAACTTCCCCAGTAGGTTGCCCATTAAATAATAAAAAGTCAGCCCAGGCCTTCTCATAGGACCTCAAGGTAGAGGGTGCAACAGATGCAGCTACTCCCTGTAAAACTAAGTTCTGCCAAGGTTCCAGAGATGATCCGGGAAAATTTCCGGACGGTCTCGAGCCACTGGCACCAGGGACCTGAATCGCTGCATCTGAAAACGGGACAGAGCATCAGCAATTTCGTTAGAAATTCCTGGGACAAAACGAGCAGAAAACACAATATTAAAACGTAAGCAATGCAGCACGAAGGCCCGTAGGAGGGCCGATACCCTAGGGGAGCGTGAAGACTGCTTGGCCAGTACATTCACCACCGCCTGGTTATCCGTCCAGAAACAAACACGATGATCCCTGAAATGCTCAACCCACAAGTGCACTGCCACTACAATGGGAAAAAACTCAAGGAACGTTAGGTCCCTAGTAATAGCCTGCCCCTGCCAAGCGGGCGGCCAGCGCTCAGCACACCACCTACCGTCCCAATATAAGCCAAACCCCAAAGACCCCGCAGCGTCAGAATGTACCTGGAAGTCGTTGTGCAGGTTCAAGGTGTCCTGCCACAAGGACACCCCGTTGAAGTCCTCCAGAAACTCCAACCAAATATCAAGGTCAGCCCGTACCTGACTAGGAAGGCGTACCCTGTGATGCGGGGCTCGCAACCCCGAGGTAAGTTTGGCCAATCGGGAGCAAAATGGACGACCGGGGGAGACCACCCTGCACGCAAAATTTAGATGGCCCAGCAACGACTGAAGCTGCCGCAAGGTAACCTTTTTTAAGGGCAAAAGTTCCCTAATAACCTTTTTCAAATTGATTATCTTCTCAGGCGGTAAGCTAGAAGTTTGAGCCACGGTATCTAACAAGATACCCAAATAAGTCAACTGTGTAGAAGGACCCTCGGTCTTCCCAGCCGCTAAAGGGACGCCCAGATCTTCCGTCAAGGAAGCAAAGGCCTGCAATAACGCCACGCAGTCCCCTGTATTTCCTGCCGAGGCGACCAAAAAATCATCAAGATAATGCGTGACTCCGCCCAGTCCAGTCCTCTCACGCAAGGCCCACTCTAAAAATGAACTGAAACACTCAAAAGCCGCACAGGCAACCGAGCAGCCCATGGGCATAGCCTTATCAAAATAGAATCCTCCTTCGAACTGAAATCCCAGTAACCAAAAATCGTCGGGATGAATCGGAAGCAGCCGAAAAGCTGATTCAATGTCGCATTTTGCCAGTAAAGCGCCCGTCCCAAATTTGCGAATCATCTTGATCGCGTGATCAAGAGATGCATATTTCACAGAACAAAGCTCCGGGGGAATCACATCATTTACTGACGTGCCTGTAGGATGAGAAAGGTTATGGATTAGGCGGAATTCCCCCGGAGCTTTTTTGGGAACTATACCCAAAGGTGAAATGTGGAAATTGGGAAAAGGAGGGGCGGCAAAAGGCCCGGCCATGCGACCGGCCAATTCTTTTTCAATTTTCTTGCGCGCTACTTCAGGCATGTCCCTGATCGATTTCTGATTTGCTGGGTTCCTGGCTACTGGGGTGGAAACTATCGGGATTCTAAAACCCACGGAAAAACCATCACGCAAATAAGACGCCGATTTGGCATCAGGGTAGGATTCTAACAATGATAGCAACGGTTGTAACCTTACTGGGGTATAAGCTAAGGAGGATAAGGCACTACTTTCCTGCTCCAGCAGCAGGGGCCTGAGCGGCTGTTTTTGGAGGCTGCTGAGAGCCTCCCCCTTTCCGAAAGGGCCGGCGACCCCCTGCACACGAGGCTGCAGGATGGTTCCCAGAGCACTTGTCGCACGCATGCGTATATTTACAAGGCTGCCGCGAGCAAGCACCCTTATTAAAATCCCAGCAGAACTGCTTGCGGCCCGACCTGGCCGGGGCGGGCCTGAACTTCTGTGGGTCGGGCAGCTTCCTATCAATACGGGGGGCCACGTAAGTGGTCCAGACATCCAAATCTTTCCGATCCCAGCGGGCTGAGGGGATCTTAGCAGCCCTACGTCTGAAGTTCTGATCGTAGGCCAGCGCAGCAGTCTCCCCGGCCATCGTAAAGGCCGAGCGGACAATGGACAGATATACCCACAGATGCAGGGATCTCCTAGGATAAGCTGCAGACACGACTCCAGCAAAGACCTGGAAGCTATCTAACCACCTTTCAAAAGTCCTATCTGCTTTAGACACGACCGTCCGCTTCCTGGATACCGGCAGACCCTTGTCTAAGGGCTCCTGACCTTCAGGCGGGGGGGCAAGACAGAAAATATCAACATAGCGGCCATCCAAAATCCTGGACCGCAATTTAGCAGACAGGTGGGCCCCGGGGATAATGTCCCTGGCCGAATTGGTGGAGACTTTTACGTCAGGCACCAATGCCCCATCAAGACAATCCTGAACCGCCCCATATTTGGCCCTATGGGAGTTGGCCCTCCGCTCCCACACCCATTTTGGGAGCCCCGAGGACTCCCCAAACCCCCAATAGAGCTTAAGCGACGCTTCCTCGTCACTACTTGAACTATGTGAGGAGGTACCTGAAGAAGAAGACGAGGTGCCTCTACGTCTCTTCTTGGCGCGCCTCTTGGAGCTTCTCTTGCGGTGACGGAGCCCACCGGAAGATGACCTTGGAGGTAGGGGAAGGCTATCCTCCACTGAAGATTCCGATAAATCGGCCTGCTGCACCGCACCTGGGATCAACTGACAAGAAATTGACTGTGAATGACCCGGCGCCTGAATCCCTGCAACTGAAGACCGTGGAGGTGAACCCCCCATGCGGACCCGTGCTGATCCCCTCCTGCCGGTCCCAACCCTGGTACGGCTGCGGCCCCTCGCCACAGTAACCTGCGACGGGGGTAAGGCCGGGGCGCGTGCTGTTTGACTGTCATGCAACAACCCCCCGGCTAACGATGTTCCTCCCTCATCTTCGCTAGATGATGCCGCCGGAGACGAGGCGCCTAAGGTAGGACTCAATATTGCCGAGGATGACGACGGGGTGGAGGAGCGGCGGAGCAGACCATCCATCTCGGACTCCACCCTTGCCAAGGCCACTGGGTCACCCGCCAGGCTGTTAACCATGGACTGAATGCGTTGTAGAGACTGGGCAGGTTGCGGGGAACGCAGAGCCTGCGATGGGCCTTTTATGGGCCGCTTTGCAGCAATCGCAGGACCAGACTTCCTTGCTGCCTTCTTTGGCGCCATTCCTGCTATAAGCTTAAACAGAAATTAATAAGGAAGAGGTTAAATTCCGTACCAACGTAGTTAAATTAATTAAAATCAAACAAATGTAAAATAATAAAATAATAATAAAATTAATAAATTAACGATAATTAAAATTACTGAATAGTCAACAAAATTAAAGAGAATCAGCAGGTACGGGAATAACCCCAACACCGCCGGCGCAACGGAAGGCCTATGCCAACAATATAGGCACAGGGATTAAAAGGAACTTTACAGCAAATAAAACAGCACCCTGCAATACCTCAACAGCCACTAGAGGCCACTGCAGAGCGAATTCAAAATTACAGGCAGACCCTGTAATTGCACAGTCTGGCCACCAGAGGCCACTGCTCGGTTAGAGAGCACAAGAAGAAACAGAAGGATGGGGGGAAGATGGCGATCGCGCCAATTTTTTGCCCCGAAAAGGAGGACCTCCTGCCCACCGGTGAAACCCGGGTGGGCAACCGGGGCTCAGACCGCTCCGAGCTCTCTGGGCCTCCGCTATCCCCTTAAACGCCCCCCAACCGCCTCTGCAGAATGGGGGGGGCGCACCAGCTCCCCGGGCTGAAGCAGCAGCCCAAAGCCGGGAAAGCAGCGGAGGCCACGCAGGCCCGCCTAGGCCGCAGCGGGCCACCGATCCACGCGCCGCCGAATGGAAGCGGCGCGGAGCCGCAGGCCCAACCGGGCCCGAAGGTAAGGTGAGGGCGATGGGGCGGCTGATCCAGCCGCCGCCGGGCAGATCCCGGCCGCGGAACGCGGCCCCCCGGAGCCGCCGCCAAACGCGGCCTGCGCAGCGGCCGCAGCCGGAGCGGGCGCCGGGAAGCAGCAGCCCGCGGACCGGGGCCACGACCAGCCGGCGCCCGCAGGCCCCGAGGCCGCAGACGGCCGAGGCCCCAAGCCCCGACCAGGCCGCAGCGGGCCGCAGGAGGCCGCGCCGCCAAAGGCGGCAGCGATGCGGCGCGGTAGGCCCGCGGAGGCCCACCGAAGCGGCAGCCCGCGATCGGGGCCGCGACCAGCCGGCGCCCGCAGGCCCCAAGGCCGGAAGGCGGCCGAGGCCTACAGGCCCCGACCAGGCCGCAGCGGGCCGCAGGAGGCCCCGCGCCGCCAAAGGCGGTAGCGATGCGGCGCGGTAGGCCCGCAGAGGCCCACGGGCAGACGCAGAGCAGCGAGGGGCCGGCCCGGAGCCTTAGCCGGGCCAAATCCCACCCGGAACAAGGGGCTCCGTAGCTCCGCCGCCAGCCGCAGGCCGCGCGGAGCAGGAGTCGCCTCAACCGACCCCCCGCAGGCCGCGGAACAGGGCCGGGAGCCTCCCTAGGGCAGGGGAGGCCGCCGCAATTAGCAGGCCCCAACTGGGCTGGACCCGGCGGGGAAACCTAGGGCAAATCGCCCCCCCGTCCCAACCAACGGCTCGGCCGAGAGCGGGCCGTAAGCCAGCCGGGACCGGGAGGTCCTGCACCCCCCCCCACCGACGTCCCAAGGGCCACAGGGAGAAGGTAAGGAAGTATAAAGAAGAGGAAGAATAGAATTAATTACCCTGGGGTAGCTAAATGATAAATCAAAGAGGGGAAGAAAAGAGAAAGAGGGGAAAATGGTTTATACGACCAAGTCTCTTGCTGATTCACTCCGGTGCTAGAGATAGATCCGGTGTCCACAGCAAAAGAGAAAGAGAAAGCTGTGGACCCTGCTTATAAAGCCATTGATCCCACCCCTAAATTGGCAACATCCAAATTGCCCCAGTAACAACATCCTCCAATCTGCTCCCAGGCCACTAGCCATCTATGGCCTGGTCACTAACATGGGGTTTTGTTCGGCCCCAACCGCAACACGTGCTCTCTTTTGATGTGAACACGCTTTATCATATTCCAAAAGGAATGTAGAAGCATTTGCATTGCCACCATGCTTTTGTGTCAGCTACCACAGGAAACAAAACTAAGCATAAAGTACTAAAGATACAAAGCATTGTTTAGACCTATAAAGCCTTAAACGGCTCAGGACTGCAATGCCTCAAGAACTGCTTCTTCCCATATGAACCTCCCCAGACCCTAAGATCATCTTCTGAGGCCCTTCTTCATGTGCCTCCTCCCCGTGAGGTCCAGCGGGTGGCAACATGAGAATGGGCCTTTTTCACAGTGGCTCCCCATTTGTGGGAATGCTCTCCCCAGGGAAGTTTGGCTGGTGCCTTCACTATGTTATAACCGCCATGAAACCTGTGGGTATATAGGGTGGTATACAAATTAACAACAACAATAACAACAACACGTAGATTGAAGGTGACATTAGCCAAATGCAGCTCTCTAATTTCAGCTGATAACTAATCATCATCATCCTTTATTTCATTTATGAATCACTTGCCATGAGGCATCTCAAAGCATTACAACACAATGAAATATTTAAAAAACCTGTTATGTATATAAGAACAGTTAAAACAACTTACATTTTTATTCCTTGACTTCTGTTTTATTGTGATTGTCTCATAATATCCCATACCGCTCTAATTCTGTACTAGTTAAGGCTAGAAACAGCCTTGGGTAAATGTGTTGATGTGACATTGTTTTGGAAAGACCCACACTTCCTTAAGACCAGCATGTGCAATATGTCTACTCAGTTCCTTTCATCTTGCTTATTTTGAATATATTCAGGAGGCTTCCCCTGTTAAGTTGTGGGCGGACATATCAGACGACACAGTGATTCTTCAAACAGCTCTTGTTTATTCAGAGGCCAGAACAGAACTGAACTGAAGAGCTCAGTCAGCCTGCTTATATAGAGCTCCAGAACAACGTAACTGTAGCAACTTTCTAAAACAATCCAATCACTGAACGTCACTTTCGATCCTTCATTTGCATAACTATCTACAGTATCCCCCTGCTGGCCCAGGGTGAGAACTTCAGTACATAACACCCCCAAACCCTGGACCAGTGATCTTGACCTCCACACCTCTACACTTGTACCTGACAAAGGTGGGTTTGTTGCCATGGCAAACAAACATGCTGGGCAAGTTGGGAGCAGCAGTGGCCCACATTGCGTTGGCACCACATGCTGCCAGGTGTCTTTCAAGAGGAGGAGGAGAAAAGGTTTGGCCATTGTGATGTCTAATAGTACAGTGGTAACTCAGTTTTCGAGTGTCTCAGAAGCCAAATGTTTTGGTTTCCAAACTCCAAAAACCTGGAAGTAAAAGTGTATAGAGGGATTTCCACAGCTTAGACTCAGGGGTCAGCAACCTTTTTCAGTCATAGGCCGGTCCACCGTCCCTCAGACCATGTGGTGGGCCAGACTATATTTTAGAAAAAAATATGAACGAATTCCTATGCCCCACAAATATTCCTTTTAAATAAAAGCACACATTCTACTCATGTAAAAACACCAGGCAGGCCCCACAAATAACCCAGAGATGCATTTTAAGTAAAAGGACACATTCTATGTAAAAACACGCTGATTCCCGGACCATCAGCGGGCCGGTTTGAGAAGGCTATTGGGCTGGCTTCGGCCCCCGGGTCTTAGGTTGCCTACCCTAATTTTATAATGAATGATTTTAGAGTGTTGTTTATGCTGTACTTTTGTACTGTTTTATTGTTGTTAGCCGCCCTGAGCCCGGCTTCGGCTGGGAAGGGCGGGATATAAATAAAATTTATTATTATTATTATTATTATTATTATTATTATTATTATTATTATTATTATTACCCATGGCTTAGATGCTGCCTGTAAGCAGTGCAAGCTGTTCTTTTAGGGACAATGGGGCATTGTCACACCAACCCCAGTGCTCCCTTAGCCAGCCCCCACCTGCCTGCCATCTTACTTACAAGCAGTCAGGGGGTGGCTCTGCCTGAGATGGGCTCTGGGTGCACTGATTGCTCAATCCCTACTAGTCCCAATGGGCTGCAGCCATTATGACAGTGATAGAGAACATGTGAGCCTCCAGACAATGTTAGACCAAATTTCCCATCATCACTGGGCACACTGACTGGGGCTGATGGGGACAAGAGTCCAACATTTGGTTCCCTACTGCAAGATAGGCCCTATAATTCTTTACCACTAACAATAAAATCCAAAAACATTGCCCATGTTGCATAAGATGGAAACGGCATACTCAGTCCTGCACTGAAAATGAAAGTGGGATTTATCTTTTGCTATTTTCTTAATTCCATTCCACAGAAGAGATTCCTGAGCTTCTGAATGAGAACAAGAGCCTTCTGGGGTCTTGGATGTCATGTTAAACTTCAGAAGTCTGACAATTCCCATTGCACTTTTTAATAAAGCATGACATATAGCTTTGGAGCAATCTGTCTTTGCTCAAGAGAAGTAATATTACACATTATGTCAAGAAAGCCTGAATGGGTCTTGTCAGCATAAAGATTTTGCTTTCAGTGCCTCTGCTGCTATCCCCACAAACATTGGATATTGATTGATAATAGAGGGTTTATTTCATAGGAGATAAATGGCATTGTGTTTTTACAAATTTTATATGGGAGAAGAACTGAGGGAGGGATGCAGTGAGATGGCAGGATAGATTTTGAGTTGATCTTTCTCTCTCTCATTCTTTCTTGAATTAATAACTGCATTTGCACTAGCATTTCCAAAATCTTACTGTTTCAACTCAGTATCTATAAACTGCCTGATGGGGTAAGAATCTTAAAAGACAAGTAAGCTAATACTGTACATGCCATTTTGCAAGCTTGTCTCTTTCTCTCATTTTTTCAAACCTCCCGAGTAAACATGAAAACATTTAAACTTTCAGAGAAAGTGTTTGGAAGGCTTTATAAAATTGCAACTATTACCCAGTCAGTGTTTATCTGTTTGTTTTTTAATCAATTACCTGGTGGTTTTTATCTTCTCTAAGGCTTCGGGGGGGGGGGGTTGTTCTTTGGCCAGGAACTCGGTGTTATTAAATAAGGAACTTGGTGTTATCAAATCAAGTACATCATCTAAAACAGTGGGTATCTTTGTTTCGCAAGTTGGGAAGGAATCAAAATATACCTGTGCTGGCATGCTTTCATGCAGACATATGGATTGAGCAACTTCCCACCAGGCTATAGCAGATTATAGAGGAAGGCTGGAGAAAAGGAAAGCAGTGGTACTCTAATCACATGCCATACCTGCAAGCATGATGCCTGATTGTGTAACAAAACAGGTGTTTACTGTGCATTGAGAGACTTCCCAAGCACAGTACGTTAGTTCTGCTGTCCCTGTAAGCAAGCATTAAATCCAAGGCAAAAACGAAACAAACAGAACAAAAGCCCAGGTACAATATCTTCAGCTAGCACTAAACTTTCCCAAACTAGTTTTAGTCTTCCATCAGTCCCAGTCAGCACAGCCATGCTGGAGGGCATCAGGTTGGGGAAGGATAGTGTACACAAAAGCAGGTACCCAATTCTGACAATGCAGCGAAAAGAAAAACCCTTTAAACCTCCATTCCTTACCCAGCTTTATCTTAAGTGTCTTTAAAAGCTGGGCAGGAAGAATCCCTGATGGGTGCAAAGATGTTTGACAATTCCAACTGCACTTTTTAATAAAGTCTGACATGCAACTTTAGAGCAATCTGTCTCTGCTCAGCAGCAGTAATATTATGTGTTTCATCAATGAGCTCTGAATGGGTCTTGTCACTGGAAATATTTTCCATCTTGACACCTGCACTTTGAGAAACACTTCTTGGGAATCGACTGATGCTTAGAAACATCTCATGTGAGAAGAGGGTGTTTATTAAATGAAAACCTTTGTACTTCTGTGAAACTATTAATGAAAGCATTTTCTTTCTTTTTGGCATCTTCAACTGATCCATAAAAACTCCTTAATTGACTAAACATTGCTTGCATTCTTGGACGAAACTGATCATCTCTACCCCCAATTTAGCCTTGTTTCAGAGCTGGTTACAGGACTGAATTGGCCTTGATGGATGACCTCTGTCAGGAAAGGGACAAGGGGAGTGCAAACTTGCTTCTTTTGCTCCCTGTTTCTCTACAGCGTTTGATACCATTGACCATGGTGTCCTCCTAGCCTAGCTTAGGAGGAGCGCTGTTTTGCAGTGGTTCTGGTTCTACCTGTAGAGTCAGTTCCAGAGAGTGGCACTGGGGCAATGCTCCTCAGTCCCTTTGCATCTGTGCTATGGATGCCACAGGGCACTATTTTGTCCCCGTCACTATTTAATTACATGAAGCCATTGGAAATGGTTATTAGGGGAGGTTATTAAATCTCTGTTTATCCAAAACATCTGAATCAAGAGTGGCTGTGCTGGTTCTGGACCAAAGTCTGCCCACAGCAGTGGCCTGGACAAGAGCCAATAATTTGAGTTGAAGCTCTGACAGACGAGTGACCCTGTGGGTGACTGGTTTCCATGTCTGGGAGACAGCAGTGGAGCGCATGCTACTGCCATCCAGGGAAGGCATGCAGAGCACACCCCCAAGGGGGCGGGGTGAGGAGGGAGGCCACTGCATCCCTGGGTCAGGTCTGATCCTAGAGTGGAGCTACGGCCAGGCATGAGAAAGCCACCTTGGCAGTTTCCTTGTGAGCCTCAGCCCAGCCGATGAGAGGGGCACCATTGTTGCTGCCGACTCTCTTCCTCTCTGCCCCTGGGTCAGGCCTGACCTGGGAGTGGAGCTGTGGCTTGTGGCATTGGGCTGTCCCATGAGGAAGCTGTCTCTGTGACTCCCTCACATGCCTAAGCCAGAATTGCCTGGGGCCAAACACATCCAGCTCCAGCCCCCTTTATGCCACTGCTGGGAGATTGGTCACTTACCTGTTGTGGATGGGGCTCACTTCTTCTGAAAGAACTGGCATATAGTCTGGGGGTGCTACTGGATTCATCTTTGGCACAGGTGGCTAGGAGTGCCTTTAACCATCTTCAGTTGGCAGGATCGCGATGACTGTTTTGGTTTCTTTGAATAAAGAGTTAACTTCACTGACACCTTGTGAATTATTGCTGACCAGCTCCTGACTCTCACCTTGACACTCTGCCCCATCCCCTGTCCCGTACTGGCTTCTGAACCTGGAATTTTGTCCCAAAGGGAACACAACCCTTGGCATGAAAGAGATTCCCTGTTCTCAGAGCACAGGGTATGAATGGATGTGGGAACCATGTGAAATATTTCTTTTTCATCTATACAAATAACACTGTCTTTTGTAGCAATGAAATGCAAACAAAATATGACTATTTAGCAAGGAGCGAAAGAGAGAAATATAGTAGCAATTTCCTCTTACTTCCCGGACCTCAGAAATTTCACTGCACTATCTATACATCAGGCATGGCCAAACATGGCCCTCCAGCTGTTTTGGGACTACAATTCCCATCATCCCTGACCACTGGTCCTGTTAGCTAGGGATGATGGGAGTTGTAGTCCCAAAACAGCTGGAGGTCCAAGTTTGACTATGCCGTCTATACATGGTAGGTAGTAAGTGTAAGGATGATGTAAAATAGTGACATTCCTAGAAGATGAAAAGATGTATGTCAGTATAAAAAACACTCCTTACATTCCCTTTGGTAGGTAATTTAAGATTATTCTTTCCCCATTTTGTATCCCATCGAATCTGTTGCCACCTCCCTCAACCTTTCTTACCTTTGTAATTTAAAGTGACAGGTTAAATGCTAATGCAATTGATAGGGGTGAACAACTGGTCAAGGAACAACCTGAGCTGACTGCTTAATATATCTACGAATTGCAGAAATATGCAGGTCAGGTCTAATTTTGACAGGGAATGGTTCACTGCAAGGCTTTATGTCTCCCTGGATAGCCATTAACAGACTCATACTAGAATAACTACCTCATTGCTTAGGGTGGGAAAATCAAGTTCATCTTAATAGGGGGGAAACAGAGCCAAGTTCCTGATACCCTCATTTTTAAGTGCCATTTTGTTAAATATTGGATCTAATATTATAATCTAAGATTATAGAATTCGAGGCGGAGGGGATCAGTAATAGCCCGGCAGATGTGTATACCCCAAGGCAGCCCTCAAATTTTCCCATAAATAAAGCATGCCTGTGAAAACAGCAACACGCTGTTGTTCTCTTTATGTGAAGGATCCTCTGTGGAAACCATTTCATACAGACGTGTTCATCACTAAATCATTAATTCCAGCTAATTCCACCCTGTTTTGGTATTGCTGGGTCCGTCATGTTCCATTCCTCCCCGTTGCATGCCGCTGAATCCTATTCCGTTCTGTTACATGCCTTTCCACTGTAACACATTTCTTTCTACATAATACATGCACTTTAATGTAAAATGCACAGTTTTCAACACATTCACCAGTAAAATAAAAGACACAATTTTGTCCACACATTTTACCTACTGGGAAGACCCAGTTTTCTGAGTGCATGTTCTGGAAGTTGGGCAATAGGGGCAGTACAGGATTCCTTTTGGTGTACCGACCTCCCCGCTGCACCAGGGATTCCCCGTCCAAGCTGCTTCAGGTCGTGGCGGATGTTCTCCTGGAGACACCTAGTTTGGTTGTCCTAGGGGATTTTAACATCCACGCCTACACAACCTTACAAGGGGCCGCTCGGGACTTCGTGGAAAGCATGGCCTCCATGGGGCTGTCCCTGAATAAGTTGGGCCCAACTCATAGTCATGGACATGCCTTAGACCTGGTATTCACCTCTAGTGACGTGGGTGATCTGACACTAAGTAAAAGTGAAACCAAAGAAGTGCCATGGTCAGATCACTTCCTGGTGCAACTGGACTTCTCCGCAACCCTTCCCCTCTGCAGGGAGGTGGGACCAATTCGGATGGTCCGCCCCCACCACTTAATGGATCCAAATGGTTTCCAGAGAGTGGTAGGGGATGCTTTATCCCATGTTGATGACCTTTCAGCTGATTCCCTGGTGGCCCGCTGGAATGCGGAGTTAACCAGGGCTATTGACTGTCTGGCTCCGAAGCGCCCTCTCCGATTGCATGGAGCCCGGACAGCCCCGTGGTTTTCTTCAGAGCTGAGGGCGATGAAACAATCGCTGAGACGGCTAGAGCGCCGGTGGCAGAAAACTCACTCCGAATCTGACCGGACACAGGTTAGAGCTCAACGTCGAGCCTACCAAGTGGCGATAGTGATGGCGAAGAAGACTTTCTTCACCGCCTCTATTGCATCTGCAGAAAATAGTAGCAGGAGACTCTTTCAGGTGGTCCGCAATTTAACGGAACCACCTTTACCACCGGGGCCTTGTAAAGACCCCAAGATCTCCTGCAACGATTTTGCAAAGTTTTTTGCAGATAAAATCACTCATATTCGGAAGGAGCTAGACACCACTGTGGGAGCAGGGCTGGGGCGGGAGAGTGCTAGAGCCCTGTCTGGTCAAGTTGCATGGAATCAATTTCAATCCGTTACCCCCGAGGATGTGGACAGGCCGCTTGGACACATGAAACCAACCACCTGTCTCCTTGATCCTTGCCCATCCTGGCTAATAAAAGCAAGCCGGGAAGGGCTGGGTGATGGGCTCTACGCGGTGGTGAATGCTTCCTTCTGTGAGGGAACATTCCCAGATCCACTGAAAGAAGCGGTCATTAAACCGCTTCTTAAAAAACCATCTTTAGACCCGGCCAGTATGGCCAACTATCGCCCAGTCTCAAATCTTCCATTCTTGGGCAAGGTGATTGAGCGTGTGGTTGCTGAACAACTCCAGGCACGCCTGGAGGATGCGGACCATTTGGATCCCTTCCAATCGGGGTTCAGGCCTCATCATGGGACTGAAACTGCCTTGGTCACACTGGTTGATGATCTCCAGCGAGCTAGGGACAAAGGTAAGAGTTGTTTCCTAGTTCTGCTGGATCTCTCAGTGGCCTTTGATACAATTGACCATAACATCCTTCTGGACCGTCTAGAGGGGTTGGGAGCTGGGGGCACTGTTATACAGTGGTTTCGCTCCTTCCTCCTGGGCCGTGTTCAGAAAGTGGTGGTGGGGGTTGAGTGTTCAGACCCTTGGGCCCTCACTTGTGGGGTGCCTCAGGGTTCCGTCCTCTCCCCCATGCTTTTTAACATATATATGAAGCCGCTGGGAGAGATCATCAGGGGGTTTGGACTGGGTGTCCATCAATATGCAGATGATACCCAGCTCTACCGCTCTTTCAAATCAGAACCAGTGAAGGCGGTGAAGGTCCTGTGTGAGTGCCTGGAGGCGGTTGGAGGATGGATGGTGGCTAATGGATTGAAGTTGAATCCTGACAAGACAGAAGTACTGTTTTGGGGGGACAGAGGGCAGGCTGGTGTGGAGGACTCCCTGGTCCTGAATACGGTAACTGTGCCCCTGAAGGACCTGGTACGCAGGCTGAGACCCTACCTGCCCGCGGACTGTCTCGCCAGAGTGGTGCATACTCTAGTTATCTCCCACTTGGACTACTGCAATGCGTGGGGCTACCTTTGAAGGTGACTCGGAAACTACAGCTAATCCAGAATGCGATAGCTAGACTGGTGACTGGGGGCGGCCGCCGAGACCACATAACACCGGTCTTGAAAGACCTACATTGGCTCCCAGTACGTTTTCGAGCACAATTCAAAGTGCTGGTGTTGACCTTTAAAGCCCTAAACGGCCTCGGCCCAGTATACCTGAAGGAGCGTCTCCACCCCCATCGTTCTGCCCGCACGCTGAGGTCCAGCACCAAGGGCCTTCTGGCGGTTCCCTCATTGCAAGAAGCAAAGCTACAGGGAACCAGACAGTGGGCCTTTTCGGTAGTGGCACCCGCCCTGTGGAACGCCCTCCCATCAGATGTCAAAACGATAAACAACTACCTGACATTCAGAAGACATCTTAAGGCAGGGAAGTTTTTAATGTATGATATTTTAGTGTTTTTGGTTTCTATGGAAGCCACCCAGAGTGGCTGGGGAAACCCAGCCAGATGGGCAGGGTACAAATAATAAATTATTATTATTATTATTATTATTATTATTATTATTATTATTATTATTACCACATCGAAAATGCCATGCAAAATTCAGAGGAATGCATAATCTGACTGATAGCTGTGTCTTGGCCTCCATGTAATTTCAGGAACATCAGATCAAATGAATCCCTTCCTCTAGCTACATCATTTCTCTCTCTCTCTCTCTCTCTCTCTCCATCCCCTTTCCTGCATTCTGGAACACAAGTGAGTATACAGTTTGTTCCTACACAGTCACAAATCCAGGCATTGATCAGACCCAGATTTGTTTAGCTTCAGCCCATACCCTGGGATCTAATTACCTGAGTGGGTAAATGAGCTATCACAGATCAAGCACCATGAACAGAATTTAATATTTGAAAGAATAAGTGGGGACCATTCCCAAACCCTAACAGGAGAGCTCCTTATTCAGGGCTTCAACCTGCTGTCTGGCAGATAATGAATTGATTCTTTTCCAACCACCTGAAATCTTTCCCAGCTGAGCTGTACACAGTTAAAAGCTTCGGGGTTGCTAGCCCTGAACCCCAGCCTTTCATCGCTATATTGTCAGGAACAGACTATAGCACAGGGAGTTTTTGTTTTTATTTTAACACCGTGGGGTGCATTTTCCTGGTTCAGTTACTGCTCACACCTAAGACATAATATGCTAAAGCAGCAAATTCTCTCTCTCCCCCCTCCCCCCTTTAATGAAATTATTCACCATTCTATGGCTCTACTACTCTCAAGCATGCACTTAATTGTTAGACTCACCACCAGACTGAAATGTTATTCCCATCTCCCATGGTTCAACCACCCTCAACTATTGACTTGATTATTAGACTCAATACCAGACCAGCATGCTATGCCTAATTTCCAGTTCTGCTATAAAACCCATCCTAGCATGGTTCTTCGTGTGCGTGTGTGTGGGGGGGGGGTGAAATCCAGGATTTTAATGTAGCTACAGCTGAATAGTATGTTTCATTCCCTCATGCAAAGGTGGGATGGATACAACATGTCTCCAGTCATTGCAGCACAGTTGGACTCATGAAAGAGGGATTGCAAAGCGCCTTTTAGCTCCTAGTTGGGACCAGTTGCAACTAGTGAACAGTTATGGAAGGGTTGATGGGCTGTGAAGTATCCTTGTTCTCAGGTATCCTTGGGGTTTGCCAGGGTTCACTGCTCCTGGCATATCTCATCAATATCAGATTATGACATCCTTGCAATTGTCCTAATCCCAATTCTTTTTAAGAGACTCAACTTTTGGGTTAGGTTATTTCTTTGGGATGATATAGGAAAGGGCTGAAGCTCAACAAGAGAACATCTGCTTTCAATGCAGAAGGTTCCAGGTTTAATTATTAGTATCTCTAGAAAGCTTTTGGAGACCCCTGTCTGAAATTCTGGAGAGGCGCAGCAGCTAGTGTAGACCATCTGAGCTAGATGACCAATGGCCTGACTCAGTATAAGGCAGCTTTCCATGTCCCTCTGATCCCAATATATTTGCTGTACATGTTTCTCAGAAGGATCCCAGGGATGCTGCAAAATCCTACTTTTGTATTAGGCTCAGGATTTCGTCAGTACAACAAGGTATCTTCCTTCAGTGCGAACAAACGATTTAGTATGACTCTTCTGAAAATATTGGATTGCTGCACTTGTATAAAACTTGTGGCAAAATGGATATAAGTCAGCATCATTCTTTTAAAAAGGAAAAAAGGGGGAAAAAATCATTGCCCCAGAAAACAAGACACTTGATTATCTCCCGTGCCCCTTTTCTTTTGTTCAGGACAGTAGGTTAGCAAAACATGATGTCTCAGCTATCACATAAGTAATACAAAATGCTACATTTAGTACTGAACTGTGATAGCTTCCCAGAACATCTGATTCCCAGTGTGTGACACTGAGCAGCTACCAGTCAGTCTCAGGGATCCTGAAATTAAGATCAGCTAGAACGATTGACAGGATGAAATATCAGAGAAGAGGCTGAAAGAGCTGTGCGTCTTAAGTTTAGTAAGAGGTTGAAAGGGAGCATGATTTCACTCCATTAATACATTAGAGGTGTTAACCTAGCAGAGGGGAGAAAATTATCTGAATTAAAGACTATGGAAAGAAGCGGTAATAACTACAAATTGTACATTAATGCATTTAGAATAGAGATCAGGCAGTTTTTAACTCCTAAAAGAAGTAAAGTTCAGAAAAGGATTGCTGAGTCACAGCATCCCAGAAGCATGCACATTTCAAAACAGTATTAAATAAATGGATGGTGAAAGATGTTTGTGATTGTTAATATTGGCTGGGGACCCATGGATGTGTCTGGGTATGTGTGGAGGGGTGCTTCCCTTATGTATGTCAATTAAACCCACCTGCCCATGCATACATAATTTGGTCATTGTTTGGCAGGTCTTTGATTGTTATATTTGAATAAATAAGGCATGACCATTCCACAGTTACTCTGTCTCTCAAGTCTTCTTCCATGGTGTGTTGGCAAGGTTAGATTGGTTGCATCATAAAACAGGGCCAATGTTCACCCTACCCACGAAGAGAAAGTAAATGGTGCCATCAGATGGCTAAAGACTCATCCCAACTTGGAATTTTTATTGCTGTACATTTCACAAGCTGTATTCTTATGACCTTTCAACTTTAAAGAGAAGAAAACTCAAAAGGTGTTCCATGCGCTCACTTTCAAAGAAAGTTGTTTCAGGCAGGTCTACCATTGTTCTCATTTTGAACTCCTCAGATTAGATTCTGAGCTATTTTTATGTGTCCAACAAATGATGGCAAGATTATGAAGGCTATTTTATCTTTCAGCAAATATGTCAGAATGGTCTGAATATCTGGCTTCAGTATCATCTGATAAGCATTGTCAGGCTGGCTGTAACCGATTACACTGTCATTCTTGGGTTTTCACAACTAATGTGTGTTACTTTCAGCTCACAATATAATATGCTTGAATGCCAAAATAGAACGAACACGGCTCTTCAGGGAGACGACTCCCCTCCTTCTTTCTTTCCACAGCTTATTTGTTAACAAAATGTGCATCTCATAATTTAACTGCCCCACCTTTCCAAGGCTCAAGGTGGCTTGCAACCCCAAATTAAAAGCCAACAACATTACAATAAAAACAGCTCCAAAGAACAAACAACCTTCTGATACAATGAAACTCATCACAGTCAACAGTAGATGGGCCAGATATCTCCCACGCTTTGCATATTAACAGCCAACAGTGTCTGGGGAATCTGATGAGTCTTTAGCAAGCCATGGAAACACATCAAAGTTGGTGCTTGCCTTACTCTGGAAAGGAGGTGGGTCCATATGGTGGACATCAGAAGGGGAATGACTCTCTGGATTTGAAAGATGGACTTCAGCTGACTATAGTACAAGCAAAAGAGGATCTTAGAACATTGGTAGGCCTGTACAGAACAAGGTATTCCTTCAGGAATCCATATCCCATGTTGTTTAGAGCATTTTAAGTCAACAAAACAACCTTACATTTGGCTTGGTAGTAAATGGGCATTAACAGCCAATACTGGTGCACCAGTCAAAGCCAGTAAAAGGTGTTCCTAGCTGCAGTGGTCACATGAAGCTCCAGTGACAATGATGGATAGATGACTACCCCCAAGACTATGCACTTGATCCTTCAAAGGGAGTGAAACCCTGCCCCAAACAGACAACCTTCTTTATACAATTTTATTGTACCACTGTTTTTATTTTCTGTTGCATTTGATATAGTGTTTAAATGCACACGTTGGTTCAGTATAATAAAAAAGTGATAGATTTTTAATCTTTATTCTATGTAACATTTATATCGAACCAGTGCAAATAAACACTTCTCCCACCATAGCTAAACCATCTTGATAAATACTCATGTATACACTTCAGCAGTTTTATACATAAATGCTTGGATTAACTTAATGACTACTAAACAACTACAGCTGTAGTCTTTGAATGGATCAAATTTTTGTAATAATGACCCTATATTTTTACCTCTCTCAAAGAGTACTTTTCAAGTGGCACTGCCATTTATCTATGCTATTGATATAGCAATGCACAAATAATGTATATTGCATTGCGAAGATGTTAATAAACTGCTTGGAATATTGCTCTGCTGCTAAGGATGAAGCGAGCTGGAAAAAGCTGCACTCTGCAATCAATAAAGAAGCTTGACTTGTACTTTAGAACCATCTCTGGAGGATTTTTGTCTATCCTTGTGACACATTTGTTGTGACTTTCCACCAAGTTATGAAGACACACACCTGTTTACAGAGGCACTCCCTTGAGTTTCTTTTCTCTTTTTTTAAATTGATTGTCCTGTTTTAATCACTATATTGTTTTAATGGTACTGTTTTATTATGTTTTTGAGTATGAATATTTATATTTTAATGTTCATTAAACTTTTTATTCTTTGTAAACTGCTTAGAAGGCTATTTTGGTATCGTTTGGTATTTTTAAATGTGTTTGGGGGAAGGGGTGGCCGAGGGGAGTTATTGGTTTGTGGGAGGGGGGTTTTGTTCTTGTTTTTGTGTGTGTGTGTGCTTTTATATTGTGTTTTTATGTTGTGAACAGCCCTGAGATCAGCAGATGAAGGATAGTCAAATAGATAGATAGATAGATGATAGATAGATAGATAGATAGATAGATAGATAGATAGATAGATAGATAGATGATAGTTAGATAGATCGATAGATAGACGGCAACAACAACAGCAAGTATTAATAACTCTGAAAAATGTTGAAGTGTTTCAGCCATTTCTCTTTCTCTCTAGCTCTTCAAGTTACTGACTCCACATATAGCTTGACTTATATACTTAATTGCCAGGTTCCTAGGATGAAACTTTGTCCCTCCTGTGCATAACTTCTATTAAATATTTGCCTCTCCGGTGAACAACTTTCTGAGCAAAACATTTCATTGTGCTTTTAGCCGCCTGTGAACTTTGGACCCTCTTCTGTACTGGTCAGGAGAAGAGGTGGGTTTTTTAAAAATAATTTGTTTGTTGTTGTTGTTTAGTCGTTTAGTTGTGTCTGACTCTTTGTGACCCCATGGACCAGAGCACGCCAGGCACTCCTGTCTTTCACTGCCTCCCGCAGTTTGGTCAAACTCATGTTCGTAGCTTCGAGAACACTGTCCAACCATCTCGTCCTCTGTTGTCCCCTTCTCCTTGTGCCCTCTATCTTTCCCAACATCAGGGTCTTTTCCAGGGAGTCTTTTCTTCTCATGAGGTGGCCAAAGTATTGGAGCCTCAGCTTCAGGATCTGTCCTTCCAATGAGCACTCAGGGCTGATTTCCTTCAGAATGGATAGGTTTGATCTTCTTGCAGTCCATGGGACTCTCAAGAGTCTCCTCCAGCACCATAATTATTTTATTCAATTTTACATTATATATTTGAATTCAAACAGTAGTCATAACCATTAACATATAGGATTCCCTGAATCCTTAGACTTCCCTCCACCCCTCCAGGGGTTCCATTGTCAATATTTTTCTACTGCGTCATATAATTTCTCAATTTATTTATTTTTAATCCATTTTTACCTTAGTTTTTGTTACATTACATGTGTTGTTATAATCTTGCCAAAGTGTTTAGTTGTTTACAGTGTTCTCTTAAGTAACATGCATTTTTTCCATTCCTTATTAAAGTTTCCATCTTCTTGGTTTCTAGTTTTCCAGGTCATTTTCGCCATTTTGGTGTAGTCCATCATCTTTATCAACCATTCCTCTCTCGTCAGGATTTTATCTTCTTTCCATCTCTGCACTGCTGTCATCACATACATAAATAATCTTTTCTGGGGAGCAGAGGTAGAATCATAGAATCATAGAATCATAGAGTTGGAATAGACCACAAGGCCCATCGAGTCCAACCGCCTGCCAAGCAGGAAACACCATCAGAGCACTCCTGACATATGGTTGTCAAGCCTCTGCTTAAAGACCTCCAAAGAAGGAGACTCCACCACACTCCTTGGCAGCAAATTCCACTGTCGAACAGCTCTTACTGTCAGGAAGTTCTTCCTAATGTTTAGGTGGAATCTTCTTTCTTGTAGTTTGGATCCATTGCTCCGTGTCCACTCCTCTGGAGCAGCAGAAAACAACCTTTCTCCCTCCTCTATATGACATCCTTTTATATATTTGAACATGGCTATCATATCACCCCTTAACCTCCTCTTCTCCAGGCTAAACATGCCCAGCTCCCTTAGCTGTTCCTCATAAGGCATCGTTTCCAGGCCTTTGACCAGGTAGTTTTAGGGTATTGTGACCACTGCAGTCACGTTGGGTGCCACCCTGTGAAGGGTGCCAAAACAATGCTGTAGAACAAAGCATGAGAGTGGGGGAGCTGAATTTTAGTGTTGCACAGGACACCACTGAAATTTGACAACTCAAAGTCTGCCACTGTCAGGAGCCTAAAAAGCAAAAAGAAAGCATTCTTACAACCCACATTTTACAGCCCAAACTCCAAAACAAAATGGCTGGCAGTCCTATTGCTTTACGTATGCATTTTTATTTTTCTAGTAAATTACCCATTGTTGTAAAGCATATTGTCTTTGAGAACTAGGTATAGAACTGGATTTTCAACATGGAACTCATGTTTTACAAGAATGGAGGAAATATTTAGTAGAGGAAAAACAGGATGGAGAGTTAGACTGCCAAATATGTTTCCGAGAAGGCCAATTCTAAGCAACAGAAAGAGCACAGCAGGAAATAATTAAATTTGAGTGATCAAGGGGTTTAATTCTAATTTGGTGGCAATACGTTCATTAGCTGTGAGCAGATTTGTGGATAAATCACTCAGTAGCTTGCAGCATGACTTAGATGGAGATTAACTGAATTAGCAAAGTCAAATGAATTCTGATGCTGTCCCTAACCCAACCCATCCCCAACCCAATCACATCATTTTATACTCTTTTTTTCCATATACAGTGGTACCTCGGGTTACAGACACTTCAGGTTACATATGCTTCAGGTTACAGATTCTGCTAACCCAGAAATATTACCACGGGTTAAGAACTTTGCTTCAGGATGAGAACAGAAATCGTGCAGCGGCGGTGCGGCAGCAGCAGGAGGCCCCATTAGCTAAAGTGGTGCTTCAGGTTAAGAACAGTTTCAGGTTAAGAACATACCTCCAGAACGAATTAAGTTCTTAACCTCAGGTACCACTGTAGTGAAGAAATGGCATAATATGAAGTAACTTCCAGGACAAACTGGGAGGAAAACATAGTGAAGGTAGTCAGTAAGGGAGGCAAGGAGAAGGGGGGGGGGTGTGCGCGCGCACGCGCGTGCGCGCATAGACAACATGATCAGCAAAATACACTCCCTCCCTCCCTCCCCCAGAATACCTTTGAGTTTTGACTTGTTAGCTTTAAAAATAATAGTTCAGTGTTTGGAGGTTTCTATAGTTGCATTTTATGGTATGTGACATGCAGCTTCTGATAATGGAATGCGCTAATGCTTGCCATACAACAATTAATACCCTGCACCTAATATTTAACATGCTATATTTGGGTAACATACATCACACTTTTGTTATAATTTCACATGGGGTGCCAACTCTTACCCTTGCAAGGGATTTGCATTCCTTTATGGACCCATCTGTGTGGAATGGAAGAGCAAGATTTTGTCTGCTGCCTCTATGCAATGATCAGTGTTCCAGACAAACACTATTTTCAGAAGTGTCCATGCTACCATGTGCTTCACAGTGCCCTGATTGTGGAACATTTCACCATTGACATTCATTTGGTGCAAAGCCTAATACAGTGGTACCTCAGGTTAAGAACTTAATTCGTTCCGGAGGCCCATTCTTAACCTGAAACTGTTCTTAACCTGAGACACCACTTTAGCTAATGGGGCCTCCCGCTGCCGCCACCGCCATACAATTTCTGTTCTCATCCTGAAGCGAAGTTCTTAACCCGAGGTACTATTTCTGGGTTAGCGGAGTCTGTAACCTGAAGCGTCTGTAACCCGAGATACCACTGTATATTTTAAACACACGGTGATGGCTCTTTTATTCACCCACATTTTTTAAATAGGCTCCTTGCTACTGATGCCTTTATTGGACTGGATTCAGAATAACTTACTTACACTCATGCTCCATTGATTTCAATGTGAAGTAAGCCATGACTAACTTGTCCCATTGACCTAAATTCAACTAATTTAGACAAGATTCAACCTTTCAATTTTTGTTTGATTGTAGTGTTCCTTCTTGTTTAATCCAGGAGCTGACCTATTTGTGGCCCCCAGCAGCTGTTTCCCGACAATGTTGAACTTATTGCATATATAAAGTGTGCTGTGACCATTGGAATGCAATGTCTTGAGATAATAGATCTGTCTCTATAGTTGCCTTTCAGTATCTGTACAATTATGTGGCTTGCTGGCCTCCGGTGGCCCTGGAAACAATGCAAGCTTAGTCCAGTCTGGATTTCCAGGCTCATTTCTGAAAGTGTAGCTGTGTCTAAAGCTCCCCAACTCCAGACAGTTCACTCAGCCAGGCTGCAAACTTGGATATATCACAGGCATCTGAAAGCACCCTTGGTTTCTTCCATGAAACACTCTTAAGTATTGATGGCGCAGTTTAAAAGATAAATAGTGATGCCAGCAATACTATATTGTCACAAATTTTAGCAGAGTCTCATCACTCTGGGTTAATGAGTCCATGGATGAGCCATGCATTACATAAATTGCCACAGTAAGAAATATAATTGCCGCATTAAGAATAATGCCAAATAGCAAGTTCACCACAGGCACAGCTGCTTTACTTCGCCACATCTGTTAAGTGCATGCAATTGCAAATGGGCTTGCCTTTCATTTGGTGTACGTACACCAGTCAAGATAATTTATTTGACTCAGATTATTGGGCCCAATCCAGATTTCCCAGCATATATCTGCACACTGCAAAGATGTGGGTGGGTGTAGCAATCAGCACTGTAAAGTTTTAGAGAGCCTACCATCCCAGAGGAGAATAAAGCTACAATTTAGTGGATTATTTCTCCTTTTGAAGATGATGGTACTCCTGGCTTTATGTATTCAATCCAGTCCCGAGAACCACACATACAGCACATGTTTGCATGTACAGTTCCTGATCCAGGGTGGTTCCCATTCAAAACTGATTAACTGTGTGGAACAAGATGCTCAGTGGCAGCAGTGACCAACCTTGTTGGCTCGAAGTCCGCATCAACCCTAAGTGGGCACACATCTTCTTCTTCTTTGGCAATCACTCATAGCCGAGTAAGATTGTCTTCCATAAACACGGTTTTAACAATGAGTCTGTAAGTGATGGTGGAGGCCAATTCTGGATCCACACGTCCTTCCACAGTGGGGACATTTGTTTCCGCGTGGGAGTTGATCACGGTATGGATTTGCCAAGAGTGCCTTCCTCTTAGCACGTTCCTCCCTTGCGTCCTGAGTTAGAGTGTCTTCAAAGCCCATGACACCTTACATACATGCACACACACACACACACACACACACACACAGCCTCTGCTCTCCTAATTGGTGCAGATCAGCTGAGGAGGGAGGGTAATTGCCCCCTCTCTACTCATCGGATGATCAATGACTGAGTCACTTTGGTGTAAAAGAGATGGATAAATGTTTCTTTATTTACTTAGGAAAATGCTTATATACTGCATTAAAAAAATCAGAGCAGTGTACAACCAATATAAATAGAATAAAAACCACATAAAAATCCAATTCACAGATCACTGGCTAACTGTTACAAAAAGATTTTTTTTCTTTAATTGTCTGTATAAGCCTTGCGGCACAGAAACGTTTTCTTCAAAGGTTTGAAAATTAATGCAGAAGGCACCTGCTGAAATATTATAAATATCAATCTGAGGAGGTTATATAAGAAACCTGTAAAAAGGGAAGTCAATATAGGTTTTGCTGCACTTGCTTCAATGCCTTTCCATCCCTTTCATTTCAAAAAACTCATTTCCTGAGGTCAACAGATTTTCCTGGACCCACCAGTGTGATCAGGGTTGGTCATATACAGTTACTTTCAGTAACTTGTGACTCTCTCAAGAAGTGGAGGGCTTCTAAAAGACCCCGGAGTTTTTCTTTCAGAATGACCATATTTCCCCATCTAGAATTTAGTAATAAATTGGACACAAAATAGAAAGCCAGAAGAACGCTGGATGGAATGACTGCAAGCAGGAAGTAAGAAATATACACATTTATAAATCAACTCAGCGGATTGAACATAGGTGGATTAATGGGTGGCAAAATAACTGGTGACATATTTTTCAACAGAAGTGGTGAAATATGATGGGATTCAATATTTTTAGGCAAGCTATAATTCAGTATAATGCACAATGAGAAACTGATGGCATATGAAGTACCAGAGGGGATTTGGGTATTCTACCTCTGTTACTTCCCAAGCTGCAAAGTCCAAAATTCAAACATTTTCAAGACTGATTTATCACCACACAACATCAAAGCTAACAATAGAGGAAGTTACTCCTTGACACTCTTAGTGTGACCAATTAACAATTCTGATTAAACAAGGTAATCTTACAGGCAGTTTAATCATTTAAAAATCATTAAGGTACCAGACAACTTAATGCAATATCTCAGGAACAAAGCAAAAATATTTGGTTTTAAAATAAATAATACCAACCCCAAGAAAAGAGCCAATGTGGGTGTTTTGAGAATTAAATAATATTCCACAAGGCTTAGCATATACAGTGGTACCTCGGGTTAAGAACTTAATTCGTTCTGGAGGTATGTTCTTAACCTGAAACTGTTCTTAACCTGAAGCACCACTTTAGTAAATGGGGCCTCCTGCTGCCGCTGCACCGCCACTGCACGATTTCTGTTCTCATCCTGAAGCAAAGTTCTTAACCCAAGGTAATATTTCTGGGTTAGCGGAGTCTGTAACCTGAAGCATATGTAACCTGAAGCGTATGCAACCCGAGGTACCACTGTACAAACAACTTGACTCCATAATGTAAATGGTCCCTAGCCAATGAGGGAAAGAGTTTGACTTGATTCAGTCCTTGTTTCCCTTCTTGGGATGGGGGAAAATTCAATTCAGTTTACATTTAAGGGTGAACCTACATAATTTTTGCTTCCCAAAACAGTATGTGAAATGAAATGAAGTCATCCTTAAAAATTAGCACATCACTGGATTTTGCAATACAGTTCCCAAAGCAAGTAGTGTGTACAAAAATGTATATATTGCAATAAAGTGTTCATAAAAATATTTGTGGAAGCAGAACACACAAAATTAGGAAAATTGGTTTGCAAAAATGTGCATATTACACAAAATTCACACTAATATGCTGACAATTTTTTATTAGCACTTAAAATAAACTTCTCAAACTGATGGAGAAATGTGGGGAACTGAACTTACAATCTGAAAAATAAGAAACTGAGAAACCATCTTTCCACCTCACCTCACATTCTGCTTTGATAATATCTTGCAATTATGAACAGTTAAGACACTGATTCCTTGAGACACTCTTGGCTTTTGGGGTTTTTGTGTGTGTTTGTTTTGCAAACAAAGTTCACTTTATTGAAATTCATTAATATCATTACAAATTTAACTTCACACATATACATACATACAAAAAATAAATTCTTAAGTTGGAGACACTCTTGTTTAAGAGGATCTAGCTTCCATGGGCAGCTTAGTGCTAAGCATATGTTTTGTATACAGGAAGTCTCAGGTTTACTCCTGGCATCTACAGTGAAGAAAGGCTGAGCTTGCAAGTGTTGTTGACTTTGGATAACTGCTGCCATGCTTAGAGTACATAATACTCGGCTAGTTTAAGGTAGTATAAAGCAGTTCCTATGTTCCTATTTGGCTTCTGTTACATATTAATCTGGGGTTGAGAAACCCAAGGCCTTCCTGATGGCATTAGATTCCACTGCTCATCAGCTCCAGCAAGCATCATGACCCATAGTTAGGGGGAGGTGGGATGTGGAAGTCCCACAACATCTTTCCCATCCTTTCCCAAAGCCACCTGGGTCTGATGAACCAGCCTTCTGTCAAATCATTTTCAGAAATGAAACTTGCCCACTATTCTTATTTCTCTCCACCCATCAAGCTCAATTCAATCCAATTAACCTTAGACTCCACTGTACATACAACCTGTCCTCAACAGCAACCAGTTATGGTGTGACAAATCATAACAAAAGAATCCAAACTTCAAAACAGATTTGGGAAAGTGGAAAGCAATTTGGGATTTGGCAAAGTAAAAAACCAGCCAACGCTGTCAAAGCCATTCTGTCTCAGTGAGGAAAACCAATTGATAAAATATGAAAAATATGGTTATGCATGGTTATGCATTCACTTGGTTTGGTTTAAGGACAGAACTGGTGGGAAGGGGCATTCTAATCTTCAAGTAGTCCTAAAGCATTCTGGCCTTCAAGCAGAAGAATGAGATAACTGACACCTTTCCCAGTCAATGATGCTTACATCAGTGTGAAACTGAGCTCTCATTTCACTGAGTGTGCCTTTCTGGGCCCAAATTAGTCCTCCTTCTAATATGCCTGGGAGGATTGTGGGGTGATTTGGACTGGAATTATAACAGCACAATGTCATTATTCAAGGGATCTTGCATTGCCACAAATGATATTGGTGCCTTCCTTTATGGGTTCAGGGTTAAGAATAATGTTAGCTGTGAAGTAAATTACAGGAAAGAAAACGGAGCTTCTGAAATATATGTCACAGTAATGAAGTGGAAGTAGATGGCTTTTCTGAATTGCTAACCTTCATCAAGTGGAGAAGATCATTTGCAACAAAGTCAGGTGAAGATTTATACGATAAAGAATAACTGGAGTAAATCAGCAAGAAAGCCAGGTAGAATTCAGTAAGGAAGCTAAAGCTTTCTTTTCTTTTTCAAAAATTTACATCCACCCCACAATCATATCCTACTCTCTTAGGACTGAAAGTCATAAAAAGAATTTCAATGGGAAATTACTCATGTACCAAACAACCATATCCTCTTAATATATTTACTGTGGGGAAGAAAAATAAATGCAGGAATGCTGATTGCTTTGCTTGAAAGAGATAATATCTATATTTTATTCAAATCATACCATGTACTCATGTGTGTGTGTGTGTGTGTGCGCGCGCGCGAATTCCAATTTCTAGAATTTTACCACCAAACATTTCCCCTGCCCTCACATAGTAAATTTGAGATAGAAAAGACATCATCAAAAGTGTTGCAAGGCAAAATAGAAGACATTATGCTTGCCAGCACACCCTGTGGTGCCTGCAAAAAATGTCCCTCAGAAATCCACAATGCATTAGAGTCTGTTTGCTCTAATGCTCTCACTTCCTCTTTGCACTGGCTCAGCCTGTCCTAACTCCATTTTGTATATCCCAAATGTGTCCACTGGACGCCAAATGTTGGCAAGCCCATATAGTAGATCTATCACTGCAGATGGTTGGGGGAGGGGGAGGATTTTCAGGACATGTTCCGGAGGTCCATTCTTAACCTGAAACCGTTCTTAACCTGAGGTACCACTTTAGCTAATGGGGCCTCCTGCTTCCGCCGCGGCGCTGCTGCGTGATTTCTGTTCTCATCCTGAGGTAAAGTTTTTAACCCGAGGTACTACTTCCGGGTTAGTGGAGTCTGTAACCCGAAGTGTTTGTAACCCGAGGTGTTTGTAACCCTAGGTACCACTGTACCCTGTTTCTACATGCAAAATACTATTCTCTCGAAAGCTTTAAAAAACCAATTTCCTAGCTGAAGCTTGGTTAACGTGATGGGCAGTAATTCTAGCTGCTGGTCACACACACACACACACACACACACACACACACACACCCTACTTGGGTGAGAACTGAATGGCAAACTTTGGCAGTTTTGAATGTAGCCTGAATTTAATGGTTGTGTGGCATGAAGGACTCCAAGGGTTTCCAAGAGTATGCTATTGCTTCTGGCAGAAATGGTGCTTCTCTAAACACACAAGTGCTATCTGTGAGAGTGTCGGCCTGCTCCTGCATGCTTCACACATATTATTTGTAAATGATCAGGCTCTTAAAAGAGAGCAGTCTTCATTTCCCCCCACACAGAATGAGCACCCTCTTCAACGTCTACCCAAATTGACTACTGCCCCGGAAATCAGGAATTGAAAGCACTTGTTTGGGTACAACCTGCCACCCAGGTCCTTCAGATTCAAAACTGAATGCCAAGACAGCCTTCACCCTCCAGTGTTTCTGTGTCTGGCTTAGTTTTCCCTCTAATTATCCTAGAAATATATGACATATGTGTGAAAAACAGTTAACACAGACTTTGGGACTTCTTCCCTAGAAAAGATAGACTGGCTCCCTCCTTGTTGTCCTTCAGCCAACAGATGAAAACTTTCTTGTTCCAAAAGGAACTGACTGCTTTTAATGAAAGGGCTGGGATGTGCTATTTTTATTGTAGTTATTTGTATCATTTTAATATATTTTTTTAATGTGTGGGCAGAGGAGGAGGAGTGGTAGAGACTACTTCCCTAACCTGACCCTTCCAGGGAGGAGGAATAGGAAGACAGTTTAGAATAACAACAGTGTTTTGCGGGAGGTCACAGCTCAGATGAGGGGAAAAGTTGGGAAATAATGGTGGGGGGAGCAGGCAGAGCTGGAGCAGCAGCTGCCTGACACATCACTAGAAAGCATTCCAGACCCACCATCTCCCAGGTCCTGGCAAGCCTTAAAAGTAGGAGAGCAAAGAGCTCAAAGACAGAGGGCACTTAGCAGCACCCATAGAGGAGGAGATGATGAGGAGGAATGAGGAAGTGGGAGAGAAGGGGTGTGTGGAGATTCACTTGGGATAATGCCATTATCCAAGAGGCTGGGTTCTATAGCCTCTCTCTGTAAAGTTTGAAATAAAAAAGGACTGTAGGAAACTTTTCCTTGTCTTTATACTTTTCTGGGCAACCAGCTGGAGGCCACTGAAAGCATCCTGACAGTGTGTGTGTGTGTGTGTGTGTGTGTGTGTGTGTGTGTGTGTGTGTAGTTTTGATTATATCAATGTGGGTTTTTTATTACTGCTTTCCCACCATATGTTTTTAGCTCTTATTTTTATCTGTAAGCTGCCTCGAGTCCCTGTCAGGGGAAAAGAAGGAATATTAACAACAACAACAACAACAACAACAACAACAACAACAACAACAACAACAACAACAACAACAACAACAACATGAAAATGCATGAAGTTAAGGGACCTGATGAAAGCTTTAACCTCACTTAACTGGGAGTAAGCGCCACTGAATTCCATAGGGAGTACTTTTGAGCAGGCATGGTTAGGCTCACACTCTTGACTGTAGCCATGTGCTTTTTTCAATACTCACTTTGAAAGCCAGCCCTGAATCCAGTGATAGCAGGTGAAGTGGGAGATAAAAGGCAGGAAGTGGTTGCCTTCTCCAAGGTGCTGATTCCAGCCTATCACTTCTTCCTCCATTCCCTGGCATCTTTTGCCAGAAGGAGACCATGTGCCCCAACCTCCTAAGGCACCACCCATTGGTAGCTTTCTCTCATCTTTTAAATTTCAGTGCACCACCTGGCCAGCTGCTGCCACCTGCAGGTGGCTGAACTTTAACTGCCAACCAGTGCCACCCATCAAGGATGGAATTGAGCCAGATTAGCTTTCCCCCCACTTGAACATAACTGCTCTATGTGTTCAACTTCTGGAAGGCAAATAATAGCCACAAAATTGGCTCAGCTCATGAAAACCTTCATCCACCCATCTCACACAGAGCAGCATTCTGGTCCTTGCACTGCATGCTTGCTTCACACAGTGGAAGGAAATCACAGTAAGCATGAAGTTTTATAATGCAGGGAGACTAACTTAGTATGTGAAGCATTGAAAGGGCTCATTTTGCCTTTTATTTACGCATCCATCTATGAAGCAACTGAATTTTAACTACCAAGTTTTAACTACCAAATAACTACCAAACTTTTAGAACACATCTGAAGGCAGCCCTGTTTAGGGAAGCTTTTTAATGTTTAATAGGTTATTGTATTTCAGTGTTTTGTTGGAAGCTGCCCATAGTATTATTATTATTATTATTATTATTATTATTATTATTATTATTATTATTATTTTGTGGCTTTTTGGTGGCAACATGTCCACACCTTAAAAGCTTAATGAGACTGGAAGACGTTTTCATCTCGGGTCTCAGCCTGGATGCTTGCACTGATACCAGGACTCGGCCCTCATCTTCCTGTTAAAAGGAAACCCTTATATTTATTGACAAGAAGTTTTTAAAAGCCTGACTTTCTGAATACAAATTTCAGTTAAAGTACAGAACTGGTTTGTGTGCCTCCAGATGTCAAAGTTCTGCTCACTTGAAAATGTGGGTCATATATTCTTCTAG
This sequence comes from Podarcis bocagei, assembly GCF_964188305.1. Taxonomy (NCBI): domain Eukaryota; kingdom Metazoa; phylum Chordata; class Lepidosauria; order Squamata; family Lacertidae; genus Podarcis; species Podarcis bocagei. The sequence goes on from NC_138126.1 coordinate 37,360,591, forward strand.
AGCAGCCTTTCTCAATCTGGGTCCCTTCAGATGTTTTAGACTGGCATGCCCAATTGTCAGGGCAGATGGGACTTGTAGTCCAACAACATGTGCAGGGAATACAGCCAGAAGGGATATTTACAGAACAATATGCCTAACTTTAGTCCATAACTTCATAAAGCTCAAATTTAAAAGAGCATTCCCTGAGCATCTACTTTGGTTCCTGAAGCATGAGATGAGTGATGATTTTGTGCCAATATTATGAAACTGCTTTCCAATGCCCTGGAAAAGAAAGCATGTATAACAAGCAAAGTACTTTGGACACATCTCTAGAGTCCTTAATACTTCCCTTGAAGAGGCCGAATAATGATAAACTAGCTTATTTAAAGTGGTGTGTGGAGGACTTGCAAGACAGCATTAATGATTGATTTGGTGTTAAGTTAAGCTGGCCCATGTTTCCTCTAGGCAGAACAAGTATTCTTGGTAAATAAGCTAAATAAGTTTTTTATACCCCCCCTTTAATGTCATATTAGTTACAGAAATGGGGTTGCGTTCAATGAAGTCATTCTGCAGATGAAAGTCACAGAATATTCCCTCCCCTTCCTCCAACCTGCATCCTCTGAAATCTGCTTTGGGTGTACCCCCAACCACCAAGAGTGTATGGGGGGGGGGGAGAGTTAGGGGACACAAAGACAAAGAAGAGCCAGGGATGTGCAAACAGAACCTTGTTCAGCTCATGCAACGACTTTGTTATATTCAACCCATGCCCTTGGAAATTGTGATTGGTCACTGTTTAATTGTGATTGGTCACTGTTTAATCAGTTTTCTGGACAGAAAACACTTCTGGTCTGTCCCATTGATGCTGTAGCTTCCTGTAGAAAAACAGAGACTTGGTGAAAAACACAGTAGTCCCCCAGGGACAGTTCCCACATGGGTAATACAGAATTGAAGAATATTGTACCTGACAAGCTTGAGATCGTTGGATGCAAGTTTGTGTTTGATTGCAATTGCTTTTAGAATGTTTTACACTATAGTTTGTTTGTTTGTTTGTTTGTTTGTTTGTTTGTTTGTGTGTGTGTGTGTGTGTGTGTGTTGGTTTTAGAATGTTCTGAACTGTTTTAGAATTTGCTTTCTTTTTGGTTTTAAATTATATTATCTGTTTTCCACTCTGGGCTTCTTGAGGAGGAAGAAAAGGATATAAATTCAATCGATCAAATGCCAGAAATGGTAGCTTCAGCCTAAAGTGACCTGCATTTGACTAATCTTAATAATGTTAAATAGTGCTTTTTATTCACTTTCCTGTCAAAAGGGCATTATTTTCAATTTTCAAATCATTTTCTCAACAACAACAAAAGGATTGCCTAATGTGGTTTGGTACCTTTGCCATCTCTCACACCTCTTTTCAGATATGAATTTACTATCATTGCTAGGATTCACTTACCACACACTCACACATGCCTGAAACAGCTGCTGAAGAACTGACAGAACCAAACTTATACAGCGTTGCATTGAATATTTGCTATTTGATGTTAGCCGCCCTGAGCCTCGTCTCAGCCGGGGAGATACAAATAAAAGTTGTTTTTATTATTATTATTATTATTATTATTATTATTATTATTATTATTATTATTATTATTTGCAGTAGCAGGAGTAGCAGTAGTGGTAGTAGTAGTAATACCTACAGTTATCAAGGCTATGTTCAGCCTCCACATTTGGAGACAACAATGCTTCTGGATGCCAGTTGCTGGAAATTTAGAGAAGGGAAGAGTATTATTATCCTGCTTGCTGGTTTCCCACAGGCTTCTGGTCAGCCACTGTGAGAGCAGGATGTTGGGCTAGATGGGCCATTGGCCTGATCCAGCATGCTCCTCTTACATTCTTATGTTCTTAATATGAAATAACCATGTTTTCTGATAATCCATATTTGGTATGGAGCTTGGGGAGAGGGGTATAAGGAGTGACCCTGCACAATGTCCCTCTGCACCAGTACAATAACTACTTTCCATGGGGACTAGTGAGCTTTCTAAGACCACAGTGTATATTACTAATGGTAAAAAATGTTGTAAAGTACAGTTACTGACTCACACTTGCATTCATGAAAGGGTTAACCTGAGCCCGCAGCTCAAGTTGCCAGTGAGTGGAACTTAGCAGGCTCCCAGCAGCCTTCACTTTCCTCCCCCCCCCCTTTCTCTGCTGTTTCTTCGAAGAAAAGAGCCATGTGGAACAGCTCCCATCTGAAGGGAAACCATGTGAATAAAATTTATCTAAAGGGAGATTTTTACCACTTGCCTCTTAGCTAACACGAAGACTGCATGGTTCTTTTGTAAGGAAGCCAAATGCTTTTCTTTTTATAGTCATTTGGAACCTTTTCCTCTTCTTCTTTTTGCTAATGGATGGAGACTTGTTTGCTGTAACTCCTGAAACTGTGAAATCTTCGCTTGTTTGCAAAGCTAGGTTTTATTCTAGGCTTTTTCTGGGGGTGGGGTGGGGTGGAACCATCTAACCAAGTTTTAATGTCCTTGGAACAATCACCACTGTACTAACTCTGCTGCATGAGAGTAAAGAATCTCTCTTCCAAAGCTCTCTCGCCTATGAAAAAACACATTCAGCATTTTTAACTCAGAACTGTTACAGTACATTGATAAATAAACTATGGAAACTGCTTCATATACAAATGAACAATTACTGTCATGTCAACCTGTGAGGGGATGATTAGCTGCTTGTGCGTAAAAGCGTACTCCCTCAGAGTTTGTGCGGCTCCACAAACCTCTGTGCGTGACAGAGCTCCTCAGACATGTCTGCTCTAATCACTCGTAGAGTCTGACAGTGGCTGCCGGCGGAAGCGCTTCCAGCAAAGAAGCTCCTTGACGGAAACGCGTCTCCTGGATTCACGGCGTGACAGTTTCCGGCGAGGCGTGGGTCTCCCCACGGGCGCCTCCGATACCTCTCCACTGTTCTCACTGGAAGCGTCTCTGAGCCCTCCCTCCTGCTCGCATTCCCTCAGAGATTCACTTCTCCCCCTGCTGGTTCCTGCCTCAGCTGTTGAGTCTCTTTCTTCCTCCCTGAGCCCCTCCCCCTGTTCCTCCGATGGCAGTTCCCTGACATCCACCTCCCCTCCAGGGCCCCCCTCACCCCCTCCCATTTCCTCTCCTCTGGGAGATGAAGGGTGAAAACCCCGAAAAGAATCTTCTTCATCTTCAGACGTCTCGAACAATTCCCTCCATCGATCGCCGTCCTGGCTCGCTGAATCCTCCTCCTCCTCGGAATCTGTGAACCCCTCCAACTCCTCTTCTTCGTCGGTGGTGGCAAAGTATTTCCTCCGGAACCTCGCTACGGGCTGAGGTTTACGTGGGAACCTCTGATGAAAAGTTTCTATTAAAACTTCGTCATTGACATCCTCTGCCCTAACCCAGGTGTTTTCCGACTCCGGTTCCCCTTCCCACATTACCAAATACTCTACTTGATCTCCCTTCCACCTGGAATCGAGGATCTCCGCAACCTGGTAGCTGTGTTCCTTCTCCTCCATTGCTGGCCCCCTAGTGACCCTCCCTTCTCTGTCTCCTTTATACGGTGACAGCAACGACCTGTGGAAAACTGGGTGCAGCTTCATGTGGTTCGGTAACCGGAGTCTGAAAGCCACTGGGTTGACCTGCTGCGTGACTTCAAATGGACCCAGCCTTTTGGGTCTTAACTTCTTACAACCCCCTTTGAATGGTAACCCTTTGGTTGACAGCCACACCTGGTCCCCCACCCTAATGGTTTCACCTTCCCTTCTGTTTTTGTCGGCCTGCCTCTTATATTCCTCCTTAGCCCTGTTTAAGTTAAGTTGGAGCTGGCGATGGATCGCTTCCATTTCTTCAACGAACTGTTCTGCAGCTGGAACGCTCCAGTTCTCCCCTTCCCCCCCTGGGAAGGCTCGGGGATGGCACCCGTGATTAGCCAAAAAGGGGCTCATTCCCGTGGACACGTTCTCTGCATTGTTGTAGGCAAATTCTGCCAACGCCAGCTTCTCCACCCAATCATTTTCTCTGTCATTCACATAACACCTCAAATACTGCTGGAGGACACCATTAGCTCTTTCCGCCTGCCCGTTGGTTTCTGGATGACGGGCAGTTGAGAAATTAACTTCAACATGCAGTAAGCTCATGAGCTTCCTCCAGAACCTGGAAGTAAATTGTTTCCCTCGGTCTGAAACCACCCTCAAGGGGGCGCCATGCAACCTAAACACATTTTCTACAAACAATTTAGCGGTTTCTTCTGCTGTGACCGCATGTGAGCAGGCTATGAAATGGGCCATTTTAGTTAACAGGTCTACCACAACCATGATGGCTGTTTTCCCTCTAGACCTCGGCAGATCAGTCATGAAATCTATTGCCACTGTTTCCCATGGTCTTTCAGGTGTGGGTAGTGGTTCTAATAAACCTGCCGGTGCCCGCCTCTCCCCCTTGGCTCGTTGGCATTGGTCACACCCTCTCACATACTCCCGCACATCTTCCCTGACCTTGGGCCACCAAAATTCTCTGGTAACCAGCCACATGGTTTTGTGTTGCCCAAAATGCCCTGCTGTGGGGCTATCGTGCAGTTGCTTGAGTACCTTCTCCCTTAATTCCCCTTCAGGTATATATAACGCTCCCTTGTAGTACAACGCCCCGTTTCTCTCCTCAAAACCCCCGGGTTTGTCTCCCTCCCTCCTGAGACCCCTGAGTTTGTCCTGGACGTATTCATCATGCACTGTTCCCTCTACCAATTCCCTTTGCCCCACCAATACCGCCCCACACACCCAGCGGTCTTCTGGAATGACATGTGTCTCTTCGGGTGCCCCCTCCCCCTCCAAATATTCGGGTTTGCGTGAGAGAGCGTCCGCCCTAACGTTCTCTGGGCCTGGCACGTAACATATCTCAAAGTTAAATTTGGAGAACTCCTGGGCCCATCTCAACTGCCGTTGGTTGAGCACTCGCGCAGTTCTCCAGTACTCTAGATTCTTATGGTCCGTGCACACTTGCACCTTATGTTGTGCCCCAATTAGCAGGTGCCTCCATCTCCGGAAGGCCTCATGAATAGCAAGAAGCTCCCGGTCGTACACCGTGTAGTTCTTCTCGGATTTGTTCAGCTTTCGCGAAAAGAAGGCGCACGGTCGCCACTCTGACTCCTCCTTCTCCGGCTGCAGAAGAAGCACCGCCCCTATGGCTCTGTCAGATGCGTCTGTTTCGACCCTCAGCCTTTTTTGTAAATCCACATGCAGAAGTTGTTCTTCAGAGGCGAAGGCCCTTTTCAGTTCCTCAAACGCTCGTCCCGCCTCCGCCGTCCAAACAAACTTCTTTTTACTGCTGAGACAGTCCGTAATGGGCGCCGTCAGGTGGGCGAAGTTTCGGATGAACTTACGATAAAAGTTCCCAAACCCTAGGAACCTCTGCACATCCTTCTTGGTTTTGGGTGTTTTCCATTCCAGCACTGCCTGAACCTTGCCGGGATCCATGGCCAATCCCTTGTCTGACAGGAGGTACCCCAGGAATTCCACCTCCTTGGTATGAAACTGACACTTCTCCAGTTTCACCCACAGCCTGTTGGCTCGCAGCCTGCTCAACACTTCTCTGACGTCTCTCACATGTTGCTCCTCATTCTCCGAATACACCAACACATCATCTAGGAAGGCGACGCAATTCTTGTAGAGCAAAGGACCCAGTACGTGGTTCATAAACGCTTGAAAACACGCTGAGCCTGCTTGTAATCCAAAAGGCATAACGAGATATTCAAATGCCCCCAAAGGTGTGAACATGGTGGTTTTCCATTCATCCCCTTTCCTTATACGTATCAGGTTGTACGCCCCCCTTAGATCCAGCTTTGTAAAAATCTTTCCCTTCCGCACCCTGGTCAAAATATCATCAATCCTGGGCATAGGGAAAGCCACTGGTTCTGTCACTGCATTTAACAGCCTAAAATCACATACAAGTCTCGGCTTGTTCGTGTTTTTTTTATCCACAAAGAACACTGGGCTACCTCCCGCTGCTTTGGACTCTCTGATGAAACCTCTCTTCAGGTTCTTGTCAATGAACTCTCGCAACTCCTGCATTTCTCTGTCTGACATGGCATACAACTTGCCTACAGGAAGCTGTGCTCCAGGGAGTAAATTGATCTGGCAATCAAAGGGCCTATGCGGGGGTAGTTGGTCAGCTTCCTTCTCGCTGAACACGTCGCTGAGATCTGCATACTGTGGTGGTACCTTCACCTTCTCCATTACTTCAGTCCCTGCTAGGGTGGCTTGGGCCCCTGCTGAACCCTTTTCCCCTTTGCAGTGTTCTAAGCAATGTGCCGAACCAAAGGAAACCACTCTTTGATGCCAGCCCACCAGCGGATCATGTAGCGCTAGCCAGCTCATCCCCAAAATAATGGGAGCGCCTCCCAAGGTGGCCACATTAAATGCTATCAGTTCTGTGTGCCTTGCCACCCTCATTATCATTGGGACGGTCTGCAAGCTGACTCCTCCTCCCAACAACTCCCTGCCATCGATCGTGGTCACCTGCAGGGGGTTGCTTAAAGGGATAGTCTGTATCTGGTGCTCAGCAGCAAACTCCTTGCTCATAAAATTGCAGGAGCTGCCTGAGTCCAACAGCGCCTTTATTTTTAGGGGGTGTCCATTTTGCAGCTCTAGCGACACTTCAATCACTAGAGCAGGTTGAGGTGCTTCTGGCACGGGCACTTTCACTGCTCTTTGGCCTGGCTGCAGTGCCCCGACTGTGGCAACCAGGCGTTGGCTTTTACCTGCTCTGTTTCTCCCTGCTCTCCTCCCTCAACAGCTCCCACCATCCCTTGCCATTCCTTCCTCTGGGGGCAGACTCTGGCAAAGTGGCCTGGCTGTTGGCAGAGGTAGCATTTCCGGGCGCCCTTTCCCTCCTTCTTAACCCCCTCACTGGGTTTTGAAAATGCGCGCGCGCGCGCTGTTCCGATTTCCATCGGCTCTGCAGGCGGGAAAGCTGGCTCAGGAATGTCTGGAATGCGGAACTCCTTCCAACGTTCCCCTCTCCCTTCCCGCCTCTCCAAGGCTCTTGCCTCCTGGCGCGCTCCTATGGTCAGCGCAGATTTGGTCAGCTGATCCATAGACACCGCCCTGGGGCTCCGGGACAGTTCATCTTTCACAGCCGAAGAAAGACCTTCTTCAAATAACATCTGAATGGGTGCCGCCGATAAATCCCAACCCAATCTGTGTACCAGCATGGTAAATTCAGTCCAGTACTCACGGACAGATCGGCTTCCCTGCTTGCAAGCCATTAGCTGCCTGCGCACCACCCCTTCCTCAATATCGCTGGAAAACATGATATCCATTGCACGAAAGAACTTCATCGTGTCCTTTAGTACGTCATTGTGCGTTGCCATCAGGGGCCGAACCCAGTCCCTCGCCCCCCTCTCAAGATGCCCAATCACGAAAGCAACTCGTGATTCCTCATCAGGGAATTCATCAAACTGCACATTAAGTGCATATTGCATCTCTGTCCTAAAGGCATGGTAATCCTTGGGGTCCCCCCCAAACTTCTGCACCAATCCTGGTACCTTTCTGGGGAACTGAGTGGCTCTCCCCTTCTTGTCTGCATCCTGAGCCCTTCTCTCCTCCAGCCTCGCCGTCTGCAGCGCCAGTTGGACCTCCAACGCTCGGTATCTGTCTTCCAAGCTTGGACCAGTCCCCACCCCTGCTCCTCCGGTGCCGGCTGGGTCGCTCATGATGCTTTCTCCTGCACAGGCAGCGTACAGAGACTGTCAGACTGCTGTGAGGGGATGATTAGCTGCTTGTGCGTAAAAGCGTACTCCCTCAGAGTTTGTGCGGCTCCACAAACCTCTGTGCGTGACAGAGCTCCTCAGACATGTCTGCTCTAATCACTCGTAGAGTCTGACAGTGGCTGCCGGCGGAAGCGCTTCCAGCAAAGAAGCTCCTTGATGGAAACGCGTCTCCTGGATTCACGGCGTGACAGTTTCCGGCGAGGCGTGGGTCTCCCCACGGGCGCCTCCGATACCTCTCCACTGTTCTCACTGGAAGCGTCTCTGAGCCCTCCCTCCTGCTCGCATTCCCTCAGAGATTCACTTCTCCCCCTGCTGGTTCCTGCCTCAGCTGTTGAGTCTCTTTCTTCCTCCCTGAGCCCCTCCCCCTGTTCCTCCGATGGCAGTTCCCTGACACAACCATTTTGGATTAGATAATATGTTTTGTGATGGCTAGTCCTGAACTCTCTCCATCTGGACAAAGAGGAGATAAATTCATAAAGGAAACTCTCCCTAACTGACCTGGGTGGTAAAAAACAACAACAGGCCACCTTCTTGCTGGGAGAAAAGTAATATCAAGTTCAGCTGTGTATGTGAGAGATGGCATTATATTTGGACAGTGATTTATGATTGATGATTCCCAGCTCGAGATAAGAACATGATTCTTTGTTTGTTGTACATGACAAATCCGATAGCGTGTATGAAAGATACAAATGTTTAAGGCTATCTTTGCTATATTATTATCTGACAGCCCTGAGTCTACCAAGCAAGCATATTAATGAAACAAACCTCAGCCCTTGTAGTTATTTTTTATTCCTGAACAGCTGGAGGATTTTCACTGCTTCCCTACATTTGCTAAAGACAGATATTAAAAGGTTTGACCTCAGCTGCTAATATCAATTAGAAAAATAAAACACAAGATAGAGAAACACATCTAAGCGATAAGAAATCAGAGAACCCTCCCAACCCATCCACACACATGGCCCAAGTCAAAGACACCAAGACAAAACTGATCTACAAAGCAAGGCAGCCAGTTGACAAACTGCAGGGGAGCATAGCAGTTGTAATGGAACACTTGAATCCCCAAGAAGCAATTCAGAATAGTCTCCAAAAATGGCGCTTCAAAGATATGGGTTTTATAAGAACAGAGTTGCTTGTCCTCCATCTGTACTATGAGGAGTTCATTCCCCACCCCACCCCCCCACCCCGACTGCTTCTGATTGAAAAAGTTTGGGGTATGTGGCAAAGATCTGATCTCTTTGGGAGGGAAAAAGATTAGGTTAACATAAATTTTTACTATGCTATAAATATAGATGAATGAGAAAGTGGCTTCAAAGTGATTCTCTCATGTTAAAAGTATTTGTGAGCATTAAGGCTTCACATAGAGATGAGCAATGCAAAGTTTGAAGAACAGTTTTGTGTTCAGATTGTGTAGGGCTGCCATACGTCTGTATTTTCCTGGACATTATTGGGATTCCAAAGGCGGAATTGACATCCAGGGGGAATTTCCAAAGGGCGGCGCTTTGTCCTGGATCTTAGGCAAGTCGATTAAAAAATCTCGTGTGTGTGTGTTTGCAAAAAAAGCACAACAACTTTGGGGCATGTGTTTAAAAAAGCTCAAAGATTTTTCAACATGCAAAGATTTTTCTGTTTTTCTAATTGTCTGCTTTTGCCAGGAAACCTAAAGAAGCAACAGTTGCTCCATGTTTGCTCAAACTGGCATCAAGTTCGTGTCTGAAAAGGAAACTGCAGTTAACAGTTATTCTATTTCAGGTTCCACTGAAGACATTTCATGCTAATTTAGAAACAAACTTTGCTGGCCCATTTACTTTGTAGATTTACTTGTAAATGGTCCCACTGTGCTTTGCAATGTACCCAGGGCAAACCCTATGAACTCTTTTCCCATTGATTAAACTGATTGTGCTCAGCTTAGATCTCTGTTCACGCCTTTGCAAGCGCACTCTGGTTCCCTTTCCTGTTTGCAGCAACTTCTCCATCATGTTGAATTCTGTACGCGGAACCTTTACTAACCTCCACTAAAAACTCCACGCACCCTCCTCCCCCTCCATTCCCAGTAGTGCTGTCCTTTTCTTGAAATTTGTTTTCCTGTCAACTGTGAGTAGACGACTACTGGTTTAGAAATGCCTTTGTGCACCAAGGCCTCATTCTAGTTAATGTACCATATGGCCCAAATTAAATTAACTTTAGATGCATCAACTCAAAGTTTTTATACCACCACGGAAGGTTTTTCTGTTTTGTTTTGCTTTAAAATGCCTTTTTACTATTCTATTGTTCCTCCTGGCAATTTGGACATAAGTGCAGCTAGAAAATGTACCTGCACAATTTGTCTCTCCCTCCCTCTCTCCCTCTTCACTAGAGGACAAGGAAAACCATTTGGTGATAGTGAGCAAAATATTTGCGTGTAGAGGTCCCCAAGCCACCCCAAATAACTCACACATCACACAGAATTTTTGTTTAAGGTTTTTGGCATAATTTTGGCCACAACTTTATTAAAATACAAAAAATGTGAGTGGTTGCTTAGGCATTGGTTGTGACTATCTGCCCCCGGTGGGGACAGACTGACATTTCGCAAGGGGAATACATTTTGGGGATAGTGACGGGCAGACGACCCCATGACAGGCATAGCAAGGTCAACGCGAACAGCCCCACACAGAGCGAAAAGAGGAAACTCTACTTTTCGTGCAGGGAGTTTTAACATTTCTGGCTGTCAATCACAATATGGCAACATTAACTTCTTCCCAACAACAGGGGAAGCCCAATCACAACAGTGGCCAACGATCAATTAGCCCGCCCCACAATTTTGGAGTGTCTTGTTGGCCCCCACCACAACACGCGCTCTCCATGAAGGAGAACACGCTTTGCTGTTTGTTCAGTACATTTGGATCTGTAAGTGCTGTAAGTGCTGAATCCGGCTAATAACAGAGTGCAGGGAATGACTTCCACGAGTCCAGTGGAACTTCCTACTCTTTTCCCAGCCTCATCATATCTGCTCTTCCAAGCCTCCACAACAGATTTGGAGGTGGGGGGGGGTCAGGGGGAGAAGAGGAAGGGGAAGGTCTGTTGTGCCCACATAAGTTATTTTATGCATAAAATGATTTAGTTGGATAAAACTCTCTATACTAACTACCTAAATTAGAGCTGTGCACAGATAGCTTCTAAACATTCTCCAGTCTGTTTATAGGCAGAGAACTTGAGGGGTGAGATCATTTCAATATCCTTTAGCAGTTCTCAGGGTGGGGCTTACCATGAGCACCTGCAGTAGCACAGTTTCTTCCTTCCTAAGGTTCCTGACACTGCAGCAACTGTGTTAGCACCTGGTACCATTTGGCATCCTTCACAACCCTCTAGACCTAGTGAGGCCTTTTTGTGTGTCAGGGGCATTGTTGTGTGGCTGCAACAAAAAAAAATTGAAGGAGAGTTTTTGGAGAATAGTTGGTAAGGTGTTGTGTTTTTTTTCAAAGACAGGAAAAGAAAAATCTTAGCGATTTCCTCAGAAAAATGTTGAGAAATTTCAGCTCAACTCTATATTTAAAGTAAAGGAGTGGCACCATGAACCAGTTAAAACTAAAGTACACTGAAAAATCACAAGGCCTTGTAATCACCTGGGCTCATAAATTCTGCTCACCTGACTGTGGGTGGTAGTTGCTGTGCCACATGGCTCTCTGCTGGTGTTAAGTTCTTTTTCATAATTCTCAATAGCTGGTGAGAGACATTTACCTCTGCCACTGGCTGAGAGAATTTAAATATGCCTGCCTGTGGATTTAACCAATTGCAGGCTGGCTGACCAATTCAGAAATCACCCAATGCCTAGGCCAAAACTCACTCATATCTGCAACCAATAAAATTGTGGCCTGTTTTGAGCCAAGAATGATGTATTGTGATTTCTTCATTGTGCATGTACCATACCAGTGCAGCATTCACTGGACCTGGGCATGCAAATACACAGTTGAGTTTATGAGTCAAGAAAGAGAACTCAAAAAACCATATGTTCTCCCATCTAGAACATATCCTTACTTTTTGTTTGGGAGAGGGCGGACTGCCACTAGCCAGTTGTGAAAGTCCTCCAAGCGACCTTCTGTATTATTTAATTTAAGGGCATTATATTACAGATGGAAAAGAAATTGTGAGTTTGCTCAAAAGCTGCTGATGTGGCTCCGTAATAAATGTTTGTTTTCTCGTCAAAGTTGGAAGAGGTCATGTGGGTAGTGCCAGAGTGAGTCTGTCAAAAGGAAGCAATAGCTGCTCATTTTCACTTATCTCTGAAGAGTGTCACTCAAAGCTATCATAAAAGTTCTGCTTACTGCACACCAAATATTGATTCCCCTATAAGTGACTCGGGCACAAAAAGGTTCTATGAGCAATGTGCTTTTAAACAAAACGCCCGCATTGATTCATTTATCAGCAAGCTGGATCCTTCAGAAGGGGGTTGGGAAGATCTAAACAATCCTTTTATTAAGAGTTTCAAGGGGAATTACTTGTTCTCTCCTCACAGGTAGAGGAAGACATAGACCATAAGAATAGAACTATTGGCTAGACTAAAGACCCATCTAGACGAGCATGCCACAGGGGCCACCTAGATGCCTATGGGAAGCCCACAAGCAACACATGAGTGCAACAACACTTTCCCCATTTGTTTTCCTCAACAACTGGTATTCAGAAACATACTACTTCCTATACTGGAGGTAGTACATAGCCACCATGACTAGTAGCATTATTTTCCATAAATTTGTTTGCTCTTTTATCAAGAGTATATTCAAAATATACTGAAGGCCACCAGGCTATCCAGGCTGGTAGTCATCAGTATATTTTGTGGAAAATGAGTTGTAAGATGTGGGTCTCTGCTTTGATCTAATTCCATTACCCAAAGAGGGGTAAATTTTAAGTAGTTAGGCCAGTGATCTTATTAACAAACTGAAGGGTCCCAAATTGAAGGAACTTAAATCTTTTTTAAAAAAAATTCTCTGAAGCTCCTCTTAATACAAACATGGGGATCAGACCGTTGTAATTTGCACTGTGGGAAATCTAGTCCAGTGCCTTTCACCATATGAGAATGTCACATACCTATAGCATGCTTTTCAACTGCCTGATCTAGTGATGGAAAATAATTATTCAGTCTACATTTCTGAGTGAACTTGTGCCTGCTGGACTAATGCATGGATCACAACGTAAGTATTCATCAATTTTTGCAAGACTCTGAATTTTGAAATATTGCTCATAAGTACCAAAATGTGTAAAAAATAAATAAATAAGGGGAAACTATGGTTAGAAATGCATACACTGATGAAATATCTATTAATGCTTATTTTTGTGGATATTTTAAGGATATTTGTTCAGGTTTTCTTCATTTTAAAGAAGTAATAGATCAACACTGATATGGGATGGGATGGACTTATGAATGAAGGCATGTACAATTGATGTGGACTGGGAATTGATGGATTCATCCATCCATAGCCAACTTCTTCTGAAAACCTCTTCGCAGGGAAATTCCATAACCCCTCAAGATAAACAACTGCAGACACTCTCTTTTTTATGATGGTGATGATGATGATGTGGCTGTTTCTGTGCACGTTCTGTTTTTCTTTCTTGTCAGCCTCTGATTTACTCTTTTGCTACGGGAGAAAACAACAACCCAACACCTCATATTGTCCATAAAGAATTTGCATAATATGTTAATACCGATATGGATCCAGACATCTGGATGGCATTTGAATATCTCATTTACATTCAGACAAGGAGAAGCCACACAGATGGTGAAGAAAATAAGAAGAGCATTGTTTTAAACAAATATGGCATCCAGGAAATCAAACATGATTCAAGATAGGAATTAAAGTATTAGTAGAGCTCTGTCAGTGTCGGAGACAGACTATAAAACAGGGAAGTCAAGAAAGACAACTATTTTGCCCACTACTACACAGTTATACTTAGGGAAGAAGTGAGACCAGTCTACCCTGGGCTTTTATACAGTCAGTCAAGAGGCACCTTCTTCCTCCTCTGTTCCAACCCTATATGATAGCCATGTTCAAATATATAAAAGGATGTCACATAGAGGAGGGAGAAAGGTTGTTTTCTGCTGCTCCAGAGAAGTGGACACGGAGCAATGGATCCAAACTACAAGAAAGAAGATTCCACCTAAACATTAAGAAGAACTTCCTGACAGTAAGAGCTGTTCGACAGTGGAATTTGCTGCCAAGGAGTGTGGTGGAGTCTCCTACTTTGGAGGTCTTTAAGCAGAGGCTTGACAACCATATGTCAGGAGTGCTCTGATGGTGTTTCCTGCTTGGCAGGGGGTTGGACTCGATGGCCCTTGTGGTTTCTTCCAACTCTATGATTCTATGATTCTATGAACCCTACTTTTTGCATCTTTGGAGCAAGCAGCTGAAAAGTGCAAACAAAATATAACATTGTAAGAACATGTATAAATCTAAAACATAGCTAACAAATAAATATAACAGAATAAACAGAAATTTAGGCGACTTAAATCACCGGACCCCACCCCACTCTACTTGAGATGCTCAAACATGTGCCCCTTGGCCTTCACAACAGGCCAAATGGATGTCAGCATCTTTAATGAGGGAAATGAATAACTGAGTGTACCAATAAAAGAATGTTCTGCTAGAAGCCCTCCTCCTTCCTTTTCCTACTATTAATGCAGGTAATTACTGTGGGGCAAATACAGGTATGTATTACTGACTTTATTTATTAAATGTGTATCCTGACCTTCCTTTCCAAAGGAGCTCAGGGCAGCAACTAAGTCTCTGCAGGAGCAAAACAGCTTCTGTTCATGCAACAGAGTGTCCCTTCCCTCTCCTGCCCCAATGCATTCTCTGCACCTCCCCCCAAATCTGTTCTGGAGGGTTCAGAGGGCATGAGAAGGGGAGAAGAGGGAAGTTCAGTTGTGCAGGCAGAAATTGTTCTGCTTGTGCAAGTTTCACCCTGGTTAGTATCCCACCAGGTGATCTCAGCAGAGCTGAGAAGAGGGCTGTGCACAGACCCACACAATCCGATTCAAGGCCCAGTCTGGCAGTTTGGAGTAGATGATTTGGAGGAAACTTGACCTGGATTTGGCCCCCTGGCTGGTTTTAGGGGCCTTGCACAGCCATGTAGTTGGGCGGTGGGGGGGGGGGAGAGTGAATGAATGTGCCTCTTTTCCCACCTGACCGTAATTAAACCCTGAGTAAATATGCAGTTAGGAGGGGGCAAGGAGGAGACACACACAATCTGCCTGCGCATGTCATCCCCTCACTTCTTGCCACCAGACAACCCCCTACCTTTGACAGCCTCAGATTGCTCCAGGTGAATCTGATCCAAACGGGGGTGATCTCAGGTTCACGAACCCTTTGGACTGCATAGAACTCTGTGTTGGTATCTAAGGAAGGGTGTGTGGTACTGAGTTTTAAGGTAGAAGGTTGATGTTTTGGGCATAGGTGGGAGAATCAGAGTTATCTTAATGGAATGATCCCTGAACTATGAGGGTCTGGCCAGAACTATACTGTCCTTATATGCCTGAAATATATTTTCTCAAACCACTGCAAAGAAACTCAAAGCATTTCTCACACACAAGACTATGCCTGTGGAGCTGGAGTTATGAAAACTCATGACTCATTGAAGCAGCATCTCAGTAGGAAGACTTCAAAGCCCAACTCTGTTGTAGCTACAGCTTGGAGGTACATTTCCAGAAAATGACTCTAATGGGTTGTCCTAATCAGCGTGGCTGTCAGATGCCTTGGCAAGAGGAGAAATAATAAAATCGAAAGCAGGAACGGAGAAAGTGATATCAGGAGATCACCATGGAGAAGAAAGGCATAATAGAAAGACAGAATACATAATTTTATTTCACATACGTCAGGTTCATATGGCTTCACTGTGGGCCACGTACAAGAGCATATCTGTAGCTCTATTAAAGGCTCATAATGCCTCAGTGGTTTTATCAGTAGTTTGGAATGAAAGAGCTAAAAGCTAAAAGTCTTGATTCCCCATATGAGCATTAATTAATTAATTCTTAATCACCTTTCTCTTACATTTTTGGTAGGACAGAAATGTCACTGGCAGTATAGCTGCTATAATATACCATAGGTATCCATCATGGTGCCCTTCAGATACTGTGCACAACTCCCATCATCCCTGACCCCAGACCATGCTGCTGGTTGAGACTGATGGGAACCTGAACCCCAAATGTCTGGAGGGAATCTTTTTGACTACCCCTGTACATGGATGACCACAACAACTTGAAACTTCCTATCTGTATATGATTTCTAGGCAGCATATTTGCACTGATTATAAGACCCCAGTCCCAAAAACTATTGTCAAAATTACCATTCTTAAAATTGCATTGACTTTAAGAGGAATTGTTCGCATTTTTCTTTAGCTGATAATAGTTCTCCCTGTCTGTCCTTCATGCGTAAACCATCTGCCTGTTATCTTTTGGCACCTTCCATATATATTCCGATAGAAAGCCATCTGCTTCTCTCCTTTAAACTTCTGTGTGCGCGCACACACTCTTATCTTCTTTACAAATCTTTGCATATGTCAACATTTTAATTACACAGTGGCATATTACAATGTCATTGACTATGGGGGGTTCTTCCAACAATACAGTCGAGGAAAGTTTAGCAAGAGTTGACAGTGAAATTTTATGGCTCTTTGATATATTGTGTTCATGAAATTTACAACAACTACGTCAACAGAAGGAGCCAGATGATGCATGAGTCAATAATTGTGCTAAGTGATTGATGTAGACATAATTCCAAAAGCACTGTGGCTTTATTAAAATACAATAACAATATTAATTTATATGAAAATTTGGCTCAGCCAACTGCTATTTCATTTAAATTTTATATCATCTAACAATATGATCTTCCTGTTGTCAGCCTAAACAAAGGGATAGTTTATTCCTCGGCCGCCAGAACCGTGTGTATGGTTATATGCAAAACATAGCTAGTAATATATAATAAACATATGTGGTAATATGTAATAAACATAATAGTAATATGTAATAAACATATGTGGGTTGGTGTACACTGTATATACTTTATAAGAAAATGGACTGTGGGCTCTATCTCAGCATTACAACTAGAAATAAACATTTATAAAAGCAAGCGGGAAAAGTTACAAAATTACCACATTTTTTAACCCCATGGGGGGGGACACACACAGCACCAAGAACCTCTGGCTCATTGCAGCTTTTAAACACACACACACACACACACAATGCACAAAGCAACCAAGTAAATGGCCCATTGCTAGATCTACTATGGGATCAGAAATATTTAGAGTACTATGATGATCCATTAAACCAGTGTTATTTCAACGTACAGTGGTACCTCTGGTTGTGAACAGGATCTGTTCGGGAGCCCAGTTCGCAACCTGAAAGGAACGCAACCTGCATCTGAACATGCACGAGTCTCGATTCGCCTGTTCTGTGCATGATGCCCTTTTGCGCATCTGTCCATGCACGAGCGGCAAATCCCGGAACTAACCCTTTCCAGTACTTTCGGGTTGCCACAGGACACAACCTGAAAAGACGAAACCTGAACCGAACATAACAAGAGGTATGACTGTACTTAAGAACAGGTTTAAGGTTGAAATCCTAAACTCATTTACTAGTAACAAAGAGGCAGCATCTTTTTCTTTTCGTACCACTGTAGTGGAATGTTCTCCCTGCTGTAATGTAAGAAGTCGCATCTGTATTGGCACTCCACGGGCCAAACAGAGGCACATCTGTTTGAATAAACATTCCCCTGATCTGTTGACTAGAACCTCCTGCCCTGATCATTTTAATTGTTGCTTTACTTGCCATAATTGTTATGCTTGCTTTTAATTGGACGACCGAGAGAAAAAGGAACTGTTCAGCACCTACTTTGTCTTTGTCCAGGCTTGTGCCCCAGGGATGTCACTTGGGTGCTGCTGACAGAGTGGTTGGACTTCACCCCCAGAGGCACACTCCATTGCCTTTTGAGACAGACGGATGCCAACAACAAAATTCCTCTGCAAAGAGCACAGAAAAGATTGCCACTGTCCAACTAGGATACAGTTCCAAAGCCCCGAGCAAGCCCTGAGCTCAAATGCTCTGTCTGGCTATAATACTCTGTTTTTCCAGACTGCCGTCTCCATAGTGCACCCTGATGTTTAAGTTTTTACAGAGCAAAGTCTGTGAGCCTTTGATGCTTGTCATTCAGAAGGGCAACAGAACTATACTGAGAAAACTGCAGTAAATGTTTTTCATAAAAAAGGTTTTGTTTTCTTCTTCTTCTTTGGTGATCACTTACTTGGTAGCCGAGTTAGATTGTCTTCCATAAACACGGTTTTAACAATGAGTCCGTAAGTGACTGTAGAGGCCAATTCTGGATCCACACATCCTTCCACAATGGAGACATTAGTTTCCAGGCGGAAGTTAATCATGGTGTTGATTTGCCAAGTGTGCCCTCCTCTTAGCATGTTTCTCCCTTGCGTCCTGAGTTAGAGTATCTTCAAAGCCCATGACAACTTTGCTAAAGGCTGTTCTCCAACTGGAGCGATCGCAGGCAAGTGTTTCCCAATTGTTAGTGTTTATACTACATTTTTTTTTAGATTTGCCTTGAGACAGTCTTTAAACCTCTTTTGTGGACCACCAGCATTACACTTTCCATTTTTAAGTTCGGAATAGAGTAGCTGCTTTGGAAGACGATCATCAGGCATCCGCACAACATGACCAGTCCAATGAAGTTGATGTTGAAGAATCATCTTTGCTTCTTCCAGTACACTGGTATTAGTTTGCCTGTCTTCCCAAGTGATGTGTAAAATTTATTGGAGACACCATTGATGGAATCTTTCAAGGAAGCATAGAGTGTGACTGAACCCCACTCCACCCCATCAGTGTCTTTAAGGAAGGATAAAGGTAAAGGTAAAGGTACCCCTGCCCATACGGGCCAGTCTTGACAGACTCTAGGGTTGTGCGCTCATCTCACTCTATAGGCCGGGAGCCAGCATTGTCCGCAGGCACTTCCGGGTCACGTGGCCAGCGTGACAAGCTGCATCTGGCGTGCCAGCGCAGCACACGGAATGCCGTTTACCTTCCCGCTGGTAAGCGGTCCCTATTTATCTACTTGCACCCGGGGGTGCTTTCGAACTGCTAGGTTGGCAGGCGCTGGGCCGGAACGACGGGAGCGCACCCCGCTGCGGGGATTCGAACCGCTGATCATGCGATCGGCAAGTCCTAGGTGCTGAGGTTTTACCCACAGCGCCACCCGCGTCCCTCACTTAAGGAAGGATATTCTAGGCTAAATATAATCCTAGTACAGTCGTACCTTGGGATTAATACGCTTCGGGTTAGGCAAATTCAGGTTGCGCTCCGTGGCGACCCGGAAGTAACGGAGCACATTGCTTTGGGTTTCGCCACGCGTGCATGCGCAGACCATCAAAATGACATCACACCCATGCGCAGAAGCGCCAAAACGTCATCCGCGCATGAGCAGACGCGCAGACACGGGTTACTTTCGCTTCGGGATACGAAGGCGGCTCCGGAACGGATCCCGTTCGCATCCCGAGGTACCACTGTAATACTTTGTCTTATTTAATTGGATAATGTACCTTTACTTGTGATATATTTTATTCATCCGCCATGATGTATATGTTTGTAGAAGCTGGTTCTCTTATTATACCTTCTCTTGGCATAAATGTGTTTACAACTGGATGCTATGTCTTTGGTATTATCCCCCCCCCTTATCTTATTTGATGAAACATGTATGTTGCATGTGTCTTGATGAAATTAATCTCCTTCAATCCCCTTCTTTACGGTAATGAAAAACTTTAATAAAAATATTGGGTTTGTGCACCTCTCTTCTAAAACATGGAAAGTTTTAAGAAACTGGAGGGCGAGTTTCAGCACAGCAATAAGGCTGTTATTTGTCAGTGATTCTGAAAGACTGCTGAATAGGTCCAGAGCTGCTGTTCCCTAACTATTTTGGAGGATTAAAACCCAAAGAATATTGTGAGAAGGTTTACGTTAGCAGAGTTAAACAATCCCCTTTATAAGTTTATGCAGCAATCAGCTTGTTGCTGACTCGTCTGAGTTCTACTAATAAAGATGCCTTCCTTGTTAAAAATCCCTTTGAATCCCTCTTAAAGAATACACACAAGAATCTGATTCATGTTAATATAAAACTATTTTACTCTCAGATTCATTCAGGTTTACAGAACTGTACCTGAAGGCAGGCTTAGATTACATAACAAGCAAATAAACTATACCAGAGGGAAGTTGGTCCAGAGGTGACTGCAACTGAGCAGTTATCTTTCAAAAAACTACCAGCAACCGACAAACTGGTTGTCACAGCAACCGGTTAGAACATGGAGGCCGTTAGTCCTCTGTCAGAATGTTGCACTTGACTGCACCTTTACACCCCACAAATATTTGGCTGTAGAACATAATATACCGTATTTTTCGCCCCATAGGACGCACTTTTTCCCCTCCAAAAATGAAGGGGAAATCTGGGTGCGTCCTATGGGGCGAATGCAGGCTTTCGCTGAAGCCTGGAGAGCGAGAGGCATCGGTGCGCACCGACCCCTCTCGCTCTCCAGGCTTCAGGAAGCTATCCGCAAGCCTTGCAAGCCCGGTGGGAGTACCCGCGGGCTCACAAGGCTTGCGGGCAGCAGCCTGCAGCCCCCGCGAGTGTCCGCAAGCCTTGCGCGCCCGGCAGGAGGTCCCACTGGGTGCGCGAGGCTTGGGGCAGCAGCCTGTCGCCCCGAAGCACGGGGAGCCCTCCGGAGGGCTTCCCCTGCTTCGGGCAGGTGAGCGCAAGGCTTGGGGCGGCAGCCAGGGCTGGGGGGGGGGGAAATATATATATATTTTTAAATTCATTTTCCCCCCAAAAAATGAGGCGCGTCCTATGGGCCGGTGCGCCTTATAGGACGAAAAATACGGTAGCTGCTATATTGATTCATATGCAACTTCTATGATCCATCATGAGCCTTGAAAAGACAGTAGCTTCACCTTTTAAACCAATATGCAAATACTTCTAAAGAAACTATTAGAGGTTACCGTCCACACACTTTTGCTGCACCAGAAACTGGTGGTTAGGTAAAACCTCTCAAACTGTTTTAGCATAGCTTTCCTCTCTCTCTCTCTCTCTCTCTCTCTCTCTCTCTCTCTCTCTCGGAAGTGGTGAACAATGACCAAGTTATTTTAAAGATGACTCACCAAACTGTGAAGTCTTGGTCAAAAGATTTTATTCCCAGACTGGGAACAAGCATTAAGATTGCAAAAGAAATATTTCGACTGTTATCATAAACAGTACACTATCAAACAAAAGTCTTATCTCCAGCACGTTGTAAATCACAGCAACAGTCCTTCACAGGCAGCACTCTTCTGTCAGACATCTGCCCTCAGGCGTCTACAAGCACGAAGCCAATTGGTCTTCTTTTTATTAGCACTTCCATCTGACACTAATAAAGGTCAAAGTGCCATTCCAAAATTTAAAGGGGGGAAAAAACACCTCTGGAACCTTCTAGAAACCTTTTAGTTGTTTCTTTGCAGAATGATTCCCTAACAAAGGCACAGCGGTTGAACAACCTGAGCAAGAAAGTAACCTCCTTGTGTTAGCTCATAATGAGATGTGAGCAAACAGACATCCCAAATGGGAACATAATGCACCTCACCTTCTAAGGTACAGCCTAACCTCTCATCAACCTGGGAAATTGTCTGCTTACAAACACAGGCCAGTCAGCGGAAAAATGGAGAGGATGTACACCCCATCCTATTCTCCTGAAAGGCATCGAAACAAAATTATTTGAACTTCGGACCAAGTTGATGGTAACTTTTGGATCTGCTTTTCCTTCAGCAGGGGGAGACTATCTGCAACTATGAACAGGAAAACCTACCTTATGCTTGTGGGAAATAGTGTTAATACATTCAAGGGAAGGTCATCCTTACCCACCTTGCAACCTTAATAAAATTGACAAACATAATCATTTTTACCCAGGCTGGCACACCTTTGCTTGACAGAGGGAATCTGGCCAGTGCCACCCACGCTCTGGTAAATACCAGGCTGAACTATTTTAATGTGCTCTATATGGGGAGCCCTTGTGGACTTCCGGGTTAGCGCGATCGACTAATGGCGGATTCCCTCTGAGCTCTGGAGGGAATCGGCTCCGTAGGATGGGTCTTGCCGCTGCGGTGAAGCAGGGACCCTTAAAAATCACAGGCGGGGAAGCCTGTGAACCTGGTGACTCGGCGGGCACCATTTGCGCCCCCCGACCCGTGAAGGAGCCTTTTTAAAGGCTTCGGAACGGGAGACAGGGTGAGCGGCGCGGTGCTGTGAGTCGACTGCTTCTCCTACGGAGTGAAGCCGCATGCCATGGTCGGAGAGCGCTGACTTCTTCTTGTGAACAATTGGACTCTAAAGTAGCAACCCGTGAGTAGTATGTAAATTGGACTTTCAAAGGAAATTTTTTTGTTGAATTAGGTACGATCGGGGAAGGCGTAAACAGGAAGTCAATCTCCCCATCTTATAAATAATCTAAAGCAAGGACTAACTAACTAAGGTTGAGAGGATTTTTTCCTTCTTACTGGGCAAAAGATATTAATTTCACAATTTGGCAGTTTAAGTAATTTTTACTGGAGGACAAGAGTTAATTTTTGGAGCTGAAGTGTCACCCCCCCCCCGGACCCGGGAGTGATCCGTGAGAAAGCCTGTTGGAGAGATATTGAAGAGCTTGACAGCTGTCAAACTAGCTGTCAAGACGGAAAAAGCGATCTTTGTTTTCTGTATCTGCTGGATATATTTGTTACAATTTGGTTATATTTTGTTGAAAACAAGGAAGAACCGATACAAACTAACTTGATTTTTGGATTTGAACTGGATGGAATACTAAGTAACCAAAATCCCTCGAGAGGGGGTTTTGGGACATTACAAGAATGGCTGAAGGAGGGAAAACTCAAGCTAAATTGGACAGAATTTTCTTTCTCTTGGGAAAGTTACAAGGCCAAATTGATGTTTTGGCTACTAATGTTGCAACCCTGGACTTAACAGTAAACAAGTGCATTGAATTTGATAAGGACTTGATCCAGGAAGTTTATGCAGCTGGACAAGAGGAGAAAGATGAGAACTTTGAGAATGTGGAGAAAGAGATATATGTTGCTTCTGAGGAAAGGGAAGGAGGAGATGTGGTGTTGCAGATGACAAAGGAGAGCCAGAGTGACATGATGGCTACAAAGGAAAATAAGAATTGGATGATGAAAACCTGGTCCAAATCGGAGACTGAAGAATGGAAAGATCTCTATATGTGGAGATCTGAAGATCCAAGGATTATAAATTTGATCAAGGTGAAAGCTGGAGCTTTGGGGACATTTGGATTTGAAAGGAGTAAGAAACAAGATTTGGGCTCCACTTTTAAGCATGGTGGTCTGGCTGGAGGAAGCATTGTCCCCATTGGAGTAGAGCATCTCCGAGATCTGGTGTTTAATATTAAGGACTATCAAAAAATCCAGCAGAGAGGAACTGAGAGACAATTAAGGGCCTAGGATGTGAGATCTCCAGGCTGATAGCTGACTAAGACTGATGGACATTTGTTGGGGATTGAAACCAGGAAAGGGGATGGGGTGGGGTTTGGGGATCCAAAGGGTGTATAAATATAATCTGTCTTTTTCTTTTACTCTGTTTTGATATCAGTATGAAAAGTGGGGAATTCGTGGAAAGGAATTTGGGTCGACTTTAGAAAAAAGGATTTAAGAATGAGTACTGAGGTATAAATTTTGAGGTTTATAAGGTAAAATTGGTTTTTTTAAAAAAAGGAATTAAGTATAAAAAGGTTAAAAACTGGGGATAAGAACTTGTTGAATTTACAATTCGAATGGGAATATTAGAAGGGGAGGTGTGGGGAAGTCAGGGAAAGATGTTATAGAAAATAAGGATTGCAAATTGTATATGTTTTTAATTGTTGTTTTTTTTGTTGTTTTTTTTTGGCTTTTTAAAATGGAAAATTTCTAATAAATATTTATTAAAAATATATATATGGGGAGCCCTTGAAGACTATCTGGAGTTTACAACTAGTGCAAAAAGTGGTGGTAAATGTATGGGGGGCATTAGAATGTTTTGTTGTTGATTGATTGGGAGCTAGTACACATTAGAGAGGTGTCTAGCGCATATTAGAAGATTTTGTGCTAAATACAAGCGCATAATATGAGCCTGCTGCATCAGGGCAATGGTCCACCTAGTCTATCATCCTGCTCTCACAGTGGCCAACTAGATACCTGTAGGAAACCTGCAAGCAGGACTTTAGCACAAAAGCACTCTCTCTTTCTGTGTTTTCCACCACCTGGTATTCAAAAGCATACTGCCTTATTTTTTTGCCTCAACCTGCATCACTTTGCACTGGTTTGCATTGTTCCACCCTTACATTCACTTTGGAAAGGTCCTTTTGGAGTTCTTCACAATCCCTTTTTGTTTTAATGGCCCTGAACAATTTTTTATCGTCAGCAAACTAGACCTGTTGATTTTGATGGGAACAACCCAAAGGGATTTGCTTTCCTTCCAGTGTTTTGCTTTGCGGACACCAATTCAGTGACATTAGATAGGTGCCCCTTGGTTGTACTACACAGAGAACAAGGATTCTAGTAGCAGCAGTAATAGCTCCGGTGATTATGTAACAAATCCTTAGCTGATAGCCTTAACATCTTGTGTACAGTTTCAGTATAGATGCTGCACATATTTTAAAGACTGTAGTTTATACTGCTTTTCAAAAGACATGCCACAAACTATATTGCTGCAATACATCTCCCTTCAATGTCTGGTAAAGCTTGATTCCAGATGATAAAAGAAGTCAAGGAGAAGTACCAGTACCGGCTAAACTGAAAGAAGGAAAGAGATGAAAGGCAGGATAAACCCCAGCTTTTTCAAGTGAAAAGGGAAAAAGTCAGCTAAGTTCATCTCTCTGAGAGTGGCACGTAAGTCAAATGCAGGGTTCCACTCCAGGCAAATGGATGATAAATTCACCAGCATCCCTGAGATGGGGGAAAAGATGGATCAATGGGAATTATGTTACATGATAAGAAACTAGCTGTGTGCTGAGTGAATGAATAAAGAAATATATCATGTTTAAATAAGAAAACTAGGGAAGATGACAAGAGGCTGGAGCATCACTCTGAGCAAAATTTATAGCTGGGAAAGCTGAGAAACAGCCCAGAGAATGCTAACAAATTGTCTTACACAAATGCGGCAAGATCTTTTACAAAGTGTTTTTCAAGCTATACTGTGAGGATGGGAGCAAATTGGAAGTAGGACAGAATGGACATGTCATTAGACTTACGAGGGAAAAAACATTCTCTGGTTCACTGACTGTTTAGGGATGGAGGAGAAATTTGTTCAGGCCACATTTTAAAGAAAACTGACCTAATTTGCAGATCCTGGACATATATGCAGAACAGCGACCTCTCAGTTTACTCACTTCTCAAAAAAATTGTAACACAGCTTTGGTTTTAGATCTATTCTTACTCCTCCTACAAAGAAACCATAGGTTCCAAGTCAAAGCAGAGCCGAAACAGGACATCCTGTGCAGTTTAGCCCTTAGGGTCATTGGCACTAGGGACAGTGACAACTGTAACTAGGGTCCCCAATGCCTTTGGTTTCCATTAAAAAAAATCATCATTTATAAAAATGTGGAAAGGCAGCATTGTCTTACTCTAATTTTGTGAGAGATTAGGAGCCAAACCTAACAAATGCATATTATTGTTAGTATGAGAAGTCCCAGAGTTGTATTGATGTTAGACAGATTCTCAGACCATAGAAATACAATTAGTTGAGGAGGATCTGTATGATGTCATTTCCCCTCCTCTCAGGAGAGGAAGGGGCATAGTACTTCCTGTCCCCCACCCCACCTTCCTTTGAACAGAGTTGGATGCAGACATGCCTCTGCTTGCTCCAGCTCACGCAGAGGCCTGATGCTGGTTACACTGTAAACGTAAGTATTTTGCCTGCGTAGTTTTTACTGCTACTGTTGCTGTGAGCCAATGCATGTTCTAAAGTTTGTAAATATAATTGTAAACTTAATTCCCAAGCAGTTGCCTGATTCTTTGTTAAGCAGGGTAAGAAAGGGAGAGCCAGCTTACTTCTAGCTGGACTTGCTCATTCAGTCATTCAGCCTTTATTGGACTTGCTCATAACAAGGTTTTACAGCATAATTCCTATGAATTTAATTTTGTTGTCAAGAGTGGGATTTTAAACTCTTTTCAGCCCCCCCCCCCACATAAGCTCCTAGAGGGATAAATTGCAAATGATATATCCCCTCTTACCTGTTAAAACTTATCCCACAAATTTTGCTTAACTAAAATTGTGGTGGCTACACTGCACCATCGCATTTCTTCCTATTATTACTGATGATTCAGAGGTTTTTTTACATAGCCTTACCTGAGAGTGGGACTCCTCCTGCCTGAATATCAAAGTGATGGCAGCAGCAGCAACAGGAAAAAAGTATTGAATGGGGACATTTGTGTGCAACCTTTCCCCCACCAGCCCTTAACTCTGAAGATTGAAAAAAAAAATCACTTAAAATCTTTAGACTCAGCAGTAATATAAACATGCATACTTGGGCTGCATCATGCCATTAAAACTATCTGATGGGATTGTGCTCTTGTTTACTCCTTCGTTCATTCTCCACTGAGATTCTTATACCGAACAAATACTTCCTCAGGGAAGATGGGGAGGCCCACTAATGTGAAAAATGGAGAATGGCATCTTTTATTTAAGCTGACAAATTCCATTTTATTATTCAGGGTCCGTAACCACCTCTGTTCCGACATGGAAGAGAACTTTGAGTGATCAGGTGTGAGAGCAATTCAAACACAAGCCTGAGACACTCCCAACGATCCGCTGGAAGACGGTGAAATTTCAGTCTAGCCAGTAGAAGATCCGAAAAAACAGAAAAGGGAGATGGAGATAGACAAATTGAGCTAAATGAATACTGAAATCATTTATGGCAGCAAGACAGCCAGGCATGTAGTGGCAAATATTTAACAAATAAAACAAATTACTAAAAGGAGGAAGCCTGTTATTGCTCGGCTTGCACCAAAGAGTCATCGCTGTTTGGAAGGAAAGTGAAAGAGGCAACTAAAATTAGACACCTGAGTAACTCTGGAAAACCAATTGCTGTGGGGTGGGACTAGTTACCTGCTGTGCCTAGTATTGGACAGTGCTGTAGTTTCTTGCTATGTTTTGCAAGCAAAATGCCTGACAAGTAGGAGTACCGAAACAAACACAAACAAACCTGTAGGAAACAAGAGGTCATAGCCACTGCCATTGTTGATGGGTTGGGTTGCATACAAGAAATCACAGAGAAATTTCTCCCCCCTGAGAATATTGAGCAAAATAGATGCCTCCCCTCCAATAGCACTGTCTGAAAATTTATGTATTCATTTACTAAATTTGCATACCATACCTCACCCCAAAGGAGTCCAGGAATCTTCAGTGCAGCATCCTTGAAGTTGGTACAGCAAAGAGGCATTTCCCCCTGATCCCACCTGCCAGCCTGGCTTCTACAAGAGGCACGGTTGTGGATGTGGTAGTAGCTATGCCACTCCATCGAGCCCTGCCACTGTTGGCCAAGATTTTGGACTCCAAACTTACATTGGGCTATGCCTTGATGAGAGATTGATTCTCTGTCCTGATGCCTCTCATGATCTGCAGTTTTCATGCCATGTTAAGATAGAGAATTGTGATATCTTGCCAGGGAGATATAGGCCACTTTAAAACGTTAGTGGTTTGGCTTGGGAAAGGACCATAGCTCGCTGGGAAAGCTCCAGAGTGACATGCACAGGGTCCCAGGTTCAATCTCCCTTTAAAAACCATCAGGTAGAAAATGATGTGAAAAACCTTTGCCTGGTAACCAGAATAGATTATACTGGGCTAGATGGAAAAATAGGTATTAGGTTTTTTCCCTATATGTTGCAGTGTCAGACACTTACCAGGATAAAGGAATGCATACCCCTTTCATGCCACTGTATTGTTTTTCCAGTCTCTTGGGTGAGCCAAATTCTCCCAATCAACCAGCCAGGATACTTCCTATAGCAGTAACAGAAATGGGGAACAAGGGATGCGGCATGCATATTTATCTGCAGAATATAGACATCCAGAAAGAGGTCCCCTCTCACTATATTCTAGTTCAGGTTGTGTGACGTTCATACCTAGGATTAATTTGTTAAAAAGAAGAAGTAATCCCTAAAATCATTAAAACGGTTCTGTCCTATTGTTCATGTCAAGCATAATAATTATGGGACTAACACCTCCTATAAGCTCTAAATCTAGTTACAGCCTTTGAATATTGTCATACAATTTAGTGGATTAAAGAACAATCTCTGGCATTATTTGATATGATCAGCTTCATTGAATCCAGGTACTTAAAAGGTAGGTGAAGGGGAAAGGAACTTCATTTTTTTTTAAAATGTCTCAAAAGAAATTCATTTGATCCTTTGCTCCGGAAGATAAATTACCGGTAGTTTGTACTTCAGTGTAATATATGAGTGATTCTTGCATCATTTTACTTTACCTGAGACACATCAGATTCTTTTATAAGGTACACATTTTCAGTTTACATTCACTTCAGCCCACAGGAAAAATGAAATTCACACATGCCATTTCAGCTGTCCTTTAAGCTCAAGTTATATTTTCATTTTTATGAAAATGTTTTTCAGTGGTAGGGGGGGACATAGTTTGAGAATGCCCAGTACAGTTGGACTCTATGCAGGGGCAATTGCCAGCACCACTTGGATGTGGTGGTAAGATTATTTACTTACTTAAGTCATTATCCATCCCTTTGTAAGCTTTCACAATTGCAATGACTCAGAGAGAATAGGCAAGAAATGTTATACTCCCTGGGAGGGTGGCTTGGGGCCACTGGATGAAACATTTACAATGGAATTCTATGTGTGTTGTTCTGAAGTTATGTCTCATTGTATTCAATGGAGCTTAATCCCTAATACTGTAAATGAATTTAGGGTTACAGCCTAAAATGACTAAAAATAAGTTATCAAGACCATGAAGAACAGCCTAATATATTAACAGAAGAGGAGCTAAAGTCACCTGCTACATCTCTCATATTCTTTTTTAAAAACCATTGTATTTCTTAAATCACTATCAGTCTAGTTGGACTGGGTTACCTAGACAGAAAATTCTACATAGAAGCACCACCATGAAGACAGCCTTGCTCTTATTGCTGTCTGTCTCACCTCAGAATAAAGAACCAAACCTCTTCTGAAGACATTAAATCATGTGTTGGGAGAACATATGGAGGATGAGGTGCTCTTTCAGTTGTCTTGTACCAAAATTTTTCAGGGTTTTATGATTGAATCTGACAGCCAGAATTGGGCTGAGAAATCCCTGGAGGTCAGCAGAGCTCTATAAACACAAGTGTTTAACATGCTCCCTGGGGTCAGATCCCATTACTAATCTTGCTGCCACCTTCTAGATCAGCTGAAGACTATGAGCACTTTTGAAGTGACACCAGCATAAATCACCACTTTTTCTTTTTTAAAAATAATTTCTACTTTGTCAATTGTTTCAAAAAGCTCCTCCATCGTTGGAGGTTCTGAGTACTAAAGCTGGAAGCTGTAGAAGGGGAGAATGCTTAGATCCGGCTCGCTGTTTTTTTTCCACAGGCATCTGTTTGGCCATTGTGAGAACAGCACGCTAGGCTAGATGGGCCCTTTCAGTTCACACTTTTAGGCATAAGAATGTAAGAACAGTAGATCTCTGCTGAATCAGACTATTGGCCTATCAAGCCCAGAATTCTGTTCTCACAACACTGTCTCTGGGAAGCCCACAATCAGAATATGAGAGGAATATCCATCTCGCCACTTACGATTCCCAGTGGTATTTTGAGCAATACGCCTGAAGCCAGCACAAAACATTTTGCTGCCTGAGGCAGAGCAGTAAATCAAGGTGGAAAATATCTGAGGCTGGTTGAGATTGTTTTTTAGCATCTTTGGTAGAAAGTCCCACAAGCACATCCTTCTCTTCCCTTCCTGGCTGTAAAAATGCAACAACCGTGTATCAAATGACAAATACCTCGTTGCCCTTTTAGGGCATCCAAAACCAGCTGCCTGATTTTGGTCATTCATTGCACTCTTGCCTTATGGTAGGGCTGGCCCCATGCATCTCTATGAATTATAACAAATGGATGATGTAAGGAGCCTTCCCTTGAGGCTGCCCTAGTCATTGCTCCCTGTTTTCATTTCTTATGCCATTAAACAACACTAAAGGATAAATGATGAATAATCTTGACAACAAAGGTGGGCATGGGATTTTAAGAGATGAGGCATGCTGTAGCTGTCAGCTGTCATTACTGACTTTTTGCCAGCAAGCTGCTTTGGAGATCAACTGCATTAGTTCAATGGCAGCATGAAAACTTCACAGGGAATTAAACACACTTTTGATCAGGTTACTGGGTACATATTCAACAAACATACTGAATAATATTAAAAATTCACCAACGTTATTTCTCAAAAGCAATCTCCATGCGACACTGAGGTTCAAATATCTGTCACTTTTATATTTGTGTAATGCTCATGTATAGAGTCTGCACTGATTATTTCACAAAGTAATCATACTGTAATTATATATCATGCCTATATATAGGAATTAAACAGCAATTGAAAGGCACAGAAGCAAAATGTAATTATACATCTATCCTATTTTGCCTGTATGCTTGGAACTCTTTGTCAACAAATAAATACAAATGGCTCATGATTTGGCTGACTAAACTATAGAGGAAAGCGATTAAAAAAACACACCCATTCTCCAAGTATTTAGTAATTTTAGGAAATGGGCATGAACTAAAATCTGATTTATGCTTTACATTGGAGACTTTTACTTGCTGAGTGTATATCACTCATCTACTAAGAGAAAAACCATGTAAAATATGGTGCACATATCTGTAAATACAGAAGAACCCACACACCAATTTTAAGTGTCAAGGATGAGCATATAGATAGCTACATGGCCTTTTCTCCCTCTAGCTAAAGATCTGGCACAGATTTCTATAACTAATTTGCTCATGTTGGCTTGGAAGCTTATGAAAGCCTGTGCCTTGTTACTCATAATCTGCTTCCTCCTGCATTGTTAGGAAAACAAATGAATTTCTCTCTCTCTCCCCTACAGTGGCTCGTTTTCAAACTACATAATCCAGCATGCATTTATACATGACATGACCACTTAAAGTACAAAATAATCAGACTCCCCTCCACATTCTGAGTTTCACAGCAAATGCATTTTCTATGCATATTTAATGAAATATAGCATAAGTCTTTTCTATTTTAAAGATAATGCTTCCCCCCTGTTATTGCAGTGGAAGTCAAGTTTCATAAATAAAACCTTAATTAAAACAATATTCAGTGGAAAGACTTGGCTATGACTTTTTATGCCCATGCTTTTCACCATCACCATAGATTACTGGTACCAAAGCATCATTCCCACTAAAGCTAGTTTGAGTGAGCCTATGACAGAGTCTAGTTACATTTGGGGGGTGGGGAATATGCAGATTGGACAATCCTATGGGAATGGAGAAGCTGTTAGTCCTTGTTACTATCCTCTCTTCTGCATGAAAAATTGCAAAGTCACTAGGAAATCAGTGGTCTCAGATAGATCTCTGCTAAAAAGAGAATTCCAGCTAGCCATCTTGCATAATTTACTGTCTTCTAACATTGTACCTTCCATTCTGAAGGAAATCAGCCCTGAGTGCTCAGTGGAAGGACAGATCCTGAAGCTGAGACTCCAATACTTTGGCCACCTCATGAGAAGAGAAGACTCCCTGGAAAAGACCCTGATGTTGGGAAAGATGGAGGGCACAAGGAGAAGGGGACGACAGAGGATGAGATGGTTGGACAGTGTTCTTGAAGCTACCAGCGTGAGTTTGACCAAACGGCAGGAGGCAGTGGAAGACAGGAGTGCCTGGCGTTCTCTGGTCCATGGGGTCACAAAGAGTCAGACACGACTGAATGACTAAACAACAACAACAACAACATTGTACCTGCAAGAGAGAATGAGCAAAATCACAGGATCATAAAATAGTGGAGTTGGAAGGGACCCAAAGGGTCTCTAATCCAATCCTCTGCATTGCTGGAATCACAGCTAAAGACAGAAATGAGGATTTTTGGATTTCGTTGCACTCAAGCTTTGTCTCATGCTGGATCACTCCTTGCATTGGGCACCTGCTTCTGTTTGAGCCACTCATTTACCATTGGATTTTTTCTTAAGTCTGGGAATGTCTGCTCATCCCCTCCTAAGAGATGGGTGAGGTTTGCGACACCGCGCAGGATCCTGGCCAGGTGCTACCCATCTGGCTACAGGGTCAGGGCCATCTTAAGCATATCCAGCGTCATGGTGCAAAGCTCCCTCCCACGCCCCCCCCCCATTTCCCAGAGTTTTTTAGGGAGGATGGCTGGAGGAGGTGAGCAGTGGCTGGGGGGTGGCTCGTCTGGCAGGGAAGAGGCGGAGGCTGGATGCAGCACCTCCCAGCTCAGCTGGCCACTTCGTCCTGCGGGGGCCACGGCAGACGGAGGATCCGGGCGCTGCTCTGCTTTGGCACGGCATGGCAGAGGTGGGCGAGGGTGGCGAGTTGAAAGGGCCAAGAAAAGGCAGATGCCCTTCGACCCAGACTCACTTGCTTTTCATATCTTCAAGATGGGGGCGAGTAACATCCTCATGCACCCCCACGCGCTGGCGTTTGCAGCGGCCCATTAAAGGGCTGATTGCGGGAGTCACTGGCCCCAGAGTGGTGGCAAATAGGTCGAACTCCTGGCTTTGGTGAGGTGCGAGGGCACGCTGTGTAAGTTCACGCTTTGCAATCCCCTTCCACTGCACTTGACTGCCCTGCACATCCTCAGCCCCTGTTAGTTGAGAGGGATACCTTCCATTGCCGAAGCCAAGGTTCCTACCCCTGAAATTCAATAAAGTTGTGGCCTAATTTAAACCCATACATGATTGGGGGTGGGGATAGGCTTTGGGGACAGGGTTTAGCTCATGCGCTCGCAAATATATGCAAGAAAATGCATATAATTGTATATCACAAAACTGCCAGTCATGCACTTGCTGTGTAATTTATGCATAAATTTTAATAGGAATAACGGGAGGGATCAGCATTAGTTTGCTTATGTGAGTATAGAGTGAAAAGGAGAATGTGGGTACGGGACTAAACTGACTGCAATGAGAACATTCCAGGCATTAGCTCCTATGGCCAACTCTTTCGTTATGCAAAGAAATACTCAAAATACTTCTTATCATAGCTGTCAAGCTTTCCTTTTTTTGCGGGAAATTCCCTTATTTCAGTGCCATTTCCCGCTGCTATCCCGGATTGTTAGATATCCCGTAGACTGTCCCCGGGACAGGTGAATCTACTGATCCCTTATTTTCAAATCTGAAAATTGACAGCTATGCTTCCTATATGGCCATTCACTTCAGAAAGAAACTGTTCTGTTCATTTTATCAGCACTCCCTTTCTGCAGATATTGTATTCTATGTGTGCTAAATGTGTGTATATATGTAAATATAATATGCAAGTGTACAATTGTAATAATTTATGTTTTAAAATGATTACATTTATGGTACCAGGGTGGAGATGGGAGAGAACATGAGCCAATTCAAAATCAAAGGAGGAATTAGAAAGCCATCTGTGTGGTTTAGCCCAACGCAGAGATTCCCACCCCCCACCCCCATGTTCCATTTGTACTCTCAATTGCCCACATTTACCCTAAGAAATATAATCACTATTATTGCACTAACCATCCCTTTTACACACGCTCAGGATACTTCATGCATCCACTTTGGTTAGAATAAGCACTCTGTGCAATCTTTATCAGGACCTAAAGGTCATCTATAAGAAAGAAAATTGTTCCATCTTACAAGGAAGTAAGACCCCCAAATAAGAGATAACAAAAATCAGTCTTTTCTCCTCCTAACTTTATAACCGAAACCGGCTAGGGAACATATTCTGAATGCTACTCCATCCCTCTAGGCCAGGGGTCAGCAAACTTTTTCAGCAGGGGTCCAGTCCACTGTCCCTAAGACCTTGTGGGGGCCAGACTATATTTTTTGGGGGGGATGACCGAATTCCTATGCCCCACAAATAACCCAGAGATGCATTTTAAATAAAAGGACACATTCTACTCATGTAAAAACACACTGATTCCTGGACCGTCGGCGGGCCAAATTTAGAAGGCGATTGGGCTGGATCCGGCGCCCGGGCCTTAGTTTTCCTACCCATGCTCTAGGCGGCCTCTCCTCACAAGGTAAGCAGATTGATTGCACACTCAGGAGTTTCAACAATACATGTATATTGATGCCTTTAAATGGAACAGGCAGAAGAAGTCCTTCCATAAAGCAGGGAGAATCTATCACCTTATGAAATCACTAATAGACAATTTAAGAAGGAGCAAAATTATGGATGGCACCATCTGTAAGGGGGAACTGAGGTCACACAATGGATAATGCACAATGGTCTGTGCGCTGGAAATGCTATCAGTTCAAATTTCAACTCACTGCAAGTTCACAGTGGTCCCATGCTGAAATCACTCCTCCAGTTTCTCAAAACAACAACAACAACCCAACCAAAACTTTTCCCCAACCTGCTAAAGAACTCCCCCCCTTTTGCTTTATTCTCAGGGCACTTTAATAATAATAATAAATTTTATTTATATCCCACCCTCCCCAGCCGAAGCCGGGCTCAGGGCGGCCAACAACAATAAAACAGTACAAAAGTACAGCATAAACAACACTCTAAAATCATTCATTATAACTTTAGGTTTATTTTGAGAATTTCTGTGGGAACAGGGTTTTGAATGTACTGTGTCACTGCAAGGTAGTGAAGGGTGGTGCAGCGTTTTTTTCTTTACGGTAAATATTTCTCCAGCAAACTGCAGCCTCCCTGACTGCTTACACTTCCTGTTGGGGGGGGTGTCCCATGAGGCGTTACTGCATGATGTCATTTCCTGGGCTTTCATTGGAAATGCCAGCACCTGAGAAGGCTGCAGAGTGCAAATCACTGGTATGGTGATTTGCAGAATGAAAAGAAAGGACAACCACAATGCTCCTTTGGCCACCTTAAAAGCACAACAAAAGCCTTGTACCCCACCCATGAGAATTTCACCAATATTTTCTCTCCCCATTGGTAATTTTCAAACACAATTTCTTTCCTCATTCCTTGATGCAGGATTGTTTGCAGAAAACATGGAAAGGACTTTTGACATGGCACTAGCTCATGGACCACTCACTGTTTCTCAAAGCAGCACATGAGGTGCACATGCAATTAAGCACCTGAAGCCCTTTGAAATTCACTAAAACCCCACAAGTTAGATGTTTGGTGGAGAAGAAGGAGAAGAGTAACTGAATCCTGACCCCCTTCCCAAAAACTAATGCCTGTTAACTTTAGAAAGGGCACCATAACATATTTCCTAATGGTTGGTTAAGAGGACTATTTCCATAGGACTTATTTATGGTTCACTGTCCAGATACAGTTACACACATGGAAGCTTGCTCCTGCATGTGTAGGGCTCCCAATTGGATCAGAACATCTATCTATAATATGAGAATAATAATGACCCAGTGATAATTGTACTGGCCTACCTTAAAGGGGTTCAATTGTCAAATCTGCGAAAGGTTTTTTGTGCATTTCCCACAAAATACAATATAGAAGCTGCTGCATTTTCTTATTATTCCAAATTGCCCCAATCTGGTTAAAAAACCCAAAAGCATAGTAAAAGCAAGAGATTGAATTTTCACATTCAATTCCCCGAAATTTATTTCATCTGCAGTCCAAAGAGAGGTTTGTAGCAATCTCCAGCTTCACTTCCCACAATGACACATGCAAGTAGGAGATTCCATCTGACAGAGCAGCAGAATGTGATGCCTTGAAAGGAGCTCTGAGGGAGGCAGCAGGGTAAGTTAGCTATGAAAAAAGCTGCCCATTAGTCTTCTATCTTTCACATTCCTTTGCAAAATACTGATTTGGCCTGCACTATTAATGAAGACTCACTGATGCATGAACTAATTCCTATGTCTGTAATTTTGTCCCTGCAAATTGGTGTTTAATTGTCTGCATGGGGAAAAAATTAGCGGGGGTTACACTGTCGCTAAAGATGAACTTGCTGATACTCATCAAAGGCAACACTTAAATGCCGTGTTTATTGCCCATGATGGATCTTGTCTTAGTGTGCTGCTTAAAGACAAGGAGTTGCTTTTGTATATGCTGTTGTAGATTGTGTGTGTGTGCAAAAACTGTTGAAATTTGCCTTATTGAAACAGTTCACTTCTACATGAGAGAGTATGTGGCCCATAAGTCATCATCATCTCTGCCCTCCTCATCCCAGAAATGCCTCATTTATGGGGTTTCCATTGGCCTATATTTTGGGTGACTGCTGCAGGTTCAGTGAAGGACCACTACTGGTGGCAGTCAGCAGAGCAAAGCCACATCCTGACTCTCTTTGGCATGCCAGATCAGGGGTTTGGATTGCTCTGTGAGTTCTGCGGAGCTCAGTGGGTTTTATTTCTGATGCTATTTTGCCTTAAGAAAGCTTTGCATTGTTTAAGTCTACATTTGGGTTGCTAGTTCCCCCCTCCCCCACCCTTTCTGCTCTGCCATTTTATTCTACAACCTGAAACAAATAATAATTAAAGTGATGGATGGTGCCAAAAAGGAATGGAGGTGAGTGATTGAAGAATTACAGCTGCGACTTTTCATTTGTATCCACTTTTGCAAACGGCAGGGGAATACAAGGAGGCTTGCTAGATTGGCCAAAAAGAGTAAAAACATGGAGCAATGCTGACAAATAAACCAAAATTGTATTACTGTCTCAAAACTCAAACCATCATTCATTCTGATGAAGAAGAATAAAATCAATGAAATGAAGCTTTTTCTTTTTTTTTTAACCCAATTTGTTTTGGGCTTTTACTTTAAATCCATTAAAGAACATGCATTTTTAACCTCTACGTGCCCATTAGGAATAAATGGCAAACATTTATCAAACATGGACGGCTAAAGTTGAATGTAATTTCTGTATCAGAGGCCAAACATTGCAAAAAGTTATTAATGGATATGGTGCTGTGAATAGTTCTTGTAAGATGTGGTTTGTATGAACAAAGGAAAAGTAATGTGAAAATTCTCTCTCTCTCTCTCTCTCTCTCTCTCTCTCTCTCTCTCTCTGTGTGTGTGTGTGTAAGAAACAGGACAAAATATTCCAGAGTTCCACTTTGTGCCTTTGAACATGCCTAACCTACATTGATTTGTCCTTGACATTTTGCATTCCTTTTTAAGGAACCATTGGGCTCCACAGCAAGTCAAAGCAGGAGGTTTAAGAACTATTTAACTTGTTGTTGCAATATTGGCATGGAAGCAGGTCCCCTGGGAGAGGATGAGAAGTTGGTTTAGATTCTGATACAACACTAAGTCATGCCTTTCTAGGACTCGGCTATATTAGTCAAAATACAGCATTATAAGTGCATTATAACATTGTGACTCCAGATGGCACTGTAGAGTTGAAATGTCAACTCAATGATATTTTCAATTGTGAGCTTTACAACAGGGTTTTTTGCAGAGCGTTTTCAGAGCGTTTTTTTTATAGCTGGGTAGATTTAGCCCAAAACAATAAACGAAGCGAACCACAGCTCTCCTTCAAA
This sequence comes from Podarcis bocagei, assembly GCF_964188305.1. Classification (NCBI taxonomy): domain Eukaryota; kingdom Metazoa; phylum Chordata; class Lepidosauria; order Squamata; family Lacertidae; genus Podarcis; species Podarcis bocagei. The sequence goes on from NC_138126.1 coordinate 37,397,961, forward strand.
ATCACACTTCTCACTTTCCTGCATCTATTGGAAATATTGGTGGAACACTTTGACAGAAAGCAGTGCTGTGAAATGATTCCAGGCACAGTTTCTTCATGTGGAGAAGTCCTGGAGAAGTCAAAGAAAACAGGCCTGTTTAAACTGACTCCAATATTTAAAGCTCAGAGCAGCTTAGTTGTGGCTAGTCTTTGCAGCAGTAAGGAGAACTGGGTACTCTTAACACGCTATGAAACATATAGAGAGAGAGATACCATACATCAGTTCATTAAGAAAGCATATCCATGTTCACTTTTGTAGAGAAAATGAGAATGATTTCCCACCTCACTGAGTTAGTAAATGAAAGGACACAGAGTAGATGGCATGTGGCTGGATTTGTTTAATTGATACAACTATGCCACAAAACGCAGACATGATCGTTTTGATCTATCAAGTCAAGAAAGCTTGAAAAAGCAGGTGGCTGAGAGTTTTACATTTCCATTGTGAAATTACAAAAGCACTTAATACACCGGCAAAGATTTATAGAGAACACAGGGTGGGAGTTCCTGAAACACTGTCCTTAGCCCTGAATTAGCAAAAGTCTGATTCCTGCAGAGAATGAAATATCACCAAACATCGCATCTAGAAATTTTCCCTGTTAAAGTAATTCTGCTGTACCTTGTTAAGTCTCTTTGGTATGGGGAAGTAATTATTTTAGCAGAAGCATAGGTCAGTACTGCTGGGGGCGGGGGAAGACTGTACATGGGTGATATTATAATAATTACATAGTTTGCAGTTAAATTATTATATCTGTCACATATTACAAGATATGGCCATCAGGTAGAATTACATAAAATCTGCATAAACTGTGGCAGTAGAAGGAGTCTGGCTTCTAAGACATTAGTTTCCTCTAGTACAGCAGAAAGCAACAGTAGAGGTGGGGATATAGTTTACCTAAGCACTTCTGTGCAAGGGAGCATATTTGACCCCACCCCCTTTGCAAGGAATGACCTATAAGATGAGGGGGTGGAACCTCATGCAGCCTACCCCAAAGGAAGAAGTGCTGGTTTAAGGTGGAAAGTAGATATCTAGGAATGTCTATTGAAAATAAACCATTGGGGTTGGGGGGAGGTCAGCAACTTTGTCTGGATTTTCACTTTTGGGAATATGGCAACCCTACAACACTGATGTCTTAGGTCTTGGGAAGATGTGCTGTCCAAGTCAGGAATTACTATGTCTTAAAGATGGTCAGGGGATGAAAGAATCTCATTGTTCTCAAATAGAAATATAAAACATCATATTAGAATCATAGAATCATAGAATCATAGAATCATAGAGTTGGAAGAGACCACAAGGGCCATCGAGTCCAACCCCCTGCCAAGCAGGAAACACCATCAGAGCACTCCTGACATATGGTTGTCAAGCCTCTGCTTAAAGACCTCCAAAGTAGGAGACTCCACCACACTCCTTGGCAGCAAATTCCACTGTCGAACAGCTCTTACTGTCAGGAAGTTCTTCCTAATGTTTAGGTGGAATCTTCTTTCTTGTAGTTTGGATCCATTGCTCCGTGTCCGCTTCTCTGGAGCAGCAGAAAACAACCTTTCTCCCTCCTCTATGTGACATCCTTTTATATATTTGAACATGGCTATCATATCACCCCTTAACCTCCTCTTCTCCAGGCTAAACATGCCCAGCTCCCTTAACCGTTCCTCATAAGGCATCGTTTCCAGGCCTTTGACCATTTTGGTTGCCCTCCTCTGGACACGTTCCAGTTTGTCAGTGTCCTTCTTGAATTGTGGTGCCCAGAACTGGACACATGCATATTGCATGTTAATACAAAGATTTGTCATTTCAGCCTTTAAAGTCCACAATTCCCCCCTCCCCCAGGCATTTATGTGGAATGGCTGTGAAGGATGGTTAAAAAGTCTAGATGCACATGGCATCCATTTCAACCAGGGTAATTAATAATGTTTTCTTAAATTCTTCCAGCATGTTGTTTACACTGAAATTAATTCACAGAAGTTGCATAATTGGTTGTTAGTTCCATAGCTTATTTATTTGTTTGCTTATTCCAGTTCCATCCCTCCATTTCCTCCAAGGAGCTCAAGGTGGCATCCATGCTTATCCCCTTCCCCTTTCAATATCCACAATAATCCTGTGTAGTAGGTTAGGCTGGAGGAGACTGCAACTTGTGGGGTGCATATATGCTAGTTAGTAGTTTAGGAGTTGAGGACCACAGAGTTCTAACTGCTAGAGTGGGCTCAGTGACATGAGTGTAGCCAGGATGTGTTTTAGTGGGGGCAGGTGTTTTTGTTAGGGAGGGCAGAACTAAGTTAAGTTAAGCATTGCTCAGTGACATCAAGCCACCTCTTCTACTGAGAGGGAAGAAGCAAAGCCTGTTTCCTGTTCCTTTCTTTCTCTCGCTTCACACTGCATGCAATGGAGGTGGAGATGCCTCAACTTATCTCCCAGCCTCAGACATGTGCTAATTGTGATGAATGCAGGGCAGAACGAAAATGACTGCCTTCTTTCCAGAATTGGGGCTGTGCTGGAGAGGAGGGAAAGGTGCAATCCTATTGCATGAGCAGAAGTCATTTCTTGCTCATGTGTGGATAGTGTTGGCTGCAAACCAATAGTGCCTGCTAATCTTCATGGCCTTGTATGAGCAAAAGAGTTCTCATGACATGGCAACACTCTATACATCCTGTCCAGCATAGCATGCACTTGTATCTATTTCTTCCATATAGTGTTTCATGAGTTGTGTCCTGTTGACCAATCTGAGAACAGGATGCTGCACTAGACACTGCCGTTGACCTGATATCTCCTTTTGTTCCTAGGTGTTTAAAAGCATGGTAAAAATACAAAAGTGAACCTCTTTTTGAATATTGTATGTTAGAAACATTTTCTGGTTTTGTTTCCTTGCTTTTTTAAAAAATATAAGGAGCTAATGTGCTATAAAATGGGTTTAAAAGGCTGATACACTGACAGGATCTTTAAGTGTCTCTTTACGGATTGGATTTCATTGTTTACAAAGCCTCCAAGCGAGGGGAAGCATCAATAAAATATTACCGTGGGATGCTAATTTACCTCCCTTTCTTTAATTCATGAAATACAATGGTGTGCTACATATTCTCCTCCAGCTGAAGATGATGTTTAACATTTCTTTCCAAGCTTTTTGACCATTCAAATGCAGGAAAGATTCCCCCGCCCACCCTGACTGCAGTTCTGTAATATGATTTGCTCAGAGTTCCGACCTTGGATTATAAAGACATTTGAGTACAAGAGCAATGTTCTCTGCTAACGAGCCGTATTCGTTTTATAGTAACAAACAGCATTCCCTTTGCCTGATGAATTGAAAGAACTCGTTGATTCATTGAAAGGTGGAGGTGGCAAATGGCGCTGTATCCTTGAAACATTATGAAAGCACTTGTGCAGATGCAAAGCACATTCCTCTGAAAACAGTTAGCTTCTTTCTTATGCTTGCAAATTGGCTGGTGTGTCTGAATAGAGAGACATCTCCATCTCACTTCATTCACTTGCTTAAATATTCTGATACAAAGGAAGCAAGTGGCTTTGATTATGATGCCAGCGGAGTCAAAACAGGATACATCCACTATTGTGTCTTCTCCCTTGCCTGGCTTTTTTCACCCTTCTGTAGAGATAATAAATGTGAGGTGCAGCTCATGTTAGTTATATATATGTTTGTGTGTGAGAGAGAGTGAAAGTCGAATTCCTGGATGCCAAGATCCAAGTTTGGGGCAAGTACTCGTTGGTGAGATAACCCCAGCAGAGATTTGAAATCACAAATCATGCCTCAAAGTAAAGCATGACAATACAGGGTGCTGGACCTTTAAAATATGCCCTTCCAAGTGACTTCAAAAATTGTGCCCTTTAGAAGTCCCCTTTCAAAGTATCTGTCTTCCCCAGCCCAGGAAAAGACCAAATGTTTGGTAAGTTAAAAACACAGTTTACTTACGTACTCTACAAAGGCCAGATTTGTATGCTTTCCCACACATCAGACAGAAAAGTAGCAGAGGCAGTAAAACTTACCTTAGTAAAAAAAAGTGGTGACCGTTCCGAAATTATTGGTTTGGGAACATAATAGAGGCTTGCTGAATTTCTCAGGTAGATGGGGGCAAGGGCAGGATATGATAGCCATCTTCAGATATCTAAAGGGCTCTCACATGAAAGCTTGATTTCTCCTGCTCTGGAGGGTAGGACCACAGGAAAAGAGATTCCAACTAAACACCAGAAGAGCTTGCTGATGGTAAGAGCTTTTCTACAGTGGAGCAGACTCCCTTGGGGAGGTGGTGATGGACTCTCCTTCCTTGGAGGTTTTTAAGCAGAGGTTGGATGGCCATCTGTCATGATTCCTGTTAAGTTGTGGGTGAACATATCAGACGACACAGCGATTCTTCAGACAGCTCTTGTTTATTCACAGGCCAGAACAGAACTAGGCTGAAGGGTTCAGCCAGCCTGCTTATATAGAGCTCAACTACAAAGCGACAGTAACAACTTTCTGTAACTATCCAATCACTGAACGTCACTTTCAATTCCTTATCTGCATATGTGGACCTGAGTGAAAACTATCTACAGTATCCCCCTGCTGCCCCAGGGTGAGAACTTCAGTACATAACAATTCCTACATTTCAGGGGGTAGGACTAGCTGAGCCTCGGGGTCCCTTCCAACTCTACCATTCTGATACTTTGATTTGAATGTGAACATAACCTAAATTTATTTTCATTTCATTTTAGTAAGAAGGAAATCGAACAAACTCCCCTCCACCCCCAAGCTTCTGCTCATTAAAACCAAAGTTTTATGGGCTGACACAGCTTTGTTTTGTGCCACATATGGATGCATCTGTCAAACTGGGTTAAGCAGCCACATAATTAAACGCGGCAGAATCTTTAAAGCCCCTAGAAGTCAAACATCTCTTGGGAAGTATGAGCCAAGTTGCCAAAGTACACTAAAGTGAATTAAAAAAGAAAAAAAGAGCTGTGCGTTTAATTAAGGGTGGTGTTGGCTGAGAACATCTCCTTTGCATTGGAATGGAGGGATATTACACAGGTCCACCTTCCATGCCTTTAGGTGTGTGCAAGGGGTGGGCGAATGAATGGCATGCCATACGCCAAGCCTGTTTCCAAGAACTGCAGTGGGAGACGGCAGGCAGGTCCTTTTCTCATCCACCTCCTTCCTTTCCCTTCCCATGTGAATGTCCCATGATAATTGTCTAGCTATGGGGCTTCACATGATTACAACAATGTCAAACATGCTTATATAACCTAAAAGATTGAAATGATCTCCCCGGACATTACCTTTCCTCCTACAAAATCATCTCTCTTCCCCCACCCCCCGCCTCCAAATCCACACCTAATTATTGTAGCTCATGGCTAAAATGTAAAACATGTCTCATTAGTCATTTAAAAACCCAGGGAATTAGAGCCATGCTTCTTTTGCCCTTTGAGAGAAAAAAGCATAGAAATCTAGTTTAAATTTCATATTTTTTCTCAGTCTTCAGTATTGGCAGTGCATGCAGCAGGCAATTACTTTTTGAATATGGCTATCTTTGATTCCACCCCCCCCCCCTCCTTTCTGAGATGGCAGGTCCAATGATATATTGTTAGTATGCGGACAGAATTGATATCTGATGGACATTTGTGACTCAGATCTGTCCTGAATTTCTTTTGACTAAGATTCCGAGCTTTAGTGACAGTAATTCACTTCTCTGCCTCCATTGCAGCCTCAAGCAGCTGTCCAGCAGAGCTTTTTTGTGCTGTCTGGGGTGTGTAAATATATATTCTAGGAAATGGCATTTTAGACCCATTGGAAGTACACTGTGACTTATTTGCAGGTTACATTGAGGGTAAAGTTGCTCGTCTCCACAGCAATCATGATGGCACATTCACATTCACAACAATCCCCGGCAAGATGTCAAATGCAACATCCACAGAAACATTATGAGAACAATTTCAGTTGATCTGGCCTGATGATGTGCAGAAGGTGCTTGCAAGCAGCTATGTGTGCTGAGTTCTGTGAAATTAACAGCAATGAATTTACTTCATTAGAAGATAACACATCTTGAAGGCAAACTTACCTGGTCTGTTAGATTTCTGTGCAGTGACCTTGCTGGTGAGTTCTAAATTCTTCCATGCATGTGAAGCATCACTACTCAACCAAGAAGAAATGAGGCCCTAGAAAAATGAAAATAATGCAGCTACAATGTGTTCACATAATGCAGATTTAGAGCTATCACAATCACCTCCAGGGCTACAGGAACAGACTAATCATCTCTTCTGGAGGAGGAAGCAAGAACCAACATGTGATCCTGATGACACTCCCAGGACAGGGGTAGTTAATGCAGTGCTCTCCAGAAGTTGTTGGACTCCAACTCACATCAGCCTAAACCAGCATGGTCAATAGTCAGGGGTGGTGGAAGCTGTAGCTCAGCAAGATCAGAACCACAACATCCCTGACTTTGCCTTAAAGACCTAGCAACAGCTTTCAAAGTCACATTGCTTTTTAAAAATGCTGTTGAAAGTCCATGTTTGCAGAGAAGTGCTGAGATCGGCCTTGATATAGCCCTATGGTACAAATAAGCATCTGCACTTTTAGAATTTGTCTCTGGAGATTCAGCTTTTTCTGCACCGACACATTTTATTTTATGCTTATCTGTTCATCTTGCGTGCTGTGCAATGCGTAGCACCATTGAAAAGATTTTCTACATGAGTATTATAAGCTTTCAGGTATGAAAGTTGCTCAAAAATCGACTATTCTTATTACCCTCCAGAAAGAACATCTGTGGACACTCTGATTGCATTTCATTTTTAAAGACTTGCCGCTATGCCTATAAACTGAAATGATGGCTGGTTTGGTTTCCTTTAAGCACAGTTTATTGGCTATCTGTAAAAATAGAAGATAGGGGAGACTAGGTAATTTCTGGAGGGTTCTTTTCAAACAGCAACAAAGAGAAAATGCTTTCCATCTGCTGCAAGCCCATTAAAGGTGGAGATGTGGTTATTATTTGTGTCTGAGTTTTCCCTGGAAACATGTTAAGAACACACAGCAATAATTACAATTTAAATAATCTATCTAAAATATGGTGTGGATATTTTTCCCCAGATGGGATCCTTGAAATGTTCAGATTTGTGTGCGGAGAAGCAAGAAAAGAAATCATAACTTCAGATACTGGTGTGTGTGTTTTTCTACAGTAGTAAAAAATCAATGGAAGTTTCATTTTTCAAATATGGCTTCCACAATCGAGCAATTTCTTACAGGTCCAAAGACGCTGTGTGCTGTTCCCTGAATTGAGGTGACTAGGAAGCTGAATCATAAAGCAGATGGACTCCAGTGGCAATTGTTGACAAACATCTGTGAGCCTAGGGTTGGCATATTTCAAAAAGTGAAATTCCTGACACCCACCAAAATTGTTGAGCTTTGTGGGCAAACCTCTCCCCCCCCCCCAATAGTTAGCTTTTGGAGCTGTTTCTGCTGCTTTTTGCCATACATCCAGGTTTTCCCTGACATTTTGCCGGTTTGGCAAAATTCTCCCTGATGCCATTTTTACACCCCAAACCAGGACATGTCAGAAATTTTCCTGATGTATGGCAAGCCTAATGAACCCAAACCAGCTGCTGACAAGATCCAGGATTCAGTGGACAAGTACCTCTGCTCAACTCCCCTTGATTCCCCCACAACCGCTGCAGCTCCTTGCCCCACATCTCTGCCCTTTCCTTAGGGCAGGTTTAGCCAATGCTGTTGGACTCCAACTCCCATTATTCCTAACAACTGGCCATGCTGGCAACAAGTGTGGAGGACACCACACAGAGTCCGACTGCCTTAGGGTCACCAAACCCTTTGGAGAAGCATTTCACCAGTGGGGCTGCAATGGGAAGGATGGATGGGAGTTCTTGTTCATGTACAATGTTTTCAGATATAAAACATTTCAGCTCAAAAAGAACTGGTTTTGCTTTGCACGGTGACACAGAGAATGGGCTGAACTAGGGCTATGTTTATTCATACAAAGTTTTGCAGAACAGAAATCAGAAGAGGTTGGAAAAGCCCCATCATGGGCTTAAATAGTGTTGACAGCCCTCCCAGCACCAGCAGGTGTGTGTTGGCTTTTCTTCTTCTGTTCTGGCCCAGTCACAAAAGATGCTCACCATGTAAGCCATGCAGGTGGCATTGTTTGAAGTGAAGAAGAAGAAGAGTTTGGATTTGATATCCCACTTTATCACTACCCGAAGGAGTCTCAAAGCAGCTAACATTCTCCTTTCCCTTCCTCCCCCACAACAAACACTCTGTGAGGTGAGTGGGGCTGAGAGACTTCAAAGAAGTGTGACTAGCCCAAGGTCACCCAACAGCTGCATGTGGAGGAACGGAGACGCGAACCCGGTTCCCCAGATTACGAGTCTACCGCTCTCAACCACTACACCACACTGGCTGTTTAATCAAGGCAGCAACCTCACACATATGTGTACATGCCCTAAATGTTCACTGATTTACACAATGTTGCCTGATAATTTGATTCAGAGATTCCAGGAGTAGAGTGGAATGGTGGTAATGAATCCTCAGAAGACACATGGCCAAGCATATTATTTAGCACCTGCCTTTATGTCTGTACATTAAGTAACTGCCTTTGGATCATGAGTCCAGCATATCAGTATTTCGGTGATTGACATGCTTACCATTTAAGCAAGAGATCAATTATTCAGATGCCCTTCGTGAAAGTTATGCTTTCAATAAGTTGCAGCCTATGGAAAGTGCAAAAGTGCTTTTCAAAATAGCCAAGTAAAACATCCAGAAGTTCAGTAAAAAGTTGATTTGCAAAATCCAGAATTTAGTTCTAAAATCCCTAGGAAGGCTCATCCTTCACTTGGAGGTTCATATGTGTAAACACATCTGTAGACTGCCTCTTTCAGACTTAACATTTTTATTGGAGTGTTTGGGAAGTGCAGCATAATCAGTCTTTGACAAAGTAAAGGTTACTTGATATTGACTCGTCCTCTAATGAATGAGGAAACTATAGCTGTCAATTTTCTTTCTTTACAGACTCCATAAATTTTCTGTCTTCCCAAGGGGAAAAGGACAAAAATGAAGGTGAGATAGATAATGGCTTGAATCTAGAGTAGTCCTTCCATTTAATGCAGCAGTGGGTAATGTAGAGCCCTCTAGATGTTGTTGGACTACAACTTGCACCATCCCTGACCATTAGCCATGGTGGCTGGGGCTGATGGGAGTTGGAGCCTGAATGGGAGATGGGAGTTAGCAGCCCTTGATTTAACAGAAGGGGCCCTTCCTTTAGTAGAAAGGCTGGTGTTAACCATAGAATCATAGAATTGTAGAGTTGAAAGGACCCTATGAGGCATTTCTGAAATCCCTCTATATTACAAGGCATAGAACTGTAAGCTAGCATCCAGCGAGTCCCACCTGTGCTTGCAAAACTCTTCAGTACCTGCACTGGGGGATAGCCATGTTTTCCTTTCTTCATCTGTATACCTTTACACCTAATGGGGTGGTTTTGAAGACCTCCAGGGCCCTGTGGGCACTTTTTGAAAGGGTGATCTGCTAGGCACCTAAAACCATGCATCTGCTTGGTAATGATATTTCACTGTTCCCTGCCTCTAAAGCCACTGCACAATATGTACTATCAGAGCATGAGAACCTTTTACCCCTTTGGTTGCTGCTCAGTGGTGGCAGTTGGATAACATCCCTGATTTTCTCTTCTTGCTCATGCTCTCAAATGTTTTCATATTCTTGGTGAATGCCGTGCATATTGATTTTCAATTACAACAGTAACAAAACACATTATTCGCAGATTCAGGTATGTAGCTGTCTTGGTGTGATACAGTCGAAATAAGTTAAAAAATTAAAAAAATTGTCCAGTAGTACCTTAGAGACCAACTAAGTTTGTTCTGGGTATAAGCTTTCATGTGCATGCACACTTCTTCAGATACCACTACACAAGCCTATCAGCTGGCCCAGCAAAAGAAGTCTACCCATCTCTTATGTGACCAACCTGCATAATGATTCAAGGCTGAGAGGATGCTGTGATAAGCCACAAGTTCTGATTGGCAGGCGGAGAACAGGCTTGTGTACCCTACCAAGACCCATCCCTCAATCAGCATTAACATAGCATATACAGTGGTGCCTTGGTTCTCAAACTTAATCCTTTCCAGAAGTCCATTCCAAAACCAAAGCGTTCCAAAACCAAGGCGTGCTTTCCCATAGAAAGTAATGCAAAATGGACTAATGTGTTCCAGACTTTTATAAACAACTCCTAAAACAGCAATTTAACATGAATTTTACTATCTAATGAGACCATTGATCCACAAAATGAAAGCAATAATCAATGTACTGTACTATAAAATAAAGAAGACAGTATTGTAGGTGATAAAAAATAAAATTATTTTTTTTCTTACCTGCACTGAGGATAGTCATTGTTTCCATGGGGGGCTTTTATCCATTTCCGCAGTCACACTATCTTTTTTTTATATAAATATTTTATTAGGTTTTGACAATAAGAAGATTCAAAAGAAGTACAAAAACAAAAAGAATACAAAATTACAAAACACAATAGTACAAACATTAATCACAGAAAAGAAAGAGAAAGAAAGAAAAAAAGACACATATACAGAAAAAACAAAAATTCCCTTTTTCTTAGTTTCTCATCTTTAGTTAACTTATTTTCCTGACTTCCTCACATCTCCTGTTCTTCTATCCCTTTTAAAAATTAGTTCAGCAAATTCATGTCCTGTTAACTTATCTGTTATCTGTCCAAATCATACATTTTAACTTGTTGCTAATACCCCTGCGGTTCATTTCAATGTCCTCAACATTCAAAAATTTTACAATGTTTCTGTAAATAAATTTTAAATTTCGTCCAATCTTCCTCCACCAGCACTTCTCCCTGGTCTCGGATTCTGCCAGTCATTTCCGCCATCTCCATGTAGTCTATTAACTGCATCTGCCAGTCTTCCAGAGTGGGTAGATCTTGTGTCTTCCAATGCTTTGCGATGAGAATTCTTACTGCTGCGGTAGCATACATAAAAAAAGTTCTATCCTCCGCAGTCACACTATCAATCAATCAGTAGCTGAACTGGGTTCCACACAGTCACAAAAACAAATTAACCAAAAAGCCTCAAAAACACAAAATAAATAGCAAAAACAAAGGCACCAAATACAGTGGTACCTTGGTTCTCGAACTTAATCAGTTCTGAAACTGTGTTTGCCTTACGAAATGTTCAAAAACCAAGGCACGGCTTCTGATTGGTGCAGGCACCCCGGAAACAATAGCTGACAAACTGCATCAGACATTCGGCTTCCGAAAAACGTTTGAAAACCGGAACACTTACTTCTGGGGTTTTGGTGTTTGGAAACCAAAGCGTTTGAGAACCAAGGCACTTGAGAACAAAGGTACCACTATACTAGAAAGTTATTTCCTGGTGTTCACTGTCCCTCTCCAGGGCTGACCCTGGCAACAATACTACCTACTACCAAATTCTAGCCTGGATAGCTCAGTTGGTTAGACCAGTGTTTCCCAACTGGTGTTCCGCGGCACACTAGTGTGCCGTGAGACGTTGGCTAGTGTGCCGTGGGAGGGAGGCGGGCGAGTCGGGCGGTGAGAGGCGGCGGCGGCGAGGATCCGCGTCGAACCGGGGGCGGCTCCGCGGTGGTGGTGCCGAGGTTTCTCTCTCCATTCTCCCCTCACACACACACACAGGAAATAACACAGGATCAGCTGACAGGACCCAGCCAATGGGGCGGCGGCGGGGCAGCGCGTGCAAAAGGGAGGAGCGCGAGACAGCGGACGAGGAGGAGGCCGGCATGTCCGGGCAGCAGCAGCAACAACAGCAGCAGCAACTCCCGGCGACGGCTCCTCAAGCCCCGGGCAACCCTACTCCCTCACCGGCCTCGGCCGCCCTCCTGCTCCACCCGCCGCCGCCTCCCCCGCCGCCGCCGGCCACCTCGGCCCCGCCGCCGCCCCCTCCTCCGCCCGCTATCGCCGCCACCACCACAACAGCCGCCACCGCCTCAGCTGCCGCCGTCCCTCAGTCCCTCGCTTTGCTGCCTCCTCCCCCCCCACCCCCAAAGCTTGGAGGTTCCCCGGCAAGGGGGAGGGAAAAAAATTGAAAACTTTCACTTTCATGCGTCCCTCCCAGCGTGATGCTGCGCGCTGACGTCACGGGGCTGTAATGGTGGTGTGCCGCGAGATTTTTTTCCTCAAACAAGTGTGCCTTTGCCCAAAAAAGGTTGGGAAACACTGGGTTAGACCATGGTGCTGATAATGCCCAAGGTCGCAGGTTCGATCCCTGTATGGACCAGCTGCATATTCCTGCATTTCAGGGGGTTGGACTAGATGATCCCCAGGGTCCCTTCCAACTCTACAGTTCTATGATTCTATGATTCTTCCAGATTGTGTAGGCTAGCATATATCCATTCTCCTCCTTCTTTTCCCTTTTAAAATCTCATTTAATGGCATCGAAAGACTCCTCTTTCCGCCGGGCAACTCCTGAAGTGTATTCATGCATGCTGTCAGGATTTTACTCCCGACATTCATTTCTATATGGAAGTTCTCATATGGTGCCCTGAGTCCTTTTTTCCCATCCAAGAGAAAAGTAGCTTATTTTATGGCGCCAAGCAGATTCCACCACAATCATAAAATGTACACGTGGCATAGAAAATTGACAGACTTACTTTTGCTGCAGAAGTTATAACGTCATATCTGTGTTTCCGCCAGCAAAATAGCAAAAAGCTAACTGCAATTTTTCATTTCAGCATGCCCTATTTGGAAGCAAAAGTTTTATTTAACTGGGAAAGAAAAGGTTTTAGTCGGATGTCTTGGCTGTGAAGCTTTTGCACCCCTGCTGTGAAAATCTCCCTTTCCAGCAATGAACTCTTGCAAACAGGAGCCATATTTTACAACTCCTAATAGCAACATACTTCAACCCCTACAGCTACAGTCATCAGAGACAACTGAAGACATCCCCTATGGGTCCACAGATGGACTGTTATTGGTATTCCTACAGAAGGCTAGGTTTGCATGAAGATATCACTTCCCTTGTGGTTGTCTTCCTGTCTGCTGCTGCCTCAAAATCTTCACTCACTGGAATGGAGTTTTACAAATTCCATTCACACTCCTGATCTGAACTTGTCTTTGTACAGTTCTCGGCATTGCCCAGCATGTTTCAGTTTTTACTTAACACTGACAGGGACATTGTTTTTTAAAAGGTGATCCAGCATTTCAAGGAACACAGAATGGACAATTTTATTTCCTTTACCCTTTCCTCACACACATAATTTATCATGAAGCGTTAGAATAGATATTCCAGTCCAATCTACTGGAGATTCTTTAAGAGTCTCCCGCAAGAGGCAAGAGGCTCAACGGAGAGCTTTGAATTTGTAACTTTATGGATGATATGCAACATTATTCAGATATACAATAAACCTGCTGAAATACATGGACTGAAGGACTAAAATCTATTGATTTCAGTATCATCCTCTGTTTTCAAAATTTCCCCTCCTCAACATGCTATTTCTTCAATGGTGAATGACTGATTGCATCAGCAAAAAAACATTTGTGCCCCTAGTTTTTAATAAAAGATTCAGCATGGCCAAGATGAGTTTATGGCTGTCATCTGCTGTCTGGTTTTAAGGGGTGGTACAGCATGCATATGTGGGATGCGGGTGGCGCTGTGGGTTAAACCACAGAGCCTAGGACTTGCCAATCAGAAGTTGGCAGTTCGAATCGACAGGGTTCAGTGCGACGGGGTGAGCTCCCATTGCTCGGTCCCTGCTCCTGCTAACCTAGCAGTTCGAAAGCACGTCAAAGTGCAAGTAGATAAATAAATAGGTACCGCTCCGGCGGGAAGGTAAACGGCATTTCCGTGTGCTGCTCTGGTTCGCCAGAAGTGGCTTAGTCATGCTGGCCACATGACCCGGAAGCTGTACGCCGGCTCCCTTGGCCAATAAAGCGAGATGAGCGCCGCAACCCCAGAGTCAGCCATGTCTGGACCTAATAGTCAGAGGTCCCTTTACCTTTACCTTTACCACGTGCATATGCTTCCCTGTTCCATTTGTTAAGTCTGTCCATCTATCATCTATCTATCTATCTATCTATCTATCTATCTATCTATCTATCTATCTATCTATCGTCGTACCTTGGTTGCCGAACACCTTGGAACTCAAATATTTCGGCTCCTGAACAATCAAAAACCAGAAGTGAGTGTTCCGGTTTTTGAACAATTTTCGGAAACCGAACATCCGGTCTGGCTTCCGATTGGCTGCAGGACACTCTTGTAGCCAATCGGAAGCCGCATCTTGGTTTTCTAACAGTTCTGGAAGTCGAACGGGTTCCTGGAATGATTCTGTTTGAGAACCAAGGTACGACTGTATCTATCTATCTGTCTATAATCTAATCTATCTATCTATCTATCTATCTATCTATCTATCATCTATCTATCTATCTATCATCTATCTATATCAGCTATCAATCTTTTTCCAATTTCCCACTTTTGAATTTACTTTAAGAAATTTCTATCCCATCCAGCAATGCTGGTGCTGGGAGGGTAACGCCATACACTGCCACTGCTCTTGCATATTTCCCCCCCTGATATTATTCCTGTGTGTGCCCTACCACAAGTGCCACTACTGTGCAATAAATCACTGAAGCAGGAGAAGAATGTATAAAATATAAAATGCAGCATTACAGTGGGACATTAAAACTCCCACCAAATTTTGAAGAAGCCTCCTGAATCTCTCTAGGGAGGAGTTCCACAATTAGGAGGGCACAACTACAAAGTAAACCCCCTCCACATACTTCAGTTCCATGCTTCTGCAGGCAAGATACAGATCAAGGTATCCTTCAGGTAACCTAGTCCCAAATGTCATAGCAATCACTAGCTAGTTGAACTGCACCTGGAAATGAGCAGGAAACCAGTGCATAGTTAGAAGTGCAGAAATAATCTATTCCAGATGCTGTGTTTTGCATCAGCTGGAGTCTCCAAATGCTCCTCAAGGGAAGCTTCATGTGCAATGTTTTACTGTAGGCCAGTCTGCATGTGATAAGGGTATGAAGAAGAAGAAGAAGAAGAAGAGTTTGGATTTGATATCCTGCCTTTCACTCCCCTTCAGGAGTCTCAAAGCGGCTAACATTCTCCTTTCCCTTCCTCCCCCACAACAAGCACTCTGTGAGGTGAGTGGGGCTGAGAGACTTCACAGAAGTGTGACTGGCCCAAGGTCACCCAGCAGCTGCATGTGGAGGAGTGGAGACACGAACCCGGTTTCCCAGATTACGTGACTACCGCTCTTAACCACTACACCACACTGGCTCTCGATGAGTGACAGTGGCCAGATAGCAACCATTGCAAGGAGGGCTCAGTTGATGCTCTCGAGGTCAAGCAACCATATTCTGGAATCCTATACATTTCCTGGCCCAGCCACTGGTATGCTATCCTATGGCATGGTGTAATGGCACGATCCACTCCAGGAGAAGAAGAGGAGGAGGAGGAGGAGGAGGAGGAGGAGGAGGAGGAGGAGGAACAGGAGGAGGAGGAATTTGGACTTGACATCCCGCCTTTCACTCCCCTTAAGGAGTCTCAAAGCAGCTAACAATCTCCTTTCCCTTCCTCCCCCACAACAAACACTCTGTGAGGTGAGTGAGGCTGAGAGACTTCAGAGAAGTGTGACTAGCCCAAGGTCACCCAGCAGCTGCATGTGGAGGAGCAGGGACGCGAACCCGGTTCACCAGATTACGAGTCTACCGCTCTTAACTACTACACCATGCTGGAGGAAAAGCCCAACCTTAGTGCCTCGTCAGTTTGCAAGGAGCTCATCTTCACAGGCTCTCCTTCTGGAACCTCTACCATATGAAGTAAGGTGGTAAGAGATTTCCAGGGTCACCGGCAGAGAGTCTTTCATTTCACCTCCTTGCTACTCACTCCTCTGCTCTCCCACCGTAAGCATTACCAGTCAAAATTCATGCACGAAAAACATATGCTCCTCTGATTAGAGCTCAGATTGCTTAAGGGCAATGTAGGTTATAATAACCTATGCACACCTGCATGCGACTACATTCCACAGAACTAGTGAGACTCTCTTCTGAGTACACATGCATAGGATCGCACTGTTAGAAAGCTTCAGAATGCATGGTTGCTCCCAAGATACCCACTAGGTGGCACTTCTGCACCTCTTCACTTAATGTATCTGTGCACTCAAGGTATATAAGGTCTTGGAAAATTCCTTGGTGCAATCAACTCCAGCCATTTTTCATGATATTTTGAAACTGCAATGTATCCCCTAGTGAGGATTATGTACACAAAGCAGTGCTGTGTGCCTATGATGCCGAAGAGAATAGTTTTGTGTGTGTGAAATCTAAATATATGTTTGATGGGGGGTAAATAATGCGTGGAATTTCTGCTCAGCTTTGATACAAAGTGGATAGAGAAAAGTTTTCCTCCCTCTCATATGACCCTAGAATTCATGGGCATCCAGTGAAGCTGAATGTTGGATGATTCAGGACAAATAAATGAAAGGACTTCTCTACACAGCACAAAATTAAACTATGCCGTTGTCAGGGTCTGGACCAAAGGGGACAAGATGGAGGAGGAATGGTGGAGATTCCCCCCCCACCCCGGCTTCTCCTGGTGCTTTCAGAGAATTAAAAGGCAGTATTGATTTACAGCAGGAGTTTGAGGAGGGTCACAGTGCAGAAAAAGGTGAACAGAAGAGTTGGGAGGTGTTAGGAGAAGGGGGAAGAGAGGCAGAGCCAGAGTAGCCAGCTGACACATTGTCACTTCCAAGTATTTCTGACCCCCCTTCTCCCAGAAGTCGGCATTTGTTAAGAGTGCAAGAGCAAAGGACCCAGAGACAGTTGGCCACAGGCAGATACCATAAGGGGAAATGCTGGAGGGAAGGAAGGGAGGAGGAGCTCAGTTGGAGCAATGCCATTATCGGTAGGCAGACTGCTTTCCTTTGTCTCTCACTATGATGAATGAATGAACTCGTTAGAAAGGACTCTACCTTGTTTTTCTCTGCTTCTTGCTGCCACCAGGCAAGGGATAGAATTCCTGAAGCCTGACAGCAGTGATGGCCACCAACTTGGATGGCAGCCAAAGAGGAGTAGAAAAAATCATGAAGAATGAGGCTACTAGCTATCATGGCTATGGATGGGGGCAGCTCCTGCTTACAGGGCCGTTTGGTTGGCCACTGTGAGAACAGGATGCTGGAATAGATGGGCCATTGCAGTGGCGTAGCGTGGGGGGTGCAGGGGGGTGCAGGGGGGCCGGCCGCACCGGGCGCAACATCTGGGGGTTAGGGGGCGCAAATCCACGGGTTAGGGGGCACAAATCCACAGGTTAGGGGGCGCAAATCCACGGGTTAGGGGGCGCAAATTACTTGCCTTGCCTCGGGTGCTGACAACCCACGCTACGCCACTGGGCCATTGGCCTGACCTAGCAGGCTCTCCTTACATTCTTATGCTATATTAAATCCCTCTTCATGGTGGGGGGATAAATCCCCATGGCTATCAGAAGTATCTTAATAAGTGAATTATTTAATAGAACTTCAAAAATGCTTCATTTTGCAGGGCTTTGCTCTTTATGTGATTGATCGACACGGCGTATACAAGATCATATATCTTACACATAACATTTTAAAAGAATATTAAGAAATGATTGTATTCTTGCCTTTATTTGAAGAGGAGTTTCCCCCCCCCCCTATAATATTTGTGTGGGAAAGGGGACTTGATATCTCACAAGTTATGCAATCTGAGTGTTCATTTATCATTTAGCACTAGGACGGGAGAGAGCCAATTGAAGAGTAATCTGACCAAACAGTAATGGCAAGCAGAATCATGTTGTACCAAGAAGCCACCTTCCCAACAGCAACGCCATTTGCTGTTCACCTGGACAGTACTGGGGTGAAGTTGGGTATCTTCAGCCTAATATGTATTCACTGTGCTTACTTTGTCATGTGAACCAAAATGTATCAGCCTCTCCGTACAAGCTAGTTTTACAGGGGCTAAAAATAGTACACCGAACTAAGCCTAGAAAGCTAGATTTTGTAAAAGTCTGCAGAGAGGTAATGCACTTATTCACCAAAACCTCATTAACCTAAGGAGTTACAGCGCTCTGGAGATAAAAGCATAAGTTGGAACATGTGGCAGGTCTTAGTTAAGCCTGATATTCATTTCCAGGTCCCGTGTTTCAGAAGAAAATGTTAAATATTTCCCCGAAGAGCTGGAAAGTTACACTTTCTCCATCCCATGTACAATTAATGATGGCAGGGAATATAGAACCTTCGATAAATGCTCTGAAGTATAGCTGAATAGATGGAGAGTTGTTTATTACTTGTACTCTTGGGGAAAATCAACAACACTCCTTCAATGACCCCAGTAAAGCTGAACTATTTGCAGGTATATAGATTTTAGGCAACTGCTGCAGTTGTCAATACTCTTCTTGCTAAGCCTGGTGGGTGTCTCACACAATGAAGAGTTTAATAAATATATAAAGAAATGTCAATAAAAAATTACTTTAATTTTGGAAAACCGTGTCTGGAAACTGTTCAGTTTTAGTGGCACTGTGGGAAAGAACCATGGGTGAAATTATCTTGTGTACCCACCTTGATTTTCAAATTAAAACAGTTGTACAAGACCAACAACAACAATAATCACATAATAGGCTTAGCATATAATACCAGAAAAAAATGATACTGTATCTGATTTGTAGTTAGGTTCTGATTTATTAGCCAGCGTTGTATAGCATATTTGGATCAGGATATTTCTGTATTTAGACACATCTGTAATGAATGTGCAGATGGTGCAGCTAGCCAATGCTAGGGACAGCTTTTTCCTAAAGCTTTTTCCCTTTCTGACTTCTTAGACTTGTAAACAACAAAGAACAACAGCACTGTCAGGAATGAGACAGCTCTCAGTGAAGGTTGGCAGCAGGCTGCAGAAAGCAGTCAGGAGCAGAGAAGCTTAGGGGTTAAACCGGCTGAACAGCAACCCGCTCCATCTCCTCCACCCCTAGGAATGCCAGTTGCCAAGAGAATAACTGATAACGGGGGAGAGAGGGAACACTGCCAAAACTCTCCAGAAGAGCGAACAGGCAGGAAAATACACGTTGACAGTTTGTCAAGATAGGAGGAAGTCGGAGCTGAGCCAATCAGTCCACGGAGTCGTCATATGGGAGGGTTGTTAGACAGGAAGCAAAACAAAAGGCTCAAAGGACGCTGGTTCAGTATATTCTGCAGAAACCGGAAGGAAAGTTCAGAAGGGTCATCTTGACTGATGATGCCAGAGGCTTGTTACAGCCATACGGAGCTATCTGTTTGGTTTTTTGTTTTCGCAATAAATCCTCTTTTTTAATTAACGACGCTTACTGTGTTATCAAGCCGGGAACTTGGCCACATGACAAGCACAAGTACAACTGTGATGATATCACTTGGAGGGGAGAAAATCAGTGCACCCAATAAAGGTTCTAGAGTAGATGCACTTGGACAGTGCCCTCTTAGGAGAATGGACACATTGCCAGAAATTCATTACCCTAGATAATTCAATGGTTTTATTCAGATAGAATGTTAAAGGACCTCCTGAACATTTTACAAGGTTAGCCTAAAATCCGCTCTTGTTTTATGGAGCAAATCCAAACTGACTAGGGTTTAGCATACATGATTCGCTGTCTCCTCCCATACCATTCCCAATCTCTATGGGAATGGCCATTCTCCTTGTTCCAACTATAGCTGAGGCACAGTAAGGATGAGAGAGAGGGCTTTCTCAGTGGCTCTGTTTAGTTAAACCTTCCCTGTTCTGGCTTCCCGAAAATAATTCAGGGAGCTTCAATTTGTTAAGGGTGCTGAGAATGGTTAGAAGACCCCTATTCACCCTCCAAGAGCTACAGTTCCCAGAGTAGTGTAACAATCAATCTGTCACCACTAGGAACTTTGGGAAGTGGAGCTCTGTAAGGGAAACAGCATTTTCACAAGAATCCTCAGTTCCCTTAGCAAGCTGCAGCTCCCATAATTATTGAGGGAAGCCATGACTGTTTAAAGCATCATAGTGCTTTAAACGTGTGGTGGAAATGTGGCCATCGTCTCTGATTCTGCAAAGTAAGTAAAAAGCAATCTATTCTGTCTGTTCAAGCTATACAGAACTTGCTTTCTGCATAAGGATATAGTCAAGTAAAGCTAGAGAAGCTTGTGAGAATTATTTCCTGCTACATAATTATGTTGGCCACTTCTATGCAGGTGAGATGAGAACCATGTAACCTGCCCATTTTATATTTCTAATTACTGATTGTTGTTCTCACATCCTCGCACACACAGGTAGGAAAGGACCCCTTTTCAGTTGTCATGGATTCATTTTGAGTTGCCTCATTTGAGCTAAGCAGCAAGGTTTAAAAAAATAATATTATTAGAGTAGAAACACTGCTTAGCAAGTGGATAGATCAGTCAGAGACAGTGGCGTAGCGTGGGTTGTCAGCACCCGGGGCAAGGCAAGTAATTTGCGCCCCCTAACCCGTGGATTTGCGCCCCCTAACCCGTGGATTTGCGCCCCCTAACCCGTGGATTTGCGCCCCCTAACCCGTGGATTTGCGCCCCCTAACCCTAACCCCCAGATGTTGCGCTCAGTGTTGCTGGGCCCCCCCTGCACCCCCCACGCTATGCCACTGGTCAGAGACCCCAAAGAAGCATACAAAAACAGCACTGCTCCCACCCTGTTTTATTAGTAAATTATCTTGCTCATCGGTTTTAGCTGGTAATTTGCTTCATCCTGTCTCCTCCTCTAACAAACAGAAGCAAGATTCTTCTGCTGTCCTTTCCAGTTTCATGATTTCCAAAAGTCATAAACAGGAATCAGGAATTCAGAAAAGTAGATAATATCCTGTTGATATTTCAGTTACTGAGGCTCACTTGCCTGGAAAGAAAGAAGGCCCATTAAAATCAATGAGCCTTCCTTCTGAGTAGATGGCATAGGTTTGCATTGGGTAAATGTCTATACCTATACTCCTCTGCAAACTTGAACACAATGAGGCTTCTTTCGGAATAAATAGGTACTGGACAATGGTTGCAGTGCTGGGGATGAGATATGAGTTTTGTTGTAGATACAATATAGAAGGTGTGGCACTGGCAATATATACGTTGGAAACTGAGATCTGGTCTTTAATTGACTAGCACTAGTTAGCTTGGATTAGGCTGTCTGGTTGAAAACAGAAGGTGCCAAACCGTCTAACCAGAAGTTCAGGCAAAACAAGTACCTAAAGAAAGAAAGAAAGAAAGAAACAGTGGAGGAGGCTAACTAAGTCTTGCTCCTGAAGATGTTCTTGAAGATTAGCAGATTTGGTTTTTTTGAAGAACAACCACAACCCAGAGCTTAAGTTCAGATTAAAATGCTTAGCTCAGGAAAAGATCGATACCTGTATGAGTTATACCCCAATCCTAATTGCATTTGTTGAAGTTTTAGACTCACAGAAATCAATGGAATGTACTTCCACGCAAGCAGAGGAGTCCAGAGAAATTTAATTATGGTTAAGTCCCATAAATTGAATGGAATTTAAACATATATTGAAGCATTTATGTCCTTTGATTTCGATCAATGGAGTTCAGAGAACGTACATCATTCCGAAATCCTATTGAAATCAATAGGACTTAGGCTGATTTGCATGTTGGCCTCTTGCAGTGAAACTCTCTATATGTTCACTCAGAAGCACATCCCATTGACTTCAATGAGGATGACTCTCAGTTAAGTTGGTGTAGGACTGAAGCCTAAATGAGGAAAAGGTTTATTCCAAATCTCTTCCTGCCCATCCCCCAGTGTCCTGACCAATGGGAACTTGTGCTCTATGTGGTACCCAGCTTCACTGGTTGATGAGGGAAAGGTTATACTCCCTTCATCCAAAGACCAGTGCAAATAAAAGCTACTTGGTACACAGTTCTTAATGCAAGAACATGCAGCTCTTCAGTTTAAGAGCCCAAGGTGTGCCTCAAGCCTCCAGTGCAGTTAAACAGAAGCCCTTGCTTTTACCATTAAGAAGGAATTGTTCCATGCTGGTTTCTAAAAAGTAAATAAAGCTCTTCTTTTAGAAACCATGTGGTCCTTTCAAACTGCCTTTCACAGCACATAACTAGATGTGCTTTTAGCTGGTTCCAGAAAAAGAACAGTGGCCTTTATAACCTATCTGTGCACTGCAGGGATCATAACTGTACCTATCCCCAGATTTCTCTGTGCCTCTTGCAATGTGCCATAAATCCTCTGGTGAATCTTATTTACACTGCGGGTTTCTTAAGGAAAAAAAATATTGAAAGGGAAACATGGTTCTGTAGAATCCCAAAGCCAGGATGCCATAGCACGCAAGCTCAAAGGACAACAGAATTGATCCTCATTAAACCGTTCATAGATGTGAAATTTTAACTACCTTAATGCTTCTCCATCAAAGATGTTGCTGTATTCCACAGAATAGTGCTGTGGTGACCTTACTGATTGATAAGAGAGGGCATTTCAGTGCAGTCAAGACTGACTCAGTAAGGTAAGCCACCTAAGATATGAGCTGCAAACTGGACACAAGCTCAATTCTGATTAAGGTGTGTGTGTGTGTGTGTGTGTGTGTGTAAATTCATATTCTATCATTTTTTTTAATTCCCTTGAATTAATTTTTTCTTGAATGCCCATGAAAATACATTTAACAAGCTTGTAAAACATCTTCCCACTTTGCAAATGTTTATCTTCAATATGATTTGACTTAATACATATTCTCAAACAGTGAGGAACCTTTGCCTCTTTAGGTATTAATATATTCAAGTAACTGTTATTTGATAAAACATATTCTTATATCCGCCTCTGCTTAATATCAAGGCAAAAAATTTAAATTTTAAATGTGCTCTACAGGGCGTGTGAAGGATGAAAGGGGAGAAAGATTTCCATTGATAACTATTGTTTCATATTCAGTGCCAGCATTTTATTTGTTAGTTTCTGCTAATTGAATGCACATTATCAAAGGAAAACATCTGCTAGAAACATTCCTGCCAATCAGTTAAGTAATATAACAGGCTATGTAATTATCTTATTACTCAGATGATAAAAGCTTACCTTATTGCCATCCTTGCTCTTTGTTTTTCCTCTAGGGGGAAAGGTGGAAAGAGCTGAAGTTCATCAGATACACTGCCTCCATAGCAGAGCTACATACACTGGCAAATATATGAGTTCCAGTAGAATTCAAATTATGCAAAATTCTGTGTTAAAAACCCCCATTTTCCTCCACCACACCCACACGTCCAGCCACTTTTGTAGTTCTCTGAGTGCAACAATGCAGAAATTATGCTTTGGAATGCATAAAAACAAGGGCTTTCAGCTGATCCCTGTACCATTCCTATTGCATGGTAAGGACATTAAGATTAACAAATGGAACCCAGGTAGTCTTGCCAGAGCTTGATTACTGTTACCTTCAACATCAACTTCATTGGACTGGTCATCCATCAACGGTGTCTCCAATAAATTTTACACATCACTTGGGAAGACAGGCGAACTAATACCAGTGTACTGGAAGAAGCAAAGATGGTTCTTCAACATCAACTTCATTGGGCTGGTCATGTTGTGCGGATGCCTGATTATCGTCTTCCAAAGCAACTCTATTCCAAACTTAAAAATGGAAAGTGTAATGCTGGTGGTCAACAAAAGAGGTTGAAAGACTGTCTCAAGACAAATTTATAAAAATGTAGTATAAACACCAACAATTGGGAAATACTTGCCTGCAAGCGCTTCAATTGGAGAACAGCCTTTACTTGAACTCAGGACGCAAGGGAGAAATGTGCTAAGAGGAAGGCACGCTTGGCAAATCCACACCGTGATCAACTCCTGTCGGGAAACCAATGTCTCCACTGTGGAAGGACGTGTGGATCCAGAATTGGCCTCCACAATCACTTACGGACTCATTGTTAAAACCATGTTTATGGAAGACAATGTTACTCGGTTACAAGGGATCGCCAAAGAAGAAAACTGTTACCTTGTAATGATGTAGATCTGGACTGTTTCTTCGGTAGCGCTGATGTTACGGAATACACTCCCTGCTGAAATACAAGAAGGCCCATCTGTACTGCCATACCACCAGCTTCTGAAGATGCGTGCAGTAGTTTACACAGGTATTTCCTTGACCTCTCAACCTGAGCCTTCCATTTTAATTGCAACAGAAGTCATAGTCAATTTCCCACAGGAGATGAATGTCATGCAAATTTACAGCAGGAACATAGTATGAAGAACGAACCAATCACACACAAACAAAAGTCTCTGCTGGCATTCTAATAAAGCAGCTCAGAATTTACCGTACTTATGAAGAAGTTGGAGCACAGCAGGCAGGAATTCTGCAAAATGAAAACTCCTAACCAACCATTTAAACCATTGTAAACATACTCAGTAGGTGGTTTTTTTTGTTTGTTTTTTGTGAAATTGAACATTGCACATTTATGGAAAAATTCAATGCCTGTGAAAGTTGGTTGGGGGGGGGGGGTTGTCCAGAAAATTAAACCTTACAAAAATTTGGTGCAGCTGCTCTTTCAAAACTCAGTTGCTTAAAAATCAAGGGCAAATTGCTTCTCAGAGCTTAGTGTGTCCTGGACAGTTTTGTATAAATGTAGACCTTTCTTGGAATACACATTGCTTATGGATATATTTTTATGGAAATAAGTCAAAGCTGAACTTTTCAGAGTATTTGGCTTTGTACTAACATTGCTTACAATTCCGTAGTTCAAAAAGAGGAAGAGATTATCCTAGCAACTCTTTTTAGAAATATTGCAGCTTATATGACCTTTCTAGCAGAGTAACATTCCATCATATCAGTGTCCAAAATTGCAATTAAAATAGGCATCTCAGTCATAAACCAGTGAATAAACCAATTCTTTGGCTTCTAAATTGATTTTAAACAGCTTGACACATTTTCAGTTTCATTCAACGTGTTGTGGATTTTGATGCATACATGTTCATTTTAATAAGTCACTCTTCCCTTAAATTGCCTATTTTCCCCCAGTTGTTTTTTTATTCTCAGAACACAGACTCAATCTCATTATTTCCCCGAACACGGTCGTTTTTACACACTGGTCCTCACAGTGAGCAAATAAATCAATGTGGGAACTTTTTCTTTTACATATTACAGTTTCATTTTCCAAAGTAGACTTTTCATTGCTAATTTACGTTGCCGAATCACATCTTGCCTCAAAGCTGAAACTCAAAGGGAGTCTTTCATACGTTCCATGTATCAAAAAATAAATAAACAATAAAAAGTAAATGATAACAAAATAAATAATAGGCAAATATGAAATTCACGGGGGGGGGGGAATCAATAAGTGCTTTAGAATTTCGTATCTTTACACTTCCATACTTTCACAATTTTCAGGTGGGATTCAATCACAGTGTGGGGAGTCAAATAAACTCAGCCTCTGGCCAACTGCTTCTATCAGTATCACTTGCACCAGGACTTTGTCCTCTATGCATGGCGCCAGCATGTCATCACATGAAGCTTTAGAAGGTAATGATGTGAGCCCATCAACAGCAAAGGCTAGTGGATCAGTGTTGCATTCTTGGGGTTAGCTGTGCCCTTTGCATATAAGGCAGTTTAGAAGTCTTGGGTGTGCTAGCAACATGACCAGGGAGGTATGTCTTTCTTTATGAAATCTCTACCCCTCCCTCCTTGGGCCCATGGACCAGTCAGGGTAGCATACAAGAATCACAGTGCAATAAAACTATAGTAAGGCACAGTAACAATAATACAGCAATAAAAACACTTGATAAACACAACATTAACAATGCATAAAAAAGCAACAATGGCAGTGACTGCAAAGTTAAGCAGAGCTTCAGCTGTAAATGAGCCTACCAAGCCTACAGTGCAGATTTAGATAATGTGTTAAAAAAAAAGGCTAATTCCATCACAGCAGGGTCGGGCAAGCTTTTTCCTGCCAAGTGCTGCATTCCTTCACGAGTTACCTGTCAGGCAACTGAGGTGGAATCAGGCAGTAGGTGATGCCAGAAGTGGGTGAGAACTTCCCTTCTTTCTCTCTTTTCCTGACCCAAAGGGCTGCTAAGTGAGGGACAGGGTGCTCTCTTGCTGCAGGTCTGAACTTGCAGAGGGCTTGGAAAATGTGGCCAAGGGTCACATCAATTAAACTGAGGGCTAAATACAAGTTGCCTATTCCTGCATTACAGGGATGGAAACAACAAGAAGAAAAACAAATCAGTTCAAGATCGCAGACAGTGACGCATATGGAAAATTAATATGGGAAATGTCCTCTGCCAATGAGCAATGCCAACAAAGGTCCGTATAGCTATGGTTTTCCCAGTAGTGATGTATGGAAGTGAAAGCTGGACCATAAAGAAGGCTGATCGCCGAAGAATTGATGCTTTTGAATTATGGTGCTGGAGGAGACTCTTGGGAGTCCCATGGACTGCAAGAAGATCAAACCTATCCATTCTTAAGGAAATCAGCCCTGAGTGCTCACTGGAAGGACAGATCCTGAAGCTGAGGCTCCAGTACTTTGGCCACCTCATGAGAAGAGAAGACTCCCTGGAAAAGACCCTGATGTTGGGAAAGATGGAGGGCACAAGGAGAAGGGGACGACAGAGGACGAGATGGTTGGATAGTGTTCTCGAAGCTACCAGCATGAGTTTGACTAAATTGCAGGAGGCAGTCGAAGACAGGAGTGCCTGGCGTGCTCTGGTCCATGGGGTCACGAAGAGTCGGACATGACTAAACGACTAAACAACAACAATGAGTAATGCTTCAGTGAAAAGACATCTTTGACTGGCAGGTATATATTTTTAAGAGTGCTGAAGCCCATAGGTGACCATGGTGGATACACTAATTTCATTTGTCCAACTTATCAATCAATATTTTCAGGTTTCTGAAGTCCTGTTTGACCTTGGGATGAGTATATATACCCCATGGGCACTTACATCCCGGTCATACCACCTTCAGTCCTTTGAAACTATAATCTCTCCCACCTACCTTGATAGTTAGTACTGTACTTGGTATAGAAATGTAAGAAGTCAGATCACTTGTCCATCTAACTCAGTGTCTGCTCTAGCCCTATCTGGAAATGCCAGTGATTGTACCTGGGATCATCTGCAAAATGAAGGTGCTATACCACTAAGTTATGGACCTTCCACCAATATACACTTGGCTTGCTTAGCTAAATGCAGTGCTTGGTTACTGCCACATTACAGATCAAGCGCTTGGGTCCACCACTAAATATGAGCGATGCTTTCGGGGTGATGTGTCCAATTCAGAACCAGTTAAGAACAAGTGTTGTTTCACTCCTATGACATTCAAGCTTCACACGTCTAATCAAACTGATGGGAAAGGAGTTTACTCTTCTCCTAGTGATGTATGAGACATGAAATGAATTTCATGCACAATTAAAACCTCGCCACTCTTTGATTTGTCATAATTTATAAGCTGTTTCGAGAAGCAGTATGGTGATTGCCCTGTATGACTACTCTGTAAAAAAGCTCATTGGGGGGAACACCAAAAAGGTTTAAGTAATGTCATATTAGACATATCAGCCCTTAAGCACCTTTTAATGGCAACATTTAACAGCTTTTATACTTTTGACAATGAATTAGATGCACCAACACTGACACGTCCCGCATTAATGTGCCATAAATAACATGTAAAAGTCTATTAAGCTAGTGATGAGTGATCAAGAAGTGTCTGAATTTGGGGAGTAGAGAGTGTCTTATAGACCTGCCCTTTGAGGTGCTGAGCAAAGCAATTTCCTCCGTACTCTCCAAAGACAGTGGGGACTTTGCCAGAGGTTGCCAGAAGGGACTTCGTGGGATCTCGCTTTTAATTCCTATTCTATGGGAAAGGCGAGAATGAAACTGGCTGTCATTAAAGCCCATACTGATGTATTTTATGTTCCCAATCATAGCGGAGGTGACTTTTGCTCAAACAGTATATTTCCGTGCCACTAGGGGATCCCTTTGCATTCAATTTTGCTGTAATAATATAGAGCTTCATTTTCTTCATTTATGCCATTTTAGTTGCTGTGGGAAAGATATTAAGAAAGAAAGAAATAGCTATCTGGAATGAGATTATGGCAACACGATAAATTTCAAAGCCCTTGGCTCCATCTTTATGTTTTGTTCTTCCACATAGGAAGCCCACGAAAAAAAAAAAAGCTTTGTGACAGAGCCCCCATAAATATTTTATATACTGCATTGTTTTCGAAGCTTCATCTTACTATCATGGGCACTAGTCAACAAGCACTATTTTCTGAGCTGTAAAACATATTGAATATTGGCTCTTCAGAATGACTAAACATGCAGTAACCATTGCTCTTTGAAGAATCATGAGTGCAGTAGCTGAAAGTTAGCTCATCTTTGGACTCACCTTGAGAAGACGATATATTCACAGTATCCTATGGATTGTTAAGCCATGCACAATGGAGCTGCTCCAGTGTAAATGAGGGAATAAATCTCTCTCTCTTTTTCCTACTGAACAGCATAGCTGCTCCTGCTACTACTACTACCACCACTACTATTATCAAATTTATATACCACTTAATTGCCAAAGGCTGAATTCTCATGTGGAGTTTATTCCACTACTTTTACTGATTATAAGGCTAGTGTTTCTGTCCCGTTTTCTAACATCCCTTCCACACTGCAGTACCTATATGCTGCTACATCATGCTAAATTTCATTCACACCAGTTGTACTGCCGTGTGAAAGGAAGGTCAGAAATTGGGACAGAAGCGCTACCATTATAATCATCACCTGTGCTCAACAGTAGAGGAAAGCAATTTCTGCAAGGGAGGGCAGTCGGCTAAAGAATGGCTGGCTTAAGGTGCTTGTTCTCTTGGCGGCTGATGGCCTTTTCTGTGCACACCTTCCCTTGGCAGAAGTTTGACAGCAACAGTAAGCTGGAGAAAGAGGATGTGGAACCCTGTGCGCAGCCCTACACAAAATTCCAGCAGTTTTCCAGGTTTCCAGATACACAGATGGTTTGTTTCTTACAGAATCAAGTAGCATGGAAATGAGTGCTAAACATGTGCTATATCCCATTAGTTTTGCTGGCCAGTTGCTCAGCAATATTTACATTGCGAGTGAGTGACACCTGTGTGCAAAAGTGCCAACTCCCAGGGAACCTGGGTGCCCAAACACCCACAAAATTCCCCATGAAGGGGCTGGGCACCCACAAATTTCAGTGCCAGAGCCATGCACTCTGCATGACACCCATGGCCTTGTGCACCCATTCTGCATGGCACCCAAGCTGGCACTCTTGCCTGTGTGCTCTTCAGGGTATCCTTTGCCTGCACCTGGAGTGGGAAAGCTTTTTTCAGCTTAAGGGCTGCATTCCCTTGTGAGCAACCCCTGGGAGAGTTGCGTGCCAGTGGTGGACTAGGTCAGAAATTCTGGACATATGGCAACCTTAGAACAGGCAACATTCCATCTATGCAAGAAGCAGCCGTCTGTGCACACAAACACCCCTCTCCATCTCAGCAAGCCAAAGGCATTATCATAGCTTAAGGGTACAACCCAGCCAGGTAAAAGTACTCAAGATGGGTGCACAGCCGTGCAAGTGAGGGGCACAGCCTGGAAAAGGGTGCGGCCTGAGCCAGAGGTGGACTTTGGTAGTCTTTCATGCGAGGCCAAAATATGGCGCCCTAAGGGGATCTTCTTAAGCATGGGTAGGCAAACTAAGGCTCGGGGGCTGGATCCGGCCCAATTGCCTTCTAAATCCAGCCCACGGACGGTCCAGGAATCAGACTGTTTTTACATGAGTAGAATGTGCCCTTTCATTTAAAATGCATCTCTGGGTTATTTGTGGGGCATAGGAATTTGTTCATTTTTCCCCTTTCAAAATATAGTGCAGCCTCCCGACAAGGTCTGAGGGACAGTGGACTGCCCCCCTGCTGAAAAGGTTTGCTGACCCCTGTTCTTAAGTATGCCCTGTGCAAGGGGAAAACACTCACACTGCCCTAAATCTGGTGCTGCCTACTTAGAAAGAGTGGATTGGAGAGCTAGACACACACACCAGGCCTGAGTTCCCTACTCACACAGCAACTACCGTATTTTTCGCCCTATAAGACGCACTTTTCCCCCTCCAAAAATGAAGGGGAAATGTGGGTGCGTCTTATGGGGCGAATGCAGGCTTTCGCTGAAGCCTGGAGAGCGAGAGCGGTAGGTGCGCACCGACCCCTCTCGCTCTCCAGGCTTCGCGGACCTCTCCCCAAGCAGCGGGAATGCTCCCGCTGCTTGAGGAGAGTTGCCGGCATCCCGAAGCCTGCGCGCGCTGATCCCAGCGCCGGCAGGCTTCGCGGATCTCTCCGCAAGCAGCGGGAACGTTCCCGCTGCTTGGGGAGAGTTGCAGGCATTCCAAAGCCTGCCCGCGCTGATCCCAGCGCGTGCAGGCTTCGCGGATCTCTCCGCAAGCAGCGGGAACGTTCCCGCTGCTTGGGGAGAGTTGCAGGCATCCCAAAGCCTGCCCGCGCTGATCCCAGCGCGTGCAGGCTTCGCGGATCTCTCCGCAAGCAGCGGGAACGTTCCCGCTGCTTGGGGAGAGTTGCAGGCATCCGGAAGCCTGCCCGCGCTGATCCCAGCGCCGGCAGGCTTCGCGGATCTCTCCGCAAGCAGCGGGAACGTTCCCGCTGCTTGGGGAGAGTTGCAGGCATCCCGAAGCCTGCGCGCGCTGATCCCAGCGCCTGCAGGCTTCGCGGATCTCTCCGCAAGCAGCGGGAACGTTCCCGCTGCTTGGGGAGAGTTGCAGGCATCCCGAAGCCTGCGCGCGCTGATCCCAGCGCCGGCAGGCTTCGCGGATCTCTCCGCAAGCAGCGGGAACGTTCCCGCTGCTTGGGGAGAGTTGCAGGCATCCCGAAGCCTGCCCGCGCTGATCCCAGCGCCGGCAGGCTTCGCGGATCTCTCCGCAAGCAGCGGGAACGTTCCCGCTGCTTGGGGAGAGTTGCAGGCATCCCGAAGCCTGCCCGCGCTGATCCCAGCGCCGGCAGGCTTCGCGGATCTCTCCGCAAGCAGCGGGAACGTTCCCGCTGCTTGGGGAGAGTTGCAGGCATCCCGAAGCCTGCCCGCGCTGATCCCAGCGCCGGCAGGCTTCGCGGATCTCTCCGCAAGCAGCGGGAACGTTCCCGCTGCTTGGGGAGAGTTGCAGGCATCCCGAAGCCTGCGCGCGCTGATCCCAGCGCCGGCAGGCTTCGCGGATCTCTCCGCAAGCAGCGGGAACGTTCCCGCTGCTTGGGGAGAGTTGCAGGCATCCCGAAGCCTGCCCGCGCTGATCCCAGCGCCGGCAGGCTTCGCGGATCTCTCCGCAAGCAGCGGGAACGTTCCCGCTGCTTGGGGAGAGTTGCAGGCATCCCGAAGCCTGCCCGCGCTGATCCCAGCGACGGCAGGCTTCGCGGATCTCTCCGCAAGCAGCGGGAACGGTCCCGCTGCTTGGGGAGAGTTGCAGGCATCCCGAAGCCTGCCCGCGCTGATCCCAGCGCGGGCAGGCTTCGCGGATCTCTCCGCAAGCAGCGGGAACCACCGCTGGGCTCCCACGGCTTGCAGAGAGCTGCCTGTTTGCGGGCTGGGGTCGGGGGAAGCTCGGGCTGCCCCAGCCCCGCGCCTGGGGGGGAAATAATTTTTTTCCTTTATTTCCCCCCCAAAAAACTAGGTGCGTCTTATGGGCCGGAGCGTCTTATGGGGCGCAAAATACGGTATTTTTGCACCTCCTTGTAGCAGAATTCATGAATTGTTCTAGAGATGCCAATATGGGGGGGGGGCATGCAATGCCCCTCCCCACTCCAGTTCTTTACACAGGGAATTATTCTTCACATGCACTTATCTATCTGGTTGTCATGATTTGTAAAAGAAGGCCAATGCATCCATTTATGTAGAACTATATAAAAGGATTAGGACAGCTGTTGGAGAAAGAAATTTAGTGACCCAGAGGGAAGGCACAGATTGAGAGAGCATCTCAGCACCAACAGGATAGAGACAGAGCAGGAGGGACAGGGAGTGTTGGGAGCTGAATGAAAGCTTGTTTAAACAAAGGTCTCTATTTTATATTACACCTAGCTCCTTGACAACCTTTGGCGATGTACTAAGAATAATCTTCCAGATTGCTGTTAATACTTGGTTTGTTTATAAACAGACACCTTCCACCCAAAGGTAGTTTGCAATCCAAACCCCACAATTAAAACAATTGCAACAAACAATTCACCAGATGGGATGGCAAAACCAAATATTGGGGGGGGGGACAGTTAAAAACTGGATGAATCAAGATCAGCAAGCAGTTTTGTAAAAGGCATGAGTAAACCGGACATGTTCACCTCCCTCCTTCCCAGTGAATTCATTCAAGTATATTATGGCATTACTGTTTTTTCGTGTTTTTTTAAGGATCTTGCTGTTCTGCCTCAAGCCTTAGAATTTCAGAGAACAAATTGAGATCTCCCTCAATGACTGCAGTGTGTGGGCAAGTACATAGAAGAGGATACAATTATTCGATTTAAAATCCCACAAAGGCTTTAAAGGTAATACCCTATACCTTCAAGTGGGCCTGGAAATTTATTTGGGGGCCAATTCAATTGATGTTATGATCTGCATGGTGTGATCAAGGAACTAGGCCAGATATAGCCAGCCAGCGCCCTATGAGCCTGATCTGGCCTTCAGAGCAATCCTAACTGGCCTTTGTCAACCCTACCAAATTCAGATCAAGATATAATAAATTTATACCCAGGCTAACTCCTAACAAAAAAATGAGCATGTATTCTAATTTCAAAAAGTAGAGAAATTCCAGATATCTTTCTGGATATAATATTAGGTCTCCCTGGATGTGGTGGCTAATTATGCAAATATATGCATTTGCAGGTGCACGTGATTTGCTGCATAACTGAGAAACTCTTAATTATGAGAGAAGGCAACTTTATTATATAGCAACGCAAATGATCGAGGGATGCGGGTGGCGCTGTGGGTTAAACGACAGAGCCTAGGACTTGCCGATCAGAAGGTTAGCGGTTTGAATCCCCAAGACGGGGTGAGCTCCCGTTGCTCAGTCCCTGCTCCTGCCAACCTAGCAGTTCGAAAGCACGTCCAAGTGCAAGTAGATAAATAGGTACTGCTCCAGTGGGAAGGTAAACGGCATTTCCGTGCGCTGCTTTGGTTCGGCAGAAGCAGCTTAGTCATGGTGGCCACATGACCTGGAAGCTGTACGCTGGCTCCCTCGGCCAATAAAGCGAGATGAGCGCCGCAACCCCAGAGTCGGTCACGACTGGACCTAATGGTCAGGGGTCCCTTTACCTTTTAAGGCAAATGATTAATCTGTGATACAAAGTATACTTCAGACCTATGGGCTACTGTATGGAAAATACTAATATCCTGTCCCGCAAGTGTCTTGGAATTGGCTATCCCTTATGTCAATCGTTAAGATTGCTTTCAGTAAAAATTACAAAAGTTCTTTGTAGTTATTACTATTTATAATTTCAATATGTATGTTGCTTTTCCATTTAAATATGGGCAAAGTGGCTCACAACAGAGCAACAAAATGGCAAATCAATTGTTGCAATAACAATATAATAGAATCATAGAGTTGGAAGGGACCCTGAGGATCATCTAGTCTAACCCCCTGCAATGCAGGAATGTGAAGCTGTCCCATATAGGGGTCAAAAGTTCAACCTTCTCATTATCAACACCATGCTCTAACCTACTGAGCTATCCAGGCTGGGCAAATCATTGTAAAACAAAACAATAATCCAACAAATAACTCAGTTTGATTATATGAGCATTATAACACTTAAAATCAACATAAAAACTATCAATTAATGAGAATATAATATAATATAATAAAAATAATAATATAGAGGAATATAATAATCCTTCGAATGCAGTCGCATGTCAACAGTAATATAACCAGCAGCCACTGAATAATATTGGTCACTGTGATTGTTCAGACAACTCTATGAGAGTTGAAAGAACATTAACTCAGTGCTACAAGTCCCACCTTCATATATAAAAATAAAAAAAAATCCTTCCAGTAGCACCTTAAAGACCAACTAGGTTAGTTCTTGGTATGAGCTTTCGTGTGCATGCACACTTCTTCAGATACACACATATCGATATATTTTATATTCATATATAAAATATCATATTATATACCCATATTCTTCTAGCAGCACATCTAAGATCTGCATTTTTCACTTGAGAAGTGATTCCTTTCAGCAAAGCCAATGGCTCCCATACTCAGAAACCCTTTATTATAATGCAAAGTAGTTCTGAGCCCTGATCTTATCTATCTAATCTTCCGATAAGATGCAGTCTTGATTTCAAAATGTCTCTTAAGCTGCTTGTCCCTCTTTACTGAATAGCTAATCTATCCTGAAACAATTTTGGTTTTGATTCCCATCTCCTTCTATATTTAGCCGATGAAAGGCAGAATGTTCAGTAGGCATTGGTGAGAGATATTCTTGCTATTAAATTCTGTGTCTTCTGCATGTTGAATCAGTATATTTGCAAAATTCTTTATCTTAAGAAGCGAGTCAAGAAAATTGGATCCATCAAAAAGACATGGAGTGTTACAGTTTAATCTTGTGAGCCGATGTGCCTGCAAAGACGGGTTTAGGATGGAGTGCAATGATTGCAACACAGGAACATAAAGTCAAAGCCTGTGACTTCGTTCTGGGGTTAATTTTGGTCCAGCGTAATGTGCCAGAACAGCAACATGCACCAGCTCTACTGCACCAGTGACAGTCACTGGTGAACTCTGGCTCAAGATAAGCACTGCTTCTTGTATTATTCTAGCAGCAAAACTGATCAGGCTATATGATAAAGCTCTCCAGAGAATACTTTTGTTGCACTCTGCATCCAAGTGGCGGATAGTCTACCCTGCATGTATTCATAAACCTAAAGAATGGGAATAGCACTGTCTGAAACAGATTGCAAAAGGGATTGGGGAATGTTATACCGACCAACACAAATGGATTATTGTCTCACTTCATTTTGTCCAACACTTGGGAGTAATCCAAGAAGACACATAAAACCTATATGAGACATGTCACGCTATTCTACTACTACTGCGGATGGAGAATGGTATTTTATTTGTCTGTAAAAGTATCGCCTACTTTTCTGAGCCAGATTCTCAGACCATTAACAGTTTCAGGACAGGCAAAAATCAGGTAGGTAAAGTTGGCAGGAAAATGTTCTGCCTACCATGCAGCTGTTGAAATAAAATGACAGTCCTATTACTGTTCAGGTTTGTGCATACAGACACTCCGATATAAATAGAAAGGCTGATTCTTCTGTTGCCCTTCACTACCTTTCTCCACTGCCATTAATGCCTTTGTATGGATTGTTGCTTCTGGGTTGTATTCAATGTAGTCGCCTCATGAGCATTTCTCTGGAGTACAAAGGAGGGAACTGCATGCTGGGAAGGGATTCCTCTTGTGCAGTGACTTCATAGGATTCAATCCTCTGGCATTTGCCTTCTCCACCATCTTGTACTGTGGATAGGAGTGCCTTTGAAGCTTTCAAAATGGCTGCCACACAGAAACAGAGACCAGTGTGCTTGACTGTTTTGGAATAAGTTGAGGGCCTTTGAATGATCCAGAGCAATGTGTGTTTTCAAGCTTACTATCCAAGCCTTCTTTCGCAGCTTCGATATTCAGCACTGTAGCCTCAATCAAATATGTTTATCCAAATATGTTTAGTATATATCCTTTCTGACATTTTGGGGGAGGGGTGCGTGCACCCCCCCCCCCAGTAATAGCTGATAAAGGATAATGCCTTAAAAAACCAACAGCAGCACACTGTCAGTGTCTGTTAAATATTCTGTAATATTTCTTCTTCCCAGAGCTTTGTGGCAAAATAAACAAATGGCTGACAATTTATGCAGGATTTTATGTTCCTGTCAAGAACTCCGAGTTGTCCCTATGTGGCATGAAAGAGGAGAAAATGACAGTGTAAAGGAAGACCAGCGGAAATGAACAGAATGCAGATGATGAATCAGATACTGAAGCTCAACTGCAAAGGACTGTTTGGCACCCATCTCCTACGCTCTCCTCCCTTCCCCTCATTGACGGAATGTTTCTCTCTGTAAACATAGCCAACAGCTTCTTTATTGTGACAAAATGAAATATAGCCTTTGCCCTGTATAGGAAAGGAGAAACAAAGCCACCAGAAGAGAGTTTGAGCTGTGTCTGCCTGCAGAAATGATTTTGGGTTCAAAACATTGTGGTCTCATTCTTGGACCTGCCTTATATCAAATAAAACACCTGGGCATTGCCGTTACGATTGTGTGTAGACACTAACCCTTTATGCATGGTCCATAAACACTGGCCCACCAAGCTGAGCACAGCCTGTCAGTTGCATGTGGCAGTTAGGGAGCAATGAGTCTCATTTTTCTAGTCTTAGGTTTGTTTCCACAAACATTTGCAATTTTTTCATAAAAGAAAACTAAGTACACATGACCGTGCACATTTTCATGGACATTTCTTCCATTATGTACAATGCTGTACATAATTTTGCCTAGTATGTGCATTTATGCAATTAATTTTACCCCACTAAAATGAACTTCTGCATTGTATCATTTGTTGTAGAAAATGTGAATTTGGAAGGGAGATCTGTGTTCTTTCCTTAATTATTTTTAAGTGTTCTTTCCTCCAGAACAGGAGAAAACAAGCTTGCTCCATCTTCCATGTGACAGCTTCCAGAGAGTAGTACTCAAACCAATGCCTTCAAGTTACCAGAAAGGAGATTCCAACTAAACATCAGAAAGAACTTTCTAATGGTAAGAGCTGTTCAATAGTGAAACAGACTCTCTCGGGAGCTTCCTCTGGACTCTCGTTCCTTGGAGGTTTATAATCTAGTTTAGATTCCTGCATCAGGATCCCTTCTAACTCTACAATTCTATGATTCTATGATATTTAGACCCATATTGTGAGCACATGGTATCTGAAGAGATAAAGAAGATGTAAAATTATTTTACTTACAGCATTAATATAACAACAACAACAACAACATCCACTGTTGTCATTTCTTTGCTCTGAACATCATTTAGACTCTGGGAATAAAACACAAGGCATAGCTGTCAACTCGTCCCTTATTTGGCGGGAAAGTCCCTTATCCCAGCGCCGTGTCCCGCTGCTGTCCCTTATTGATGATGTCCCTTAAATTTCCCAGGTTTCAAAGGAAGCAGCTCCTCTCCCTCCCTCCCTGCCGGCCAGGGAGGAGGGAGGCTCCAACTGTGTTGCTTGGCTGCTTGGCTCACCCAATAAGGAGTCTAAGAATGACTGGGGGGTGGAGCTTGCATGCCTTGTGCCAATCAAATCAGCCGCATTGCCTGGGGACTCGCCTTTGCTCAGCGCTTCCTAGCGGAGAGGTGACAGTGGTTTTCCTTGCTGCATCCCCTTTGCCGGTTGCTGCACTGTGGGAACACCGCTTTAGGCTCCATTTGGCTGCTGGCTGGGCTTTCTGCCTTTGGCTCGGAGGGGCTCAGAAGTTGAACATACCTGTGCTTGGAAAATCCCTTATTTTGGCTGCTGATCCCTTATTTTCGAGGCTGCTGGTCCCTTATTTTCAAATCTGTAAGTTGACAGCTATGGCACAAGGTTAAGAACATAAGAGAAGCCCTGATGTAACAGAGCAAAGAGCCACTTAGTCCAGCCTCATCCTCTTCCCATAGTGGCCAACCAGATGTGTTGGGAAAGACATGGCATTGAATGCAGCCTAAAGGATCATTATAGAACCAGTGGATGAGAGCCAAACACTGCACAATCGTGCTACATGCTTAATTATCATCAACATCTCTTTGACAGCTCCCTGTCTCTGCTACCGGTCTATCACTTCCATGCAGTAGTCAGTATTCTAGAAACTGCACCCGTGCCATCTAGAGTTTTTCAGTATCTGCCTCAGCTTTTCTAGAAAAGGTTGCCTATTTATCATGCTCACGTCCAGGACTGTTTTGCTTGTGTGTTTTCTGTGTGGCTGTAATTCATGCTCAGCAATCTGGTTCCATTCTCAACTCACTGAGCTGGCAATCAATTCCCTGCTGTTATTTGGGTCAAAAGCTAGAATCTTTTTTTACAAAAAGGAACTATTAATATATTACAAATAAGTACTAAATCTGTTAAGTGGTGGCTGACAGATCACATTAAAACATGTGCCCTTAAGCGCACTGGAGCACTGCAAGTGACTTGTGATACATGATGTCATTATTGACCTCTGAGTTGTGCAATTTGTCAGAGAGGAAAAAATAGGAAATTTATTTCTATCCCCCCCCCCCCGTATCATAGGTGACCCCTACCATGAAGGGAGAGTCTTTTCCATAATGCTACATAACAATAACTAAAATTTCAACACTATTCGCAATTACCAAGGAAAACACATCTACACTGCCTGTCCTGCAGTTCAAGGAGACTTACAATGTATTGGAAATTAACAGTACATAATGAGAAACAATTAAAAATTTGGTCTGCAAGGGATTCCCATATGGCGGGGATAATGTTGCCTGCCTCCACGCCATATTTGCAGACATCTTTGTAACACAGTGTTAAGTATATGTAGAACTGCTAGGGCTTACTTCTCAGTAAACATCTAAAGGCTTGGACTGGGGATCAAAGATCACTTTGAAATCTCAGTAGCTGCCTATGTTCTGGGGGAAGAATGCATCGGATTAAATACAGCAGAGAATGAAATATATGAAATTTAAACCAGCTGAGGATAACATTGGATGGAGTCAGTTTTTCATATTTTGAGGAGAGCACCTGAAATATCAACTCATTTAATTTGAATCGTGCAGATTACCTTGAGGCAAGAATCCTCTTCTACAGAAGCTTTATATTAGACACAATCCTGTTTGTTTGTTTGTTTGTTTATGTTAAATGAAAGAAAAAGCTTTGCAGGCTATTTTTGACTACAGAACTGGAACATGAACAAGAATGCTTGGAGAATTATTTCATATCCGTCTTCCCTGTCTTAACTAGATTTAAAAGCCTTCATAAAATGTTGCAAGCATCCGAGAAGATGGAGCGGAAGAGTTGAGCCTCCCAAGGTGAAAGAGAATGAATGTATTTAATAACTGTATTCTTTAAAACAATTTGTGCACTCATGGCTAAAAGGCCTGTATGTAACTGAGGGAGTGGAGCCTTGGTAAATTGTGGTTAATCTTATGGGGAGGGGAGGTGTTCCTCCAGCAGCAGAAAAAGCAGAACAACCATTTTAGCAACTCTGATTTAAGCTAGAGTTCCGCTCCACCTTCTTGCTGTTGGTGATATTTTAGCTAAGAGTGGGGAACCTCAGGCAGCCTGCTGGATCTCTCTATTGGTATCCTGGGACTTTTCCCAGGCCACACTCCACTCAGGACTTGTTCATGTTCTCTTTGGATGTTTTTGTCCAGCTGGAATGTGTCCTTCAACTCTTGCTTGCTTGGATGGAAAGGGGAGCATGTGTGTGTCACTGTAAAAAGGTAACATTCCCATTTGTTGCTTCTGACCCCGCCCACCTCTGGCAGGTTGCCCATAAGAGAGGGTTGCCCTTGGGCTGGAAAAGGGTCCCCTATACAAACCTAAACAAACAATATGCAAGGTTGCCATGGATGAGGGGGATAAGCTTCTATGGCCCACCTCAAACACAGTGCACACTATCAACCCTGCACCTTCATCCAGTGAAGGCTAGTCCATGAGGGCAAGTGGCACCTTGTCCCACCAACCATAGCATAGGAGCCAACCCCTGGGGGCTGGGCACCCACAAAGTCAATGAGAAAAGCCAGCAGGTGGCAGCAGTGCTGTTTCGAAGAGAGAATCAGTTCCACTCTGCTCTCCGCAACCAGCCAGTGAGGCAACCTTTTCGGGGGGTGACACAGAGGCAGAGCCTCTCCCTGCGGAAAAGGGTGCCCTGCTGGTTGCGGAGAGGAGGAAGAAGAGGAGCCGCTGCTGTCACCGGCCACCACAATGCAGACACCCACAACCCTGAGGGCAAGATGGCACTCCTGAACCTTAGCCTGCCCCCAGTCATCTGCTACCTGCCTGCCTTCTCTTTACTTACAACCGTTCTAAGGGGTGGCACTGACCACCTTTTTCCTCTTCCTTCGTCTCGTTTTTGCCCTTGAGGAACTCAGCGGGGAGGAGGATAGGGACAAGACGAATGACTTGGCTCTGTCATCAACTCTAGCGCCACCTACTGTTGTCCTCCCTGCAAGCAGCAAAGAGGTGCCTGCTTCCATTCAGCTGAATGGGAAGAAGCACTTCATGTGATCAGGGCATCTGAAGAACCACATTCACATGGAGCACCTTTGCACATTTAGTATCTGTTCCTTTGCAGACGCTCCCGATACAGTGGTACCTCGGGTTACATACGCTTCAGGTTACAGACGCTTCAGGTTACAGACTCCGCTAACCCAGAAATAGTACCTCGGGTTAAGAACGTTGCTTCAGGATGAGAACAGAAATCGTGCTCCGGCAGCGGGAGGCCCCATTAGATAAAGTGGTGCTTCAGGTTAAGAACAGTTTCAGGTTAAGAACAGTTTCAGGTTAAGAACGGACCTCCAGAACGAATTAAGTACTTAACCCGAGGTACCGCTGTACTTTATTTAGTATCTACCCTTTGCAGATAAGGCCCCAGGAGGGTTTGCTTCAATAAAAATATAAAAGTAGTACAATAAAATAAAGGTCAAATATAATTAAATAAAATATTCCATGCCTCTAAGTCACAACAGGAAAAGGCAGCAATAAGTTATTTGTCACTTCCATATGAATCCAACTGTAGGCAATCAACTAACCATCCTTTAGCCCCACTCCACCCCAAAGCCTGCTGAAAGAGATGCATCTTAACCTGTTTTTTAAAACAACATTATGGAAAGCTGAGATACACTTCAGTGGGGAGAACATTCCAGAGGCACAAGGTCACCACAAATAAGTCCTTCTCTCATGAAGATGACACACAGAAAGTAATGCGGCAGTATCAGTAATATCCATAACGTCAAAGTGACAGGACCGCATTCTCCCTTGTCCATGGGTACTTTATATAAAGTCTCTCTGGGGCTTCTAAGAACACAGTTTTCTGACATATTCTTGTCATATTTTTTTGGAACTTCTGCATATTACTCAACAAAAACTACACCAATAGCAGTGCTTTAATTTGCAGCATTTTGGAAGATGCATATTTTCCTACTCCAGTGAACAGACATGGCCGGATGCTTGTACTGAACACTTGCTGCATCTTGGCTATTATGCCAATTGCTTTGATCTCTCCCTCTATGATTCGAACAATTGTAGCAAATTTGATACCTTTATTAGGACCAACTGCAAAGTAATGCACTAGCTTCCAAAACCTAGCATTGTTCCTTAGGCTGAATATTAAACAAAAAAGCAGCAGGTACCAAAAAAAAAAATGATAATTGTAAATGATGGAATCTCTGCTTTAAAAAGCAAGTGTATGTTCTAGTTAGGGTTAGAGTTTGACCTAAATACATGCTTTTTAAATATATTTTTCAAAGACAGAGGATGTAAAAGAGATATAGGACAGTGTTTCTTTGTCCTTATGTAGTTGGCACTGGGCACAAAAGTCCTTAATTATTCTTCAAAGAGCTTCTAGAGAGAAAGAGAGAGAGAGAGAGAGAGAGAGAGAGAGAGAGAGAGGGAGGGAGGGAGGGAGGGAGGGAGGCAGCAGAGAGAGAAAGAGGGAGAGAATGTGTTGAAAGCATCATGGGGTGCTGGGGTCTCTCTGGGAATCTGATGTAGGCTAGCAGCAATGGAGCATATTCAATGAAGTTCTACTTGGGGCAGACTCACTGAAATTAATGAACTACGTAGTTATCTATGGAACTCACTCCCACAGGGGGCAATGATGGCCAGTGATTTGGATGCCTTTAAAAAAGGATTAGACAAATTCATGGAGAGTAAGGCTAATCAATGTCTGTCTATTAGCCATGATGATTATGCTTTGCCTCCATGGCCAAATGCAACAGGTTTCTGAATACTAGTTGCTGAAAACAGCAAGAAGGGAGAGCATTCTTGTTCTTAGGTCCTGCCTGTGCGAGAGCCAGTGTGGTGTAGTGGTTAAGAGCGATAGAATCGTAATCTGGTGAACTGGGTTCGCATCCCCGCTCCTCCACATGCAGTTGCTGGGTGACCTTGGGCCAGTCACACTTC
Source organism: Podarcis bocagei (assembly GCF_964188305.1). Lineage (NCBI taxonomy): Eukaryota > Metazoa > Chordata > Lepidosauria > Squamata > Lacertidae > Podarcis > Podarcis bocagei. The sequence goes on from NC_138126.1 coordinate 37,440,043, forward strand.
TCTGAGGTCTCTCAGCCCCACTCACCTCACAGAGTGTTTGTTGTGGGGGAGGAAGGGAAAGGAGAATGTTAGCCGCTTTGAGACTCCTTCGGGTAGTGATAAAGCGGGATATCAAATCCAAACTCCTCCTCCTCCTCCTCCTCCTCCTCTTCTTCTTCTTCTTCTTCTTCTTCTTCTTCTTCTTCTTCTTCTTCTTCTTCTTCTGTGGGTTTTCCTTAGGGACATGGTTAGTCAGTGTGAAATGTGCCATTGGCCTTCTCCAGCAGGCTCTTATGTTTTTATGTGACCTAAGTGTGGGAATGTTAAGGATAGAAGGAGAGGATATATTGATTAAATACTATCCTTTCTTCACTCACGCTGGTGAGTCATGTAGCAAAGCAGATTCCCCTCAATACAGCAGGAAGCTAGTTTGCAGATTTGTTTGAATCTCTTTAGCTAATCAATCCAATCTGGCTTGCCCAGATATATTATTCCTGGTGCCCCCTTTTCTCCCTCTTAAAAGAATAAAGACACAACTTTTATTAAAATCAACAAGAAGTTTCCTCACATTCAGTTCACAGTATGATCCCCGAAGGCAGGGTTTAACTTGTAATTACATAACAAAGTGTGAGTTTATTATCCCATATGGGGATTGAGCCCATGTGCTGCTGGCTGAGAGCCAGCAGACGACAAAATACATTAAGAGAAGAACATCAAGAGAACAAAATGGCTACAGGAGAGCAGCATGGCATCAAGAGAGAAGATGGATGCATGACTCAGCTCTTTTTTGGAGTCAGCCAGGGTCATGCCCATCTGCCTGGTCACATGCTGGAGGAGGACGATTCAGCCCAGTGGAACAGGAAGTCACACTGGCTGGAGTACCATCCCCCTGCCTGTGCCCACTCTAGGGAAACAAGGAATGTTGTATTTGACTGCTCCAGTGGATTACATCCCACACTAAGTTAGTCATATCTATTAACTGTTCTGAACAACTGGCCCAGGCCCAGCAGATATTGGGGGAGGGAGGGAGACGCAAAGACACCTCAAACCCATATAACTGGCGTCCCTGGTTAATGGGGTCTGGGATAGTGGCAGCAGCAGTCCAGTGACATTTGGAGATCCACAGGTCCCCTATCCCTGATTTATTGGATGAAACAGGTTTTAGTCCTTTTACTTGCTTGATTTAGTGTATTTTATTATTATTATTTTTTGTAAACTACTTTGAGTGAGTTTCTTTTCTCATGAGAAACAGGGTAAAAGGTAAAGGTAAAGGGACCCCTGACCATTAGGTCCAGTCGTGAACGACTCTGGGGTTGCGGCGCTCATCTCGCTTTATTGGCTGAGGGAGCTGGCGTACAGCTTCCGGGTCATGCGGCCAGCACGACTAAGCTGCTTCTGGCAAACTAGAGCAGCGCACGGAAACACTGTTTACCTTCCCACAGGAGTGGTACCTATTCATCTACTTTTGACAGGGTATAGACCCATAAATAAATATAGCTGCCCCAGAAAAAATCCTGTCATCAAGTACTGAATCTGCACTATTTAAACTGTCCTTGCCAAGAGAAAAGTGTTGGGCCCCTACCTGACACAGGTGGGGAAACACATACATACATAACTCATGTGTACATTTATTCAATAGTTATTTAAGGCTACTGGCCGTACCACAGCCCGGTCATTAAATGCTGGGAGTCGTAGCTTCATTTTTAGTTCTTCTTTGTTTATTTTTCAAAAGGTCTGTGTTGTGGTTGTTGTTCCTGTGCCTTAAAAATCATAGCTTGTTGAGAGTTAGAAGCACCATGACATGCTCTCATTTTTACGATTCATTTTGACAATGGGCCCTAAGGGAGAATCAGACTGTACATTAAACAGTTGCAAGGAGCTATAAATCTCCTTTGATTGGATAGCCACTTCTCACTGCCTTTAAGTAGCGGCATAACAAATGCAAATTGCTTTTGGACCTCATTCGGAAAGAAAAATTAGGCTGACTTCCCCACTGAATGGAGCTTGGGAGAGAATTTGATTCCATGAAAGGACAGAGATGGATGTTCCTCAGTCAGATGTGGGCTCTGCTTTTCTGCACGTGGAGCCCAAAAAGTCAGGAATAAAAATTTGGATCACAATCATCAGCATGCTTGCTGAGTGGGTGGGTTAGTAACAATGCCAAAAGCTCAAATTAAATTGTTTCTCTCGTTTGTGGTTCTGCAGCAGCTGAGTTAATCCACAGGGGATCCATTTAACATTTGTAATGGGCGAGTCCCCTGAGATTGCCTTGAAATAAGCCAACACATTTCCTTCAAAAGTGGGGAATATCTCTCAGTTTATTTCTCAGCATACCTGAGTTGAATTTGGAACTGAAATCGAAATTAAAATTCTGCCCAGGAAAAGAAAGAAGTTACATAGTTTAATTTGGTAGATGGTTTTAATTTGTTTTTAATTATCTTGTGAGCAGGATGGTGGAAAGGAAGGACATAAATCCTTTTGTAAATATAGAGCAAAAACATGTAAAAGCAACAACAACCTAGTGGGTTGTAACATTGTCTTCTTCTTTGAGCTCCTGAGATTTGTATTCCTCAGCCGGATTGTATTTCTAAACCAGTTCTACCTCCTAAGGATTTGCTTCTATGCAGTGCTTTTTTCTGGAGGGGGGGTACGCATGCCCCTAAACATTTTGTGAATCTTTGTACTTTTGTCCATTTACTGTATTTATTTCCCCCGATTTGAACTATAAAATGGTGATTTTCTTGAGTCAAAATGAGAGCACCCCTAAACATTTTTTTTAGAAAAAAGCACTGCTTTTATGTATGCATTGTGAAACGTGTATTTATTCAGAGAGAGAGAAATATCAGATGAGACAGCAATACATTTAAGTAATGTTCATGCATATAAATCTGAAGGAATATCATGGTGTCCATGATCATCTGGAGATCGTCACTCTCTGTAACATCCATTCAAGTAGGACCAGAACAACCACAGAGAAGACCCTCCCACTCCCGATTTAGAAAGCCACACCCAGCGGCGGAGGAAGCCACTCGGGCGCCTGGGGCAGCACGCCCTGGGCCAGAGTGAGCCACCCATAGGGGTGGGGCGAGGGTGGAGCACACCACAGGGCCTCCGGAGTCTGCCTGCCTTCTTCCACTCAGCTGCCCTACAGCTGGGGGGGAGGCAGCGGGCAGACTGTTCGGGCAGCGCAGAGCCTGCGTGTGAGCAAGCCACCACATCACTCCCAGGCACGCTGCAGGCCCCGCAGTGAGTGCTGCCTGGCATTTTGTCACCCCCCTCAGTGGTGACACCCAGGGCTGTCCGCACCCCCCTTCCTCTGCCCCTGACCACACCAAAAGGATATAGGTTTTGGCTGAGTGCAGAAATGTATGTAGCAATCCAGCAAAGCAAAGCTTTTGTTAACATGTTCTCTAACCACCTCTGAGGGACACGGGTGGCACTGTGGGTTAAACCACAGAGCCTAGGACTTCCCGATCAGAAGGTCAGCGGTTCGAATCCCCGCAATGGGGTGAGCTCCCGTTGCTGGGTCCCTGCTCCTGCCAACCTAGGAGTTTGAAAGCACGTCAAAGTGCAAGTAGATAAATAGGTAGCGCTCCGGCGGGAAGGTAAACAGCGTTTCCGTGCGCTGCTCTGGTTCGCCAGAAGCGGCTTAGTCATGCTGGCCACATGATTCAGAAGCTGTACACCGGCTCCCTTGGCCAATAAAGCGAGATGAGCGCCGCAACCCCAGAATTGGTCACGACTGGACCTAATGGTCAGGGGTCCCTTTACCTTTACCTTTAACCACCTCTGAGGCTTCAGCATGGGTTGTTAATACACTTTCAGACCTATCTCTACTGGATTTAAAAGCTAGAAACTTCTTTTTTTAAGGAAGAAAAAGTAATCAGGTAGGGAGCGGTAAAAGAATGAAAGATGTCATTCCTGAGTTGCTGAATCTTGTGTTTTGTTTCTATGCATGCACAACAGGATCAGCAACAGCGCAGGGCGCACGTAGTCTATGCTATGAAAGGAGCAAACCTAAGGAAAGACCGTTGTGTGAGCTGTTCTGAAATGCACAATGAACAATTAACAAGGCTCTGTCGAGATATAAAAACAGCACGGGATTTTCTGTGCTTTTCTTCCTAATAAAACTGTCAAAGCTCGCATATCAGAGATATGAATGCCCCTGCTAGATAATTATCTGGCTATCTGGGTTCTGACTAATCTGTACATCATGCAGGGTGAATAGCTGCAAAGAAGGCAGCCTGCATACAAATAACAACAGGTAGGTAGGTAGGCATATAGACTCAGTAAAGTATGTTGTATCTTTATTATCTTTTCTTTACTTTCTTTTTATTTTACTAAGGCAATTTGCACAAAAACAAAGTAAAACTCCCAGGGGAATTCAGGAGTCATAATCTCCTGCTTTTGATCATCATCATCATTGCAATGCCATAGACAGAGAGTTCTTCACGCAGGAAATAAGCATCTGGATCCGCCAAATCCCTCAGGAACAAAGATCCCGTTTTCATGCAAATAGCTTAAGTAGGAAAAGGACATTAAGTAGGAAAAGTCTGTATGATATATTGGCAAAAGTTTGACTTGAAAGTGCATGTTTCCAAACATTTGCATTTGTAAGAGCGAGCTCCTGTAAGATATTCATAGTACTTCAGACCTGTTGGAAGTTTTTGAAAAGATAAATATTGGATGCTATTTTGTGTAAGCCACTTAGAGATACTTTTAAATTAAGCTGCCTGTAAATTTTGTTATATAATTTGCTTTCTTTTTTTAAATGCATCCCGGGCAGGCTGATCCTCAGTGTATTTCTGCTGCTTCAATAGTTTGCATTTTGCACCTTGGCTGGTGCAGAAGATCTAGGGGTGCACAACTGGTGCAGTCACATGGGGCACAGAGCTTCTGAGGCGCCACCTCATCCAACTATACAACACTTCTTTTTCTCTGCCCGGACTTCTTTGAATTATGGCAGCTGCCCACCTGAGGTCAGAGGGTAAGGTGATTTCTGCCACATAGGGCCAGAGATCTATACAGACCAATACAGTGGTACCTCTACTTACGTTCACCTCTGGTTATGTATCCTTTGGGATACGTACGCGGATAACCCAGAAGAATTTTTCCGGGTTTCTCCGTGCATGCATGCACAGAAGCACTCTACCGCTGCGCGCGCATGCGCAGAAGCGGTCCCTCCAGTTGTGGAAACCTCGGGATCCGACCGGAGCTCCAGAATGGATCCTGTCTGCAACCGGAGGTACCACTGTATCTTGTTCTTACAGCTAGTTGCCTATGGAAAGCCCGCAAGCATTACCTAACAACAACACTCTATACACCTGCCATTTCCAGAAACTGGCATTCAGAGGCATATCACAGAGACAATAACCAGCCATCACACCTATTGAATTTTCCTACTCCTTTGTTGAAGTCATCCAAGTTGGTGGGAATTACCACGTCTTACTTAGAATTAGGTAACTGCTGTGGTTTGGGTGGTTTTTACTAATTCCATAGTGCGTAGTGTAGTAGTAGTCGCAGCAGCAAGAATGTTACTTGCCCCCAAATGGAAAGAATCAGAAGTCCCAGCAAAGGAAGAATGGATACCAAAACTTATGGAATATGCAGAAATGGCGAAACTTCCCAGAAGAATAAGAAAACAAGATTAACAAACTTTTTATAAAAGAATGGAAATGGTTTGTTGAATATTTGCAGATAAATTGTAAACAGATAAGAACATTGGCCGGATTATTGTAATAACCTGCAGTTACATAAGAGTATATATTTAAAGAAGATGAATAAATGAGCAAAATAAGTTAATTTAGATATGAAGAAGATATTAAAATAAATTTAAGGCACCACAGAGAGAGGGGGAAGGAAGTCAGGTTTTGAAATGTTAAAATGATTGTAAAATTAATGGAATGTATAAATCTGAAAAAGATAAATATTTTTTTCCAAAAAATAAAATAATCTGTAGTGCATACTTGATGATATGTTGCTTTTGGCGCTGTGATGGCTGTCAATGGTACCCAATACTGCATCTGATATTTATTTATTTTATCTATTATAAAGATGCTTGTAAGCAAAACGACTACATACCCAAGGGAAACTCCCCTCTGAACCTTCTTATCCTGACTTCCTTTAGTTTTGGTTAAATCATTTGCTATCTTTCCAAACCTATGCTAATTTATAGTTTAGGACGATGTTGCTTCTGACACAGTGTCCTTTCAGGATGTTTGTCAGCACCTAAATGAAAGGAATTAACAATTTATCTGCACTGAAGGGGCTGACTGTAGAACAATCTGCGTAAGCAGTTTTACAAGCTTGTATTCCCTGTTTACCAGCCTGCAAATACATGTTCTTTTCCTTTATAATCACACTATTTGCCTCGGGAACTTGTTTACGACACCACTCTCTTTTTTCACTCTGGCATTTTCTCATTAACTGCCCACTTCCCCCACACAACATATTTATTGGCGGTTTTAACATCATCAACATACTCTCATGAAAATAGGATCATTTGATTCTGCAAAATTTGAATTAAACGCTATTAGTGCCAAGGGAAAGAATAATTCAGAAAATGTATCAGGGATTTCCCCCCCCCCACTCCAAGCGAAACTAGATTATGAGTGCTGTGTATCCTGGGGCATGGAACTACAAATAATTAAACAGCAAACACAAGTACGACATCCATGGTGTGTACGCTCCACAGCACCACAATCTCATCAGAATGGATTTATTATGGAGAGACTGATTTGTTGATTTGATGGGGACACATACAAACACAACCTATCTCCAGCATTCCTATTTATCTTTTGCTTTCCCATTATTTTCAATGGGAAATAATGGAGCATTATCAGTAGTGTAGTTACACCAAATTACTATTACATCATCAGAGGTAGGCATTATTGGGCACATGCCAAGGTCCACTCTCAGCAAGGGACCCACAGCCAACCTGTGGAGTCTCCTGATTCTGCTGTTGTTCCTCCTTGCAATCACTGCCTGTTTACATGTCCTCGCTAGAAAAATAAGCAAAAAGGGCAAGAAGAAGAAGAAGCAGACCTCACACTGCTTGCCCTCTCCCTCTGGGTTGCTGTGTGGATATAGTCCAAAGGAGGATGTAAAGTGAATGGGTGGTGGTGACACTAATGAAAGGGATATGGGTCCACTTGGTGGAGAAAGGGATGGAAGCCACTGAGGGTATCTTGCCCAAGGGTCTTCCAAAACTTGGAGCCAGTTTGATTGTCATCATCACCAACACCAAATTATTTCCACCATTATTATTCCTATTACAGTAGTACCTCAGGTTACAGGCGCTTCAGGTTACAGACTCCGCTAACCCAGAAATAGTACCTTAGGTTAAGAACTTCGCTCCAGGATGAGAACAGAAATCGTGCAGTGGCGGCGCAGCGGCAGCGGAGGCCTCATTAGCTAAAGTGGTGCTTCAGGTTGACAACAGTTTCAAGTTAAGAATGGACCTCCAGAATGAATTAAGTTCTTAACCAGAGGTACCACTGTATTATTAAAATTTGCATTAACTACGCTTGCGTAGTATGAACCCCTTTTTTCAAAGACTGAAGCAGTGTGTTGGCATGTGCATGTATAAGCTGTTCTCACTGGCTTAAAGGTCGTCACATTATCCCAGTGGAATAGGGGAGTGGTCTGCCAATCTTGTTGGGCGTTGGGTGTATGCACCGTTTAAGCTCAGTCAAGTGGTTAGGCCGACCACAGGAAAAGCTGTTTAGCAGAGCTGTCTTTACTAGACCAACACCAACATGCACCACTATACATAAACACATTATTTACAGGTGTTACAAGTAGTCTTCTCTCTATGAGCCCATATAGGGTTCTTTGTTTCGAAGTCCTTGCTGCGTTAAAGTCCACAGCCAAGTCCTAAATTCAATTGCTTTCAAAGTCCTGCAACTGATGAGTTCTTTGACTTCTGAAGTCTGGCAATTTCCCAACTCCTTCCCCAGTGATCTCTTCAAAAACTCTTCACTCAGTTCTGCAGTTTCAAACAGATAGCATTCAACAATTCCTATAATCTCCTACCAGGACCCACACGGTATTCTGTAACCAGCGCCTTTTTAGAGAGGGAGAGGAAGAGGGAGAATGCTTTGTCTGGTTCACTCTAGAAAAAGAGGCTTCTCTAGACACTATTATTCTGACCCAAAGGCACACATTATTGGTCTATGCCTAAGCATTTACTTGAAGGAGAATTGCACCTCCATTCTTTTTTTGACTTCACCTCTTTAACATTAAGCAACATGGTGACAGAATTGGATGAATTTATTCCGTGTTCAGACCCAGAGACCTCCCCCCTAAATAAAGTCACACTTGACTCAAATTTTAGTTTTGGTTTTTGGCAGAATTTAGGCCACAACTTTATTGATCACAGTAGGTGAGTGGTTGCATAGGCTCTGGTTCAACTAGCTCCCTACACCCTTGCAGGCAGCGCTGACCCGGGGCACCAGCATAGGTCAGCCAGGGGTGAACACCTGGGTAGGTGAAAAGCCAGGAACAGACTATGTTCACCTCCCTGGTGCCCCCCTGGACTCAGGCACGGACACAACTCCCTCTCGGGGGTTGACCAAACCAGTTGAGTCCCTGGATTCCTTTAACGGAATACCCTTCACATAGGGATGGCGAGACCGCTCTCCCATCCCTATCACCTGAACCAGTGCCTATCCACAACCTTACAAGTTGTGACGATTTGCTATGCGGCAGGCGAAACCCAAATGGCAACAGCCAATCAGCCAAGTGGGGAAATTCCTGCCATGCCCCTGTCCCAACAACAGACGACACACAACAACATAGCAAGGTCAATCACAAAATGCCCTAAAAGTAGGGAGAGGTAGGGTGGGTATTCCGAATGCACGAGTCGAAAGAGAAGCTCTGGGTCACGTGCATGGGTATATATAGGTCCCTCAAACCGTTTAGACTGCGCCCCATTGGCCAGATTGAACCCAGCATCGAGGGACCTACCAATCAGGTGTTGTGGCCGACCAATCTTACCCACCCACAACACAGGTGGTCAGTCTCCAGGTCTCACCGCAACACGTGCCCCCTTTAGGGAGGACACGATAAACTGGAGGAGGATTTTTTAAATCCCAAATCATGTCTGGTTTCAGCCATTTGTTTACAACCTTTTCCTACTATCTCTTCCTTGTCTTGTGAGATCATTGATGCTGCTCTCCATTTTAATTTTTATAGAAATATGTAATATCTCTAGGTCAGTGGGGGGGCAACTCTGCCTGTTTTCCACACCAATTCAGGTGGATGTCTGTGTGGTATAACAATGCAGGCATTCAGGCCTTGAAACACTTGCATTTGATATGAGCAATTAACTTGCCTTGGCCACAAGGAAGGCAATTACAATATTTGTGTGTGAGAGAGAGTAGAGGGGACAGCATGTCATGTCATTCACAAATCCAGCAACACATTTCTTCTTATTTTCCCAATTCCTTTGTGCTCACTGTTCACCCTGGCTTCCGTAATCATCGCTGGCAGAGCCAATGCAATTGCAGGCAGAAATTAAAATTGGCATTTTTTGAGGTCATTTGTATGTCAACACTTTTACACTGAACAAGAATTACTTTATGCTTTCCCAATTAGTGTTTTTAGAGAGTGGGATTTCCCCGCTCACCCACACCAAGTTTATGAGATTTTGAAAAATCATTTTTATTTTGCTGCTACTGATGTCTTTCTTTTGTACTTCAGTTTTGCTGCTCCTCTCTTAATGGCTGCAGCCATGGATCTTGTCTTTACATGCTTGGGTGAGAGATAAAACTATGCCTTCTTAAAGTTGTTTTTAGTCTCAGAGAGCCACTGGAGGAAGCGCTCATCATAAGTAGTGAAAATAACACCCTACCTGTTCCTATTTACAGACATCCACTCCAAAGCAAACCGAGGTAGCATTAAATTTGCTCTGCTGTGCCCTTATGTTTTAACTGTTTCAAAGGTTGCTGTTTTTGATTTAACTGTTTTGTTAAAAAATGCTTTAATTATATTTCTCAAGGTATTTGTGCTCTCCTTTTCTCCTGTTTCAGTTGAAGGTATTTTCATGTGTATTCTTCACTGCTTTGATATAGGGTCATTTAATAGTTGAGAGTGATAAAATAGACATTGTTAATTTATTTGTTGAAAACAGGTTAGAGGGTCCCAATTATGGTACAAGTTTTTAAGGAACTGGGGGTGAGGTGGGGAAGAGTCTGTGTTGAAGTTGAATAAGAAAACTGAGTTTAGCACATAGCTGTCAACATTTCCCTTTTTTAAAGGGAAATTCCCTTATTACAAATAGAATTCCTTGCAAGAAAAGGGAAACGTTGACAGCTATGGTTTAGCAAGTGGGCCTTGTCTCAACTTGTCAAAGCAGAACCACATGAAAGTGAAATATATTTTCTTCCTTAGCATAAATTTACTAATTTATCTATTGCTTCAACTTTCACTGTTTGCTGCTCACCGTGTTCATTTCAGATCAGGGGTCAGAAACTTGTAGGCCTGCAGACATGGCTAAACTACAACCTCCATCATCCTGGATCATCGGCCATGCCTGATGTGGCTAATGGGACCTGGGACACTAACAATAGAACCCCTGTTTTTGATGCTACATTTTCTGTTTTTGTCTCCTGTTGCAACTTATCATCTCTGTAGATGTTGCTTTGCTGCCATGACTACACAGCTATGGGCAGCCTGAGCAAGTTCAATCTGGCCTCGCTGTTGACCAACAGATTCGCAAGACTCTCTCTGTTGTGAGAAGTTCGAGGGGGCACTGTTTGTTTGGGCTCAGGGTGGGAGCCATGAGGTCAGTGCTGAATTTAAGGTGGCATGTGTGGTTCTCCTACAGGGCACTGTGCTGAATGAAGGGGTGTAAAAATGTGACACAGTACGCTTCAGAGCATGTGCAGAACTGAAGGCAAGAGGGGAGAGGGCGCCAAATTTTGTCCTTACTCAGGGCGCCATATTACCAAATCTGCCCTGGCGTGAAGTTGAGAGATGTTGAATTGGGAGGTGTGTCAGAATAAGGGGTGTGTAGTACTCCCAATGCCCAACTATGGTATTGATGTCAGTAGGTAGCACTTGATTAGTGCTTTATGAGATATTGTTAGCACTTTTCTCAGTAGCCCGCACCTTGATATGAATAATACATCTTACAGTTTGTATTTTCTACTCTAGCAAAGCACTGTATGGTTTTTAATCCTGCATTTTGCACTTCATTGAAGCACTTTGCTGTATGGCACTTTGAAAGCAATTTACATTTCCCTTGTTAGGGCTACTTACCAATACCGCTTCTGTAATGAATCAATGAATTCCTTTTGTAATGAATTTATTTAGGTATTCGCCCCATAATGTATTCTGCAAAGTTATTGTCTTGCGATTATGGCTAGGCAGAGTTGTTATTTATTGCTGTTTTTATTGCATTGTGTTTCTACATACTGTAAACTGTCCTGAGAACTTCTGATAAAGGGCGAGTAAGAATTAGTAATATTAATAATAATCCCCTGCTGGCAGGGCAGAGTGGGTGAAGTGGTATTGCTTACCTGGCTCCCCATCATTTCAAATCATGGTCCGTTACCCCAAACAAATAATAGTGTGAGTCTGGTAAGGCTTGGGCATGAAGACAAACCAGCACTACGCTAAACAATTCATGGCTTAGTGTTACATATGGACCAAGCCAAAGTTTTCTGTTACACTGAAGAAACTGGGGCAGATTCCCCCCTCTCCCAGGGAATTCCATGAATAGCTAGAGTCCAATTACTATTGTGATTGAAATTGCCAAGTGTTATGTCAGGGAACTGCCATCGGAGGAACAGGTGGTGGAAGGGCTCACGGAGGCTGGGAGAGACTCAGCAGCGGAAGCAGGAACCAGCAGGGGGAGAGGTGGGTCTCTGAGGGAAAGCGAGCAAGAGGGAGGGCTCAGGGACACGTCCAGCGAGAACAGTGGGGAGGTATCTGAACCTCCCATAGGGAGACCCACTCCTCGCCGGAAACTGTCACGCCGCGAGTCCAGAAGACGTGTTTCCGTTAAGGAGCTTTTATGCTGGAGGCGATTCCGAAAGCAACCACTGTCGGAATCTACAAGTGACTAGAGCAGCCATGTCTGAGGGGCTCCGTCACAGACAGAGGTTTGTGGACTTGCACAAACTCTGAGGGACTACGATTTTACGCACAAGCAGCTCATCATCCCATCACATGTTATAAGCATCTTTAGTTTTATCACAGAAATGGACGCTTTCCGAATGGCATAGCAGCATCTGAAGAAGAAGCAAGATCTACAAGCCTCAGAAAGCCAAAACAACATTTTCCCATATCTAAATATCTAGTATGTGGCATGGGATTGTAAGCATCTCATCCTGCTGAAAATTCATAGAGCAATTTAAGCATCTATATTGGAAACTGACCAACATGTTAGCACTAAAACTCTCAAGATTTTTGCTATAGGAATTTTAATGACTCTGAGGTTTCAACTAAGCATCTCATTCAGAGGACATACAATTATAAAGAAAATTCCTATTGGAGCATTTATCCCTTCAACAGGTTCAACTTTGGAGCGTCATTAAAAAAAAATAAATCAATGGAGTTACATTTTAGAGTTTCTGTTCAACCACTGACCAAACCTTGATTCTATTTGCTTTTAAGGCACAAATTAATTACAGCCTGAAGTAGTAAACTACAGTGCCAGTTTGACTTCTGGGATAAAAATAGAGAGAGTTTCAAATTGTCATGAGAGGAAACAGATTGGCACTGGCCAATTCATTTATTCATCATTAGAACCAAATGCATTCTGTAACTATCTTCATTGTGAAGAACAAATCCCTTATTAATTATAGGCCTATCTCTGCAGAACACTAGAAAGATTGGTAAAGTAAAATAGCATAATGAATGGCAGACACCACGAGCAACACAGGGTCTGTCTTCGGGGAGTGAATTCATCACCCATCAGGAAATGCGTAAAACCACACTTGAACTTTCCAAGGCACTGAAAAGCAGGACCGAGAGGGAAAGGTACATGCACCATAATTAGAAGCAAGAAAGGAATCAAAACCGGCAATTATTGTTACTATCTATGGCACTTCTAGGTTATCTGATTGTTGCTAAGCACCCACCCTATCTACTCTAGTCATCCTTGGCAGGCACAATAGGCAGCAAATTAATAGGCCCTCCAAAGTAAACAGATTTTTGGCCTAAAGCCACAAGACGAAAACGAATCCAGAAATCTGTAGTTCTTAATTTCAATTTCAGATTAAGGGTGATTCTAAAGTTTGTAAGACTCATATATTAAATCTAAATGTGGAGGTTTGCAACACCCAAGTCAGCTATGATAATTTGACCAACCAGTTGAACGTCGTGGGGGGGGGGGGGAAACATAGTTTCAGATTCCATTCAAACATATAATAAGGAGCATCTCTCTGGTGGGGTGGAGCCAGAGCAGTAGATTCCCAGCAGCGGAATTTCTGCTGCTTACCAAGAGGGGTGAGGCAGTAGCAAGGTCAGGACTTCATGGGTGTGCCAGCAGGAAAGTAGAACTAGTTCTGTTGCTGCCTCTTCGCCACCTTGACCTCGCTGCCATTTCAGCTGTCTCCCTCGCTGCCATTTCAGCCGTCTCCCTCGTAGTAAATGGCAGCAAACAGTTGAGCCACTCCTGCATTTATTTCCACACTTCTGCTTTGCTCAGCCATGTTTGCAACGACGTAACTTAACTGTTTATTGCAATTGAAATTTTTCTTTCTAAAAAAAACCTGCCCTCCAAAAGAACACATAGTAATAATGCCATGTAGGTACATACATACATACATGTACACACATGTCAGCCAAAGTGAAAACCCAGATCAGTAAGAGGTTTCTGGGCAAAATGCAGGAATGCATGGAGAGCATGACAGCTGAGGAAAGGAAGAAAGGAAGAACCAGGCAGTCGATGAGAGAGCTCAGTAGGCGCCCAGCAAGGGGCCCAGCAGAGATTGCTAGGAAGAACCCCAAAGTTTCAGGTGGGGTTTATGAGCAGCAGTTTGTCAGAACAGAAGGCCATTAATATAGAATCATAGAATCATAGAGTTGGAAGAGACCACAAGGGCCATCGAGTCCAACCCCCTGCCCAGCAGGAAACACCATCAGAGCACTCCTGACATATGGTTGTCAAGCCTCTGCTTAAAGACCTCCAAAGAAGGAGACTCCACCACACTCCTTGGCAGCAAATTCCACTGTCGAACAGCTCTTACTGTCAGGAAGTTCTTCCTAATGTTTAGGTGGAATCTTCTTTCTTGTAGTTTGGATCCATTGCTCCGTGTCCGCTTCTCTGGAGCAGCAGAAAACAACCTTTCTCCCTCCTCTATGTGACACCCTTTTATATATTTGAACATGGCTATCATATCACCCCTTAACCTCCTCTTCTCCAGGCTAAACATGCCCAGCTTCCTTAGCCGTTCCTCATAAGGCATCGTTTCCAGGCCTTTGACCATTTTGGTTGCCCTCCTCTGGACACGTTCCAGTTTGTCAGTGTCCTTCTTGAACTGTGGTGTCCAGAACTGGGCACAGTACTCCAGGTGAGGTCTGACCAGAGCAGAATACAGTGGCACTATTACTTCCCTTGATCTAGATGCTATACTCCTATTGATGAGGCCCATAATTGCATTGGCTTTTTTAGCTGCCGCGTCACACTGTTGGCTCATGTCAAGTTTGTGGTCAACCAAGACTCTTAGATCCTTTTCACATGTACTGCTCTCAAGCCAGGTGTCACCCATCTTGTATTTGTGCCTCTCATTTTTTTTTGCCCAAGTGCAATACTTTACATTTCTCCCTGTTAAAATTCATCTTGTTTGTTTTTGCCCAGTTCTCTAATCTGTCAAGGTCGTTTTGAAGTGTGATCCTGTCCTCTGGGGTGTTAGCCACCCCTCCCAGTTTGGTGTCATCTGCAAATTTGATCAGGATGCCCTTGAGTCCATCATCCAAGTCGTTGATAAAGATGTTGAATAAGACCGGGCCCAAGACACAACCCTGTGGCACCCCACTAGTCACTCTTCTCCAGGATGAAGAGGAACCATTGATGAGCTCCCTTTGGGTTCGGTCAGTCAGCCAGTTACAAATCCACTGAGTGGTAGCATAGTCAAGACCACATTTTACCAGCTTCTTTACAAGATTATCATGGGGCACCTTGTCAAATGCCTTGCTGAAATCAAGGTAGGCTACATCCACTGCGTTCCCTTCATCTACCAGGCTTGTAATTCTGTCAAAAAACGAGATCAGGTTAGTCTGACATGACTTATTTTTCAGAAATCCATGCTGACTATTGGTGATCACAGCATTCCTTTCTAGGTGCTCACAGACTGTTTGCTTAATGATATGCGCAATCTGCAGTGATATCGCTGCTTGAAATGCAACTGCACAGTAAATAAAACCACTTGTGTGAAGTGACTCTCCACATGGTGCAAGTTAGTTCAGCCATGTGATCAGAAACCATAGGGAAGCACTGATATGCAGGCTGTAGTTCAAAATGCTGCCTTGAAATGCACATTCTCCTGAGAAATGCCATCGGTTTTACCAAAACTCCTGCCTTGCCATACTTTGCTTAAAGAAGAACTTCCATAATTACTTCAGGGCTCTCATCCTTTTTTTGTTTTGTTTTACAACATATGCCAAATCACCAGCGAGAATTTCAGCTGGTCTTACTGGGACTTAATGTTCCCCCACATCGTTTGGCCCCCACCTCACTGAAGGACAAAACCACATACTGCTTTGTTGTTGTTTAGTCGCTTCTGACTCTTTGTGGCCCCATGGACCAGAGCATGCCAGGCACTCCTGTCTTCCACTGCCTCCCGCAGTTTGGTCAAACTCATGCTGGTAGCTTCGACAACACTGTCCAACCATCTCGTCCTTTGTTGTCCCCTTCTCCTTGTGCCCTCCATCTTTCCCAACATCAGGGTCTTTTCCAGGAAGTCTTCTCTTCTCATGAAGTGGTCAAAGTACTGGAGCCTCAGCTTCAGGATCTGTCCTTCCACTGAGCACTCAGGCCTGATTTCCCAAAGAATGGATAGGTTTGATCTTCTTGCAGTCCATAGGACTCTCAAGAGTCTCCTCCAGCACCATAATTCAAAAGCATCAATTCTTCGGCGATCAGCCTTCTTCCTTCTTTATGGTCCACCTCTCATTTCCATATTGCTTTAGGCTCTGCTCTTTCAATGGCTGCACCTTCTTCAATGAATGCAATCCTCTACAGATGCAGATCATTACTAAATGGCACAACAAAACCCACAGTTTGATTGAGCTTGCCTTATCCATCCAAACAAACAGGCTGGTTTTTTACACAACCATCTGACTCAACCATCTGCTGGAGCCAAAATAATTTAACTGGTAGACATCTAGTCATGAATGAGAGCCAGAGAGTGCATTAATGCTTTGTATGGGTTGTGCTGTCAGTGAAAATACGATGCGCTGCGCTGTTATAACTGTAGCCTATTGTTTCATTCACTATCTTGTGTTGCCAGGCTACAGTCAATGTCCAAAGACATAGGGGCAGAGCCACTACCCTTGAGACAGTACACAGACTGCAAAGAGAGGCTGTATTTACTCCTCTAAAAGGGCTTTTGGTTTGTTTATGCAGCAAAATACAATCTCTACTAATTGTTGCCCTTTCCTGTTATGACATTTAACGTCCATTCCTAAAGTCTGAAAATGCCACCTGTTCAGGGGATTTCTAGTTCTTCAAGGTAAAATATATTCAATAGAATTTCAGTCCTTGAAAAAACAAACACTCCCTGCTGCGATATCAGCAGACTATGAAGAGGCTGGAATATGAGTATATTAGCATTTCAAAGACTGATTACAGCTGGATAAATCTTTATCAGAGGTGGGTGGGGGGACTTTGATGGGAGGGATTATTATTAGACAAGTCAAGGATCTGTTGAAATTTGGACTCGGTGTTAGCAATTACTTCTCTGTTTCTGTCCCAAGCCAGTATCACTTTGGCTCAACAGGAGCTCTGATTGGCTGCAACGTTGGAGAACCTAATTTCTGCAATGCAACTTTGCAACTTTGGTTCCAACACATTGCAGATGTGACACTATTTGGTACACAATGCAGATTTCAACTTGGAATGCAGATGTCTTGTGAGTCAAACCAGGGTAGTGAAAGAAACAGTTGCCTCAAACAATCATAAACATCACATTTCCAATGAAAGTAGCTCAGGAAAAGTTCCTGCAATTATCACCAGGGCCAAAGCCTTCACACTTTTGCTCTTGAGCTAGTTAAAGGACTGCAAAGTCCTTTGTTTTTCAGGACCAGGAAGTTTTCTGTGTTGTCTCTTTGTGCAGAGAATCTTATTTATTTTAAAGTTATTTATACCATGTAACCAACAGAAGAGTACAACTTAGGCTACCCTCATAAGCCCCTCCCCACTCTCCCATGATTGGTTTTATTTTCTTTAATTTTGCCTACTTTTTCTTGAATAGATTTTGAATAGATTTTGGTAACAGGACTAGAAAATTCATCATGAAACTAGAATATCCATGGTGAATTTAGGATAATAAACCCAAAGTGAAGCACTTTATGACCCACTTTTGTATTTTGTAAAAGTGAAGGTGTCTATCTTTGATGCGTGAAAGTTGGACTTAGCATTTTCATGTAGAAATTCTTGGATATGGTTATATTTAAATGGTAAATATAGGCCAAATTTCTCTCAATACTACTAATTTAAATTAATTCATAGCCATTAAACTACTTTCTGAGAGTTTCTTGTTTTGTTTTTTTACAATCAAGTGGTGTATAATTTTTTATTAATTAAATAAATTAATATAAAATGGTTGGTAACATAAAAAGAGTGTCATTGGACCTTTTCCTAGGTAGGAATTGCCAAATACAGGACTATATCAGTTTCCAGGTAAAGGTGATTTATAGAATTAAAATGTTCATGTACTATTAATAATCCTAGTCTGCCTTGAGTATTAGGCCATTTTATAGTAATTAACTGATGTAAAAGGTCTTTTTCCCCATCAATTAAACTAATTGCTTTTCATACTAAGTGTAGATTGGATATTGATCTTTTTTAATTCTGCTCAATTACATAAGCAAATTACATCTAATTGCATGCTTACCTCATCATTACTCATTTATCAGCAACATCAGAAAGACTATAGATCATGTTCCTCCAAGGTTTCCTTTGTGATGTTTTGAAGAGTTTGTTGTTGTTAACAGCAGTGATGGAACATGCGTACCCCTAGCTATCAAAATATTGTACTTATGCAACTTGAACAGCAGGAAAAAAACCAAGAAAAATTGTAACTGAGAAAACCAAACTATCATCAAAAAGAGATACCCTATATAATGTGATGTGACTAATAAACAACCACTGCTGTAAAGAACAAAGAACAAATCACATATGCTATGTATCACATCTATAAATTCCACAGAATGGCACCAGCTATCAAGACATACAACAAGATGCTCAAAATGCTGAGCACATATGCATTCTATCTAAAACAACGTCTTTGCTAAACTAATGCATAGCTGGTGGCATTTAAGCAGAAGCTGGGTGGTAATCTGTCAGGGATGCTGTAGATGCAACCTGTATTGCAGATCACACATTATGGAAGCAGGTGGACCCGATGGCCCTTAAGGTCTTTCCAGCCCTTTAATTCTATGACACTGAAGGGAACTAAATACATCTATTTTATTTACTTTTATTAATTAAATTTGTACACAGCTGTCAGAGCTGCTTCAAGATCCTAGCTCACAGAGGATCACGCTAGCCAGCGGTCATTAAGTAAAAGTCTTTATTGAGTTACAGTTTCCATTCTCAAGCTGCTACGTGCAACTCTACGTCTAATGGCTAGATCGGCGAAGCTCCGTCTGAGTCTCCGCCCCTTGTGCACCAACTTAATATCCTAGCCCTGCTCCACCTTTTCCGCCTGACTGCTCTCCTCTGGGTCCCTCTGCCCCCCGGGGTCTCCTCCCTCCGGGATTCCTCTGACGCCGACCCCCCGGAACTCCCTGTCTCCTTGCGCCGGGCTTTAGGACCTGGCTCCCTTTCCTGGCTGCCTACTGCGTCACTTCCCTGTGCATTTGAACTTGGCGCGCGCGCCCAACCTTCCACTTTCCGTCTGACCGTTTCTTCGCTCCCCGATGGAGGTGTGGCCACTCCTGACTCGTGCCCTCCCCCCTGTTGCGAGCTGCCAGCGCTTGATCTCTGGCGCTCTTCCTCTTCCCTGCTCTCTGGCTGTGACGCTGGTCCTGATTTCCAACTGCTCCCCTCGGAGTCCCCTCTGGCTCTATCTTCCTGGGGTGTCCCCCTAGGCTCCCCCCTTGCCCTGACCACTGGTGCCCCTTTCTGTGAATCTTCTGATTCACTGGAAAGACTCGGAGATCTCGGGCCGTCGTCATCACTCATCTTTTCTTCTGCCTCCTCCCCCTCGCTCTCTGTTTCCTCCCTTGCCCTTGCCTCTGCTCCTGAACCCCTGACATCCATCCCCCCCTCGAAGCCCCCCGTTCCCCCCTCCCCTCCTTCCGGTGCGGGAACTGGGTGCTGCTGTGTCAGAGGGACGAACGTCGGATACAGTTCGCTTCCCGTGGCGGGCCTCCATCTGAAGTCTCCCGGTTCTGCCTCCCTGCTCTCGTCGACGACGGTCACCTCCGCTTCCATCTCTGTGCCGCCGTGCTCGAAACCAGGGTCGTCCCCGAAAACGTCCATGTCCGTCTCTCCCTCACTTCCTCCTGGCGGCGTTGCGCGTCCTGGACCTTCCTGCCACTTCCTGCGCCACTGCTCCTCTGGTCTATCGTCCCACCAATACGAGGGTTCTGAGGCAGATCCCGAGGGTGACCCCTCTGGGGAACTGGCGTCTCGTATCGGGTCCTCGTCCGAGTCGAACCCCCGGAACGTGCTGGTAGAAAGCGTTGGCGTGAAAAGCCAGTCGTCGAAAAAGTCTGCTGGCATTGGTCTATGCGGGAAGAGGGCATGAAACTCGTCTTTGAGCAGAGGTTCGTCCAAGGCGTAGCCCGGCACCCAGCTGTTCGCACTGGCCGGGGTGCCCTCCTTGGCGAGAAGGTATTCTACCCCTTCTTCCCCCCATCTGGAGTCCAAAATCTCCGTGACTTCGTTGATGCGTTCCTTCTGTGCCACTCCCTCGTGCCCGGTTCCTTCTCTGAGCGGACTCGGTGCCGTTCCGGGTTCCTGAAACCTGTGCGGTGCCTTGTAGGGAGTGAGCACCGATCTGTGGAACACCGGATGCATTCTGGAACCCTCCGGAAGTGCCAGCCTGAAAGCTACCGGGTTGACCTGCTCTTCGACTTGGTAGGGCCCCAGTTGCTTATGCCCCAGCTTCTTCTTGGCCAACGACCTGGCCGGCACTGCGTGGGCTGCTAACCAGACCCAGTCTCCCACATGGATCTCTTCGCCAACCCTTCTGTGTTTGTCCGCTTGCACCTTGTATGCATGTTTGGCCAGCTCCAGGTGTCGCCGCAGCTGATCGTGGACTTCCTGCAACTCCGACGCGAACGCATCTGCTGTCTGCGGCTCCCCCTCCCCCACTCTTTCCAGTCCCGGGAAGGTTCTGGGGTGCCTCCCGTTGTTGGCGAAGAACGGCGTGACCCCCGTGGACACGTGCTTCGTGTTGTTGTAGGCGAACTCGGCGAGCGGCAGGTAATCCACCCACGTCGCAGGCTGTTGATTCGCATAACATCTCAGGTACTGCTGCATGATGGCATTGACCCGCTCCGCTTGCCCGTTGGTCTGCGGGTGTCTCGCCGACGCCAGGTTGATCTTGACGTTCAGGAAGCCCATCAGCTTCTGCCAGAAACTCGAGATGAACTGCCGCCCCCGGTCGGACAGAATAGACCGTGGCAGACCGTGAACCTTGAACACGTGGTCTATGAACAGTTTGGCGGTTTGCTCCGCCGTGGCCACCTTGGCACACGGAATGAAATGTGCCATCTTGGAGAACAAGTCCACCACCACCAGCACGGCCGTCTTGCCCCTCGAGCTGGGCAGATCCGTGACAAAGTCCAGGGCCACTCTCTCCCATGGTTCGACCGGAGTTTGCAGCGGTTCCAACAGTCCGGCCGGCGGTTTGTGCACCGGTTTGGCCCTCTGGCAGGTGTCACACCGCGCCACGTAGTCCGCGACCTCCCCTCTCATTCCGGGCCACCAGAAGTCCCTGGCGACTAATTCCACCGTCTTCTCCTTGCCAAAGTGCCCGGCAGTGGGCGCGTCGTGCAGCTGCTGCAGTACCTTGGCGCGAAGTTCGTCTCCCGGCACGTAGATGGCCCCTTTACGAATGAGCAATCCATCTCTCAGCTGGAACTCGTCGGTCGCTGCCGTGCCCCTGTGTACCTCTGCCATCTTCGCTTGCGCGAAGGAGTCATCCTGCAACGCTCGCCGCACCGCCTCCAGGTCCACTGTTGCCGCAGCGCACGCCCACACTGTTGGTGCGAAGATGTGCATGGCGGCCGCTGGCTTGGCGTCCTCCAGATATTGTGGCTTACGAGAGAGAGCGTCCGCCATGATGTTGGTGTCCCCCGGGACATACTCTATTCGGAAGTTAAAGTTCGCAAAGAACTCAGCCCAACATATCTGCCTTTGGTTCAGGAACTGTGCCGTGCGCCAGTGCTCCAGATTCTTGTGGTCCGTGCAGACCTGCACTGTGTGCTTGGCGCCGATCAGGAAGTGCCTCCATGCTTTGAATGCTGCATGAATGGCCAGCAACTCCCTGTCCCAGATGGTGTAATTCTGTTCGGACTTGCTGAGCTTCCTGGAGTAAAACGCTCCCGGCCGCCAAACCCCCTGCGGGTCTTTCTGCAGCAGGACTGCTCCCACGGCTCTGTCCGAGGCGTCTGTCTCCACCCTCATCGGCCTGCTGGGGTCGACATGCAGCAGCTGCTCTTCCGACGCGAAGAGACGCTTGAGTGCCTGAAAGGACTGCTCCGCCTGCTCTGTCCAGATGAATTTCTTTTTCTTGGAGCTAAGCGTGTCCGTGATGGCCGCTGTCTGCATAGCGAAGCCTTTGATAAACTTGCGATAGAAGTTCGCGAAGCCGACAAACCGTTGGACCTCCTTCCGGTTGCGTGGGCTCTTCCAGTCCAACACCGCTCGAACCTTGGCGCTGTCCATGGCGAGCCCCTTGTCAGACAACTTGTAGCCCAGAAAATCCACCTCCGTCACGTCGAATTGGCACTTCTCCAGCTTGGCGTAGAGCCTATGCTGCTGTAGCCTGCTTAGCACTTCTCTGACGTGTCTGTCATGCTCCTGCTGCGATTCCGAAAAGATCAGGATGTCATCTAAGAAACAGACGCACGTCTTGTAGAGGAGCCCCGCCAACACGTGATGCATGAACGCTTGAAAAATGTGGGAGCCATTTTGCAATCCAAAAGGCATAACTCTATATTCGTAGGTGCCCAGAGGCGTGAACATGGCCGTCTTCCACTCATCCCCTTCCCGCATGCGAATGAGGTTGTACGCCCCTCGCAGGTCTAACTTGGTGAACACGCTGCCCTTCCGTACCTTTGCGAGGAGGTCGTCGATCCGGGGCATGGGGAAGTCCGATGGCTTGGTCACACTGTTTAAGATGCGATAGTCCACCACCAGTCTTTTTTGGGGCGTGTCCCGCTTCTTAACAAAGAACACCGGACTGCCCCCCGCTGCCTTGGACTCCCTGATGAAACCGTGCTCCAAATTATGATCTATGAACTCTTTGAGTTCCTGTAGTTCGTCCTCAGACATGGAATACAGCTTCCCTTTAGGTAGCGCCGCCCCCGGCAGCAGGTCAATTTTGCAGTCATATGGTCTGTGGGGGGGCAGCCTGTCCGCCTCCTTCTCGCAGAAAACCTCCAAAAATTCTGCGTACTTGTGGGGAATCGCTTGCAGCGTGCCTAGCAGCAGCTGTGACTCCTCTTCCTCCCCGTCCTGCCGGGGGACGATGCAGTGTTCAGCACAAAAGGAAGAGCCGAAGGTCAGCTGCCTCTGGTACCAAGCCAGCGTTGGGCTGTGCTTGTCCAGCCAACTCATGCCCAATACAATGGGCGTGTCCGATAGTCGAGTGACGTTGAAGCTGATGATTTCCTTGTGATTCCCAAGGCGCATCACCATTGGTGGCGTCTGCTTCACCACTTGCCCCCCTAGCAGCTCCCTGCCATCCACCGTGACCACCTGCAGGGGCAGCGTGGCCGGCAGCAACTGTATAGCGTGCCGGTCTACAAAGTCCTGCCCTATAAAGTCCGCATTGCTTCCGGAGTCAATGGTGAGCGGCACGTCCATGGTGATTCCATTGGGCAGCTGGAGCGATGCGGTGAGCCTCACTACCGGTTTGGGCGGGAGGGGGTCCATGGGCTGTGAAATCTCCGGGGACTTCTTTAGTGACACGTCTGGCTGGGCCCCATTGCCTCTTCCTCCAGCCAGACATCGTCGTTTCCCTGCTGTGGTCCTCCTTGTTGCGTTGCTGCAGTTACCATTGCTGAGGCTGCAGTGAGCTTGTGGAGCCTCTGGGGACACTCTTTCGCCATATGCCCTGGCTCCTCGCAGATGTAACACTTCCTGTTCCCTCTAGGAGGCTTCGCTTTCACTGTTGTCGGTGCTAGGGCTCTGGCTGCTGACTGAGCCCTTGCACTTCCAACCTCCATAGGTTCCCCACCTCCTCCTTGTGGAGGCGTGGATTGCGCACGCGCTGCTTCTCTGGGAAGGAAGGAGGAGCCCCTGGCTGGTTCGCGCCCTCCACGCCCCTCGTCCCTGCTCCACGGACGTTCTTCCAGCCGCACCCCCACGGCTAGCGCCCTCTGAACGATCTCCTGCGTGGTCCGGGGTCTCTCCCCCCTCGCAATTTCATCTTTCACAGAGCCGTGCAATCCCTCCCAAAACAGGTCTCTTACAGGAGCCGAATCCCTGTCCCATTCCAGAGCACTGACCAAAGCGAAAAAGCGGGCATGATACTGCCTTACGCTGGCCCTTCCTTGTTTAAGTCCATGTATCTGCTGCCGAGCAAGATCCACGTCAATGCTTGATAAGAAACACCCATCCATCGCTTTAATAAAGGCATCCGCATTTTGGAGCGCCGGATCCTTATCCCTCCACAAATTGCGTAGCCATGCTTTAGCTTCCCCATGCAAATGGGACATGATGAACCCCACTTTCTCTTGCTCATCTCTAAAGTCTTTGTCCAGCAGTTGCAGTGCACACATTACATCTGCTCTAAAATTGGGGTACTGTTGCAAATTCCCATCGAAGTGAGAGACCAGCCCGCCTGTTCGTCTCGCCAACCCAATTCCCTCCTGTTTGGGTGTCAGTTGCCCGTGCTTCGTAAGCATGTCCAACCTGACCTGGAGATCCCTGCAGGCGGCAGCTGCCTCCTCCTCTCTCTTCCTGGATGCAAGAGCCTCGGCAGTCAGTTGTGACACTGCTTTTCTGAGTTCCTCTATCTGCTGCTCAGCCGTCATGTTGTCTGCCGTTTGTGAGCTAGCTAGTAGGCACCTGCTTCTCTCCTCTCCTCGAGGCTGTAGATGCCCACAAGTTTTTGAGACGGAGCTTACTGTCAGAGCTGCTTCAAGATCCTAGCTCACAGAGGATCACGCTAGCCAGCGGTCATTAAGTAAAAGTCTTTATTGAGTTACAGTTTCCATTCTCAAGCTGCTACGTGCAACTCTACGTCTAATGGCTAGATCGGCGAAGCTCCGTCTGAGTCTCCGCCCCTTGTGCACCAACTTAATATCCTAGCCCTGCTCCACCTTTTCCGCCTGACTGCTCTCCTCTGGGTCCCTCTGCCCCCCGGGGTCTCCTCCCTCCGGGATTCCTCTGACGCCGACCCCCCGGAACTCCCTGTCTCCTTGCGCCGGGCTTTAGGACCTGGCTCCCTTTCCTGGCTGCCTACTGCGTCACTTCCCTGTGCATTTGAACTTGGCGCGCGCGCCCAACCTTCCACTTTCCGTCTGACCGTTTCTTCGCTCCCCGATGGAGGTGTGGCCACTCCTGACTCGTGCCCTCCCCCCTGTTGCGAGCTGCCAGCGCTTGATCTCTGGCGCTCTTCCTCTTCCCTGCTCTCTGGCTGTGACGCTGGTCCCGATTTCCAACTGCTCCCCTCGGAGTCCCCTCTGGCTCTATCTTCCTGGGGTGTCCCCCTAGGCTCCCCCCTTGCCCTGACCACTGGTGCCCCTTTCTGTGAATCTTCTGATTCACTGGAAAGACTCGGAGATCTCGGGCCGTCGTCATCACTCATCTTTTCTTCTGCCTCCTCCCCCTCGCTCTCTGTTTCCTCCCTTGCCCTTGCCTCTGCTCCTGAACCCCTGACAACAGCGCTTCACCTGAAGAGTGCAGGGCAGTTTACAACATGAAGAAAACGAGAACACAAAATACATAACAAGAAAACAGAAACAAACCAATAACCCCCTCCCAACTATATGGTATTCCATGAAGAGCTATGCTGCCTGCTGTCTCAAAAATGCTGGCAAGTATAGTCTATAAATCCACCATTGTTAAAGAGCATAACCTGCATCTGTTTGAAAAGCTGTCCTTGGCCCATGTAGAGCAGGACTCTCAAGTCCACAGGGATGCAAGTCTATACTCTGATTTTGACTGTGTATTCTTAATCACGAAGCCACGCTGCGTGGCATTCAAGGCTCTGCTGCAGGATGCCAGAGTCAATACTTAATGAGTGGATAAGCCATGTCTTCTCCACTGGATCACAAATAATTGTAGTCTTACGGAACAGCCATCCTAGTCTCACCATACTAGTTAGTCAAGAACAGGAAATAATGAGAAAGTGGGACATTTACACAGCAACCAAATAAAATCAAGAAACAAATGCGGTATTGAATCTGACTTGAAAACAAACTACATGATGTGCTACACTGGGGTCCTACCTGCCTCCCAGCAGTGTACACGGGTTTCCCAGCTAATTCCTCCATTCAAAGAGTGCTTGGTTCCTGAACTACTTAGCTTCTGAGAGGAGAAGAACAAGAGTTCAGTGGCACAGGTATATACAGGAGGTCTCTGGCATCTCCAGTCAAAAATGATCAGATGAGGTGAAACATCTCTGCTGGAGACCCTGGGTTGTTGCTAAGCTATGTAGGCACAGCTATGGCTACAATGCTAACTCCACGTACTGGGGAGTAAGCCTCACTTAATTCAATGGGATTTCTCAATGGATGTGGTCAAGTTTTACCAGTTCTACAGCTTCCTAGTTTCCTCTGAATCTTCATCAGGCACCTTGTTGGCATTGATTGGAATAAAAATGAGGACCCCTAGTGAGCCTCTAGGTCTTCATGACAGATAGCACAATGGTAGCTTATCTGAAACGGATAGAGATGTCTGCTCTTAACCGTGCAGAAGCTTCTTTCCCTTCATGGGTTTGGATCCAAAGGTGTCTTTTTGTGTGAATGGAAAGGCGGTTTCATCACTCCAAGGCTGCATCCCAGATTCTTCCAGTTTCCCAGTCCTGCTGAAGCCCTTATGCCCCATGCCATGCCACTCCTTGGGGTTATTTATTTATTTCTTAGCTCAATTTATAGCCCACCTTTCCTGGAACTGTGATCACAGGGTGGCTTACAATAAAATTTAAAACTATTGAGAAGCAACCACAACAAATAATCCAGCAGGCTAAAAAAGCATTGGCACACAGATCATACAGTCCTCCACAAAAGATGTCACAATTGATGCCCAGGCATCTCTGACATGGAGGGTGTTCCACACTTCAGGTGTGCGATGGAGAACCTTTGGGCTGAAGTGATGGTAGAAGGAGACACAGAAGTCCTCTTTCGAGCGCTGAGTCTCACCTGCTTTTCTCTAGATCCAACACAGTGCCTTTAGCAGACATCCAGTGTCCTAAATGGAAAAAGGAACATAAGATGAACCTGCTGCATCAAGCCAATGGTTCATCCAGTTCTCATAGTGGTCAAACAGTTTCCTGTGGGAAATCAGCAATAAGTATTCTAGCAGAGGAACACTCTCCCCCTCCTGTGGTTTCCAGCAAATTTCAAAGCATTGTTGCTTCCAATTGGAGGCAGAGCATAGCCAGCACAGCTAGTAGTCATCAATAGCCCTCTCCTCTATGGATAGGTCTAATCCTCTTTCAAAATAATCCAAATTGTTGGCCATGACTGCCTCCTGTGGGAGCGAGTTCCATAGTTTAACTATGCACTGTGTGAAGATCAGTTGCATATTAGTTCAAGAAAACAGGCTGGCAACCATATAAGTTACTTATATACTGGGTGTTGACAATGTATGATTATGTTTAAATCTAAATTTAGTAAATTATACTCTAGGAGCAGGGGTCTTTTTAATCATTTCCTTTTAACTTCATACGATAAATAGAGCAAGCTAATTGGCACAGTTACGAAGGAAGCACTTTTTCATACTTCTTTGTAAAGGTGGTAAGAAAATAATAATGTGACAAGTGCGATGGGGTTAAGAATTTCACATGGAAAACGCACAGAGAGACGCCACACAAAAACTTTGACATCGTGTTGAGGTGACAAAACTGAAAGTGCAAGGCTTGTAGCAGCTAGCATTTGTTTCTTTTTCTTTCTCTCTTTTTTCTCTCAAAAATGAAAGAACATGAAGGGTTTTTTAAAAGTAAAATAAACTCAGACCTTAAAGTTCAAAAATACCTGTGTTTGCCAGATACATGGTAGCAATATAATTACATACAACCCTCATTATATCACAGGAAAGTCTGCTCTTTTCCTGTGAAACCAGACACACAGAGATACGCATGTTTTTCAATGCCTGCTTCGTAGGCCTTGTTGTCACATTTAACTATAGGCAGCGGAGCCCAGGTATTCAGCATCTAATGAGGAGAAGAGAATGAGTTGCATATGTATTTATAGCAAGGCCTTTTCTAGATGCAGCCTTCAGAACAAAATGTCTCATATGCTTTTTAAGATTAAAAAATTCCTTCCAGTGGCACCTTAAAGACCAACTAAGTTAGTTCTTGGTATGAGCTTTCGTGTGCATTCACACTTCTTCAGATACACAGAGTATGTGTATGCACACGAAAGCTCATACCAAGAACTAACTTAGTTGGTCTTTAAGGTGCCACTGGAAGGAATTTTTTTATTTTGACTATGGCAGACCAACACGGCTACCTATCTGCAACTGGAACCATGCTTTTTAAGCTTAAAGGAGAGAAGGTGTTGCTGTCTTGAATAAGGATACAGTGGTGCCCCGCAAGACGAATGCCTCGCAAGACGAAAAACACGCTAGACGAAAGGGTTTTCCGTTTTTCAATGTGCTTCGCAAGACGAATTTCCCTATGGGCTTGCTTCGCAAGACGAAAACGTCTTGCAAGTCTTGCGATTTTTTTCGCTTCCCCCCTTTTTCTAAGCCGCTAATCCGCTAATAGCCTTTTAGCCGCTAAGCCGCTAAGCCGCTAAGCCTTTAATAGGCGCTAAACCGCTAATAGCGCTAATCCGCTAAGCCGCTAATAGGGTTGCTTCGCAAGACGAAAAAAACGCTAGACGAAGAGACTCGCGGAATGGATTATTTTCGTCTTGCGAGGCACCACTGTACAATCCTTTGTCAACTTAATCTGGGAATAAAGCTGACTGAATATACTGGAGCTTGATTCTGATCAAATATGCTTAGGATGGCACTGTACGTGATACAAAATATTTAAGATAATTTTACTTTTCCATTTTTTTAGGCTCAAATTTTCAGTTTTGTTTTTGTTTTTTCTGTCTAATACAATTACTAAAGTTGCTCGGGCGAACCTGCGACTGATGGCATTCAGGATAGCGCAGCGGTCAGAAGCTGCCTAAAGTGGTTCTGAAATAATCAATGTTTGCATGTCATCTCTTTGCAAGTTATCCAGCACCTGCCCAACATTAGTTGTGTTTCTTTAAAAGATGCAGAAAGGTATACTCATGGGTATAGCTGTACTCTTTAAAGAATAACTGACAGGTGATTTTGCTGTTCCACCCTATGCATTTCTAATTAGGATGTTCGTTCTTGTTTAGATTGTCCCTTCTTCTTCTGTTTTAGTTTTGACACTTTTTTAAAAGTAAAAGTGAACATTAGCTGCAAAGGATGGTGGGATGGAGCAACGGCACTTTCTTGCCTTCTCAGCAGGTGGCTTGCTACTGCTTACTGGAAGAGTGGGAGGGGCAAGGTAGCAGGAAGGTCAGCATTCTGCACATGCCCTAGTGGAGGCAACACATTGCTTCTGCCAGTGCAGTAGCACAGTGCTGACCTCCCTGACATTTGCTCCTCCCACTCTGCATAAACAGCAGTGACTACTCTGCCTGGGGGTCAGGCTGCTTCGTCCCATGTTCTGCTACTGAATGTGAGGGAAGCATTCTACTTCCATTATCGTTCCAGGTGCATGTTCTCCCAGAAGGCAGTTTGGCCATCAAGTCTAGCAGCGGAAGTTGGATTTGTTCCCCAATCATTATCTGACCCCCTGCAACAATGACGCTACCTTGTGGAAGGTAAGCAGGGCTGGGATTGGTTCAGTGTCTAGATGGGAGATTGAAATCAATTGAAATCCACTTCTTCACTTAGACAAGAAAGTGTGGTGTAGCAGTTAGACTGCAGGGGTCAGCAAACTTTTTCAGCAGGGGGCCAGTCCACTGTCCCTCAGACCTTGTGGGGGACTGGACTATATTTTGAAGAAGAAAAAGAACGAATTCCTATATCCCACAAATTTATTTAAAATGCATTTTAAATAAAAGCACACATTCTACTCATGTAAAAACACCAGGCAGGCCCCACAAATAACCCAGAGATGCATTTTAAATAAAGGGACCCATTCTACTCATGTAAAAACACACTGATTCCCAGACCATCTGCGGGCTGGATTTAGAAGGCGATTGGGCCAGATCCGGCCCCCGGGCCTTAGTTTGTCTACCCATGACGTAGAGCGGGCATGTCCAAAGTCTGTTTCAGGAACCTAATCCGGCCCACCCGTTGATTTAATCTGGCTCCCGTGGCAGTGTATGTCCTGGGGTAAAATCCTAAAAAAAGCTCAGCAACTTTGGTCAGCCCTCATACATGTTCACTTCATCAAATCTGGCCCTCTTTGAAATAAGTTTGGGCAACCCTGAGTTAGAGTGTTGGGCTAGGACCTGGGAGGCAAGGCTTCAACTCCCCGCTCAGCCATGAAGCTCACTGAATGATCTTGGGCCAGTCACTTACTCTCAGGTTAACTTACTTTGCAGGTTTGTTGTAAGGATAACTATGTGCTCCACCTTGAGCTCTTTGGAGGAATATTGAGATATAAATGCATTCATTCAATCAATCAATCAATCAATCAATAAACAAACTTTGGGGATTTTTCATGCATACAACCATTAAAAAGACTGCACATGACCCCAGATTATTTTCATGTAGCTGCTTATAAAGATACTTGCAGTGCTGTGGACATTTTTTTTTTAATGTGCCCAGCTGTTGCACATAAATGGCTCTCAACCTGGTTTATCTATTACAAGCATGATGCTTTAGGCTTCTGATTCTACAGCTCTTGTTATCCATTAGTTTGATTATATTTTACAGTTTCATCCAGGAGCGTTTAGTTACATTCAGATCAGGTAGAAAGCAAAATTAAAAATTCTAATCCTCCCAATTAAGTAAAAAAATATATATCTCAGAGCCACACTGCTAGCACATACCCAATGTTATAAATGATCTGTTTTGGCTGGTGATTGCAAATGGGAAAATCTAAGTAGGGATTTCCTAGGTACTAATAGCTTTCCTCTACACATTCCTATGAAATATCTCTTTTTGCCTGGTGAAGATGATCAGCTTTTAACACAGTTTATGGACAGTGAATTTAATTAAGATATCAGCAGGAACACGTCATATTAATGATGAATCTAACTTGGAGACTCAAAATGGGTCAAGACATGATTAATACTAAATACAGACACAGAAAATCACCAGGTTTAGTTTCCAACACGGATATTGCTGTGCAGACAATTATTCTCAACCTCACTGATCACCCATGCTTTCCTTTCCATCAGTAGAATGATGTTATGGTTTCCATTTGAATTTCTTTGTGTAGAACTAACAGCGTGGGCTGCTCTGAGGCCACAGCTGGACTTGACAAAGGCGCTTTGACAGCAGGGACATGTACTGGATTCATGAACCAAAGCGAGTGCCTTGGAAGAATTTTAAGATTGTTAGAAGTGAAATGGGAGCTGCATGAAATGGCATGAATTGAAGTGGGAACTCCTGAAACACTTCGTGGCACCCTGGCATTCAAGATGTAAAGGAGAAAGGAAAAGAAATTCTGCAGAAATGTTTCTACTAAAACCAAAACTCAGTACCCCTAACCTTTCCTTATAAGAAATAGCACCAGTGATGGAAGAGCAAACACCAGGAATACAAGTGGCTGGGGAAACCCAGCCAGATGGGTGGAGTATAAATAAATAAATTATTATTATTATTATTATTATTATTATTATTATTATTATTATTATTATACGTGAGCAAAGAAAGCTTTACTGTGAAAGACCACCATTTTAGTTCTCCCCAAAATCAACTCTAAAGGCGCCTAGCACAAAGCCCATGGACCTGCTTGTCTGTAGCTTGTCAGATTTCATATTCAACAGGTTCTCTCTCGCATCTGAATTTTTCAGACCAGCACTCTTGCTCAACCCCCTGTGCCCTCGTTCCAAAGGAAACCAAACCTGTGCGAGCGCTAAACCCCTGGAACATCTCACTGTTGGAGCACCAGGGTGAGCATAGGAATATAATCAGCAGCTAGATGTCCACATTCTCTCTCAGAACTGTTTAGAGAAGTTCAGGAACAGAGACTGAATTCACAGCAGAACACACATGAGTAGGAATGCTGATCAGCGTTGCACTTCTCTCCGTGACATGCCCATTTTGATATGTCTTTCCCATCCACAAGTAGTTAAAATGTACGTGCCAGCCCTTTGCTATAAAATCAATTGTGCTTTTTTGTGTAAGGGAGGAAGAACTTTGTACGCACAGAAGTTTTCCAGAATAGCAAGTTTATCAAAGACATCCCACAGGCTATATGAGAAGTTGAGGAAGCAAAAGCAAAAAACTCCCTGGAAAAGGGGTATATTTTGTACATCCTTAGTATGGAAGCTGTAGATGTATGGGTTATCTGTTTCAGAACCATAGCCTGGTGTTCCATTTCAGCATTATTTCAAAAGGGCTGCAAAATCCTTTGTGTTTAGGCCTTCTTGTTCTCTTCTAAGAGAAGGGAAGCATCTTGTATGCAAGAGCTTTCCCCAAACTGTTCCTTCTTATTCAAAAGAGAGAAAATCCCCTGTACATGAAGGACTGGTGCATTTGTGTGAACTCAAAATTCAAAGGACAGTCTCCTAGCCATGGTTGGCATATGCTGCTGTGATGCTGCTATTAAAATATTCAGCCACCCTTTAAGTTTCAGCTGGCCTGTCTAATGCATCAAACAGATGTGGCCCAAAACCAGAAAAATGTGAAATGACATGGTAAAGTGTCATTTATTAGAACTTTGCCTACTGGAGCAGAGGCGGGGCTGCCCATGGCAAGCGTCCCGGGAGGGGGAGCGGCATGACGATGTCATCCCCTCCCGCCCCAGGGATGATACCCGGAGTGGGCCGCACCCACCGCATACCCCTTCCTCCACCAGTGTACTGGAGACAAGAATGAAATTTGGAAACCTCTCTGGGTTTTTCTTTGAGACAGTGCAAGTTCTGAGAACTCTCAAGATTACTGCATTTCTAGTCAATGGTATCCATAAGATCTAATAGTCACTCCTGTTGGCTTCACTGGGAGTTCCCCTCGTGCAAATTGCAGGCAGGCAGGCAGGCATGTTTGCGTGTGTGTGTGCGTGTGTGTGTGTGTGTAGAACTGGTTACATTAAAGTTCCAATCTGTGGGTTGTATCCAGCACTATCTTTCTGCTGCCACAACAGGCATCCACTTGCACAACAGAACTTCCCTCTCCTCTCCCTTGCAGCCCACCTTGTGCACACTCAAAATCTGTTGGGGGGGGTCAGAGGAAACCCTAGAGCAGCTTTTAGGGTCACACAAGAAGAGGTGAGGAAGGGGATCTCCCACTGTACAAGTGCAACTGTGCACGTAGCACTGAATGCAATCTATACTTGCACACACACGCATTGCATATACTAGCAATTTATGTGAAGAAAGAGAGCACCAACATACAAAGGCCCAGCTGCAGAGCTCACATAATGTGCAGTCTGGCTCTGTGCCTATGTTAACATAGACAGCAGCAGCTATGTGGACTCCTGACACATAATCCAAGCAGTATGGAAGGAAACCTGCTCCACCTGCTTCATGCTGGGAATGAAATATGGCCATTATTTGAACCTGTCTACAACAGAAGTTGACCTGAATGTGGGCTACAGCTTTTTTAACCACTCCGACTGAAAACTGCAAAGAGCTAACTCTGGAATCTAGAATGGGTAACCCTCTCAGCTGATGGTTGTGGTAGGTGGGCAAAGTGAGAAACCCAGAATTTATGGGATTTAGGCTGAGTTTTTGTTTTAGGTCATGGCCTTGTTCTTTATTACAACTGCTTGGAACAAAATGGCAGAAGATTCAGAATGGAAATTGGAGGTGATGGATGGGAACAGAAGGACACTTTTGTAGGGCAAGGGCCACATTCCATCCTGACTTGCATTCTAGGGGCCACATGCCAAAAGTGCTCAGGAAAAAGGCCAAATATGGCGAGGGACATTTTACACACACAACCACACATCCCATTCTCTCTCATCTGCCCACACTCCCCATTCTTATCCATCCACATCCATCCTTCCATCTAAACACACACACACACACACACACACACACACTCACATTCACATTCACATTCACATTCACATACAGACATTTAAATCTCCCTTTTCTTTTCTTTCCTTTCCTTTCCTTTCCTTTCCTTTCCTTTCCTTTCCTCTTTCTACTACTTGGTCCCCTTCTTTATCCCTTCTCTTTTATATCTCCTCTTCCCCCCTACACAACCTCAGAAGAAAACAGAACATACCGGTAATCAGAAACCGATTATGTAAAATCAACCTGAACAAAAATATTAGGCTAAATAATTCTAAAAGGAGCAAAAAGTGCTTTTCCAGTGCTTTTGCTCTGAAAATATTATACATAATTATTGATCATTTCTGAGGCATTGCCTCTCTTACATAACTTCTGTATCCCTCCAGAGTTGTTTTAATTTTGCCTTTTGATGTGACTTGGGATGAGGACGGGTGGGAATGATTTATGTCTTTTTAAAGGGAGCAACCACAAAACAGAGATATATAGTTAATTAAAAGTAAAGAAACGAATGAATGATACAAAGATTAGAAATAAGAATGAGTGTGCAGGGATTTAGTCAAGACAGTGGCACATTAAAATCACTTCAAACATTTGTATTTTTCTTTGAGCAACAGCCTACAAAAGCAGCCCGGCACTTTGTGTCCAAATCTCACACATTTCATTTAATTTAAAACAGCCCCCTATGATAAGAAGAAAATCCTGAGGGTATGATCCACATTTTATACATTTCATTTGAATGGCAGTTGAGATAGGACATGAAACATTTATTTCTGGGACAGGGCTTCTTGAGATGAATTGTTGAATACATTGTCTCAAGGTAGTACAGAAGGAATGAAACACCTGGGACATCATTACTGGATACAACTTGGTTGGGGGTGAGGGAGAGAGTAGGCTAAACAAAGGGCTTCTCCATTGACCCTAGAAAAAGAGGAGTTAAATTTGCCTTCTCTGATACGCTCCTTGCTCATTTCCTTGGTCACTTCAAGCTTCTTCTCTGCAAAGCCTAGCAATAAGTCCTAGTTTGGACCTTCAAGAATTGACTCAGCCATTAATTCCTCTCAACATCACTAATAATTGAAACTAGAGCTTCTAATCTAGAACGTCTGGACTTCTTATGTACTGTATTACAAAGAGACATCCAAATAACCACCTGGGATTTTACAAACAAGAAGCCCACATTAAAAAAAATGAACAACTCTGCAGCCTACTGGCTACTCAGAACTCCTGAACTGAAAAGTAAAACTACAGCTTAACTCAGGCCCTCTTGGTACCACAAACCAGGAGAGCCAATGAAACTGTGCCACCTTCCCCTGATGTTTCAGGCATGTCCTCAGAACCCGCTTATTCCTGAAGTTTCTCCTTACTCTTTCTCCTTACTGCCCACACAAACCTCCCTCCAAAAGGAGATGTGCAATTGCATTCAGACACTGACTTGCATCGAAAACTTTTGACTCTTATTGCCACCCACTCCTTATCTAATTTTAGGCTGCAAGTTCTTGGCTGAAGTAACTGTCTCTTTCACCGCTCTGTGAAGTGCAGAGAGATGGCACTGTGTAAATAATTGATAAGTTAAAAAACTTCTTATCCATCAGCCTAGATAAGAAAAATCCGTGAGATCAGCAACATGGCAGCTGTGCCAGTTATTCACAAAATATAACCCTTTGCTGTTTTATGATACATTTTGAGTTTTATACCAGGGGTGGGGAATCTCAGGCCCATGGACCAGATATAACCCTTCAGCTTCTTCCCAAGCCACATCCTGTCCACACACACACAAACCCATACCCTTTCCAGCTCTTTTGCTCAGCTGGAACACATCCTTTAACTGTACCAAAGCCTCATAGTTTGTCTGGGTGCTGAGGTGTACGCGTAGAACCCTCTGACTTTTGCATAACTGAACTGTAGCTTGCTGAGCAGCGATAAGAGTGAAACCTATTGCACCACCCGCCATAGGCATGTGATCCTCAACCTCAAGATGGCTGCCTACTTCCATTCGCCATTGGCATCCATCATTCAAACATTCTGTGGGTTTCAGCATGACCGGCATCCCATGCTATGAAAATGCTACGATCCATGAGGACTGTGAGAATACCCAGGGAGTCCAAGGGAAAGAACAGAATTGGGTTTTTGCATATCACAGAGACAAAAGCCCTATTTGCACATTTCCTCTCCTTACATGTGCAAATGCATATAACAAATGTGTGTGTGTGTGATAGAGAGAGAGAGAGAGAGAGAGAGAGAGAGAGAGAGAGGGTGCTTCCAATCCTCACGTCCTCCACCATTTTCATATTTATCTAGTTTAGAGCCCAACACAAGGTCTGATTGTTTAGGATTCCAAAGCGTGCCAAGAGAATACTGATTAGTATTCATTCACTGGACTGATTTCCAAGTTAGGACATGGGCACTTTCTGCTTCTGTTTTCATCAGAAGTCTCTGGCATAGCTAGTTCTTTTCTTGCTCACACCCACCGGGCCACAGCAAGCAGCAGGTCAGAATGGTGCAGGTCTTTTCTCAGTGGGCATCTTGATAAAGTGTGGACCATCAGCAGGTTCCTAACTGTGCTGACCCTTGATGTCATCTCTGTTCAGGACTGTGGGCATGTGGGTTGGCCAAGGAGGTTGAACTCTCTTTTTTGTGCTGTATTGCGTTTCAAAGAAAACCTCCATTGGTGCCAAAGGAGGCTTCCTTTGCAATGTAAGTTACAGGGAACCAGGCAGAGGGCCTTCTCAGTAGTGGCACCCGCCCTGTGGAACACCCTCCCACCAGATATCAAAGAGAACAACAACTATCAGACTTTTAGAAGACATATGAAGGCAGCCCTGTTTAGGGAAGCTTTTAATGTTTGATGAATTGCTGTATTTTAATATTTTGCTGACAGCTGCCCAGAGTGGCTGGGGAAGCCCAACCAGATGGGTGGGGTATAAATAATAAAGTATCATCATCATCATCATCATCATCATCATCATCATTTAAAAGCAGCTCCAGAGAGGTGTTTTTGTCAAGACCATTGCAAGGAGGGAAAGTTCCACTTCTCCTGCCTACCTTCCATTCTATTCAGGTTCCTCACTGCTAACGAAAAGAACGTCATACTCTGAAAGCTCTAATAAGTTTATCCCAGAACTGGGGTGTGCATGCTTGACTTGGGTTGCAGCCCTATTCACTCTTACCCATGAGTAGCTCCACTTATGGTGAAACTTACTTTTGAGTAAACAAGCATGTTGGATACACACCCATAAAATGCACCCATCAAGAAAAAGAGAGAATAAGGACAACAGGGGAAAGGAAGCAAAAGTCATGCAGACCTCACTAATAATTTACACCTTCATAACCAATAAAAGTTTGGTAACCTTCCACCTGAGAGATTTAAAGATTTAAGACAGAGAAATGCCATCCCAGAAGAGAGAAGAAAAATATTGATTTTCAGCTTGCCCTTAACTCAAAGCTCTTTCTAGTGGCAGCAGCAGAAGTCTCTTTTCAAAGAAAGCAAAAAGTGTCTAAGGTTGCAATCTTATGGATAGACACACTTACCTGGGATCCCACTGATCAGAGTGAGACTTATTACTGAATAGACATGTATAGGATTTTGCAGTAAGAATGTTCAAAAACACTCTGATTTGTACCTATTAAAGAAGTAGGAGTTATAGGGTAGAACTGCCCTTTGCGATGAGCCACATGTGAAGGAAAAGTAGAACAGAAATCATCTACACTACCAAACTCATGGAGAAGAGGGCTATTGATGGCCACTAGTCATGATGACTATGCTCTACCTCCATAGTTGGAAGGAACAATACTTGCTGAAGACCACAGGAGGGGAGGGTGCTCTTGTCCTCAAATCCTGTTTGCAGGTTTCCCACAGGCATCTGTGTGGCCGCTGTGAGAACAGGATCCTGGTTTAGATGGACCCCTGGCCTGGTCCAGAAGGTTCTCCCTTTGTTATTATGTCCTTCAATAAAAGTCAATTCCTTTTTTCCAAGGACAGTTCCAAAGGATTTTCTATGTCTTAATGTTTACACAAAGTGGGAATCAAATTATTCCTCCAGGAAGTTTAGCTGGAAAATGTCATAGAAAATATGTTCTCTCCCCTCCCTTCGCATTCAGTTCTGAACATAGTAAAACAGTGTGTTGTTGTTTTTTAAAAAGCATCATATTTTGGAATCCATCACTAGATAGTACCAATCTTAAGTCAGACCAGAATTACAGCAGGAGGGGTGACCAACTTGAAGATGAAATAGGTGAATGACTAGTGTCATGTCAGATAGCAGTATTAAATTTGCTCTCGTGTGAGTCACTAAATCAAATGTATCTTACTATGACTAGAGAGGTTGATGTGTTGGGTCAGAAATAAATGATAGGCTTTCAGGTGAAGGGGATCAGAGGTGATTTCAAGGTGGACTTTACAGTTTACCCAGAACTGAAATCCTAATGTATTTCCAAGTCAGGTTGACAGGCGTGATAAAATATCCATGCAATGGCCATAACTTCTTTCAGGTTGGCTGATATCAAACAGTAATGTTCAAATGTAAGGTGTCGTTGCAACTGAAAAGAGGCCATAAAAACTTCAGAGAAAGTTTAAAGGAATAATTAGAATTAAACAATGGCATGAATGCTAAGATCAGCAGCTTGCCACTGACATCAATAAAAGCTAAAACACCTTCACACCAACAAGCCTTCTCTCAGCCGGAGCCCTTTAATCCCATAAGCCCAAACAATTCTGGTGATAAATACAACCTTTCCACCATC
Organism: Podarcis bocagei; assembly: GCF_964188305.1. Classification (NCBI taxonomy): domain Eukaryota; kingdom Metazoa; phylum Chordata; class Lepidosauria; order Squamata; family Lacertidae; genus Podarcis; species Podarcis bocagei. Next base: position 37,478,446 of record NC_138126.1, read on the forward strand.
ATGGCCTGATCCTATGACATCTATTGCTCAAATACAAAGAGAGGAAGATGCTTTCACAAGGTAAATATCAAGGAGGCAGTTTCCTGGCAACGGAAAAGATTCAATAACTTTCTCCTTTTAATCATGTGAAAGTTTTGAAGCAACTTGGGGCAAATCCTAAATAGGGATTCTTTGATTCTGCCTCCTTAACAAGCAAAATTAGTCATAGAGAGCCAACATATTTTGTTTTGAGAGAGAAAAAATTCTCACCCTGTCTCCTCCGCTTCCCCAAAAAAGCCACTTTGCAAAATTTTCATCAAATATTCTCCGTTTCCCCTTGCAGCAGCAGAACAAGATGGAAGGAAGGAGCTGTGTTATTGTAACAGCTAATGGGGAGTCATATCCCCCCAAAAACTGTTGGAGAAATTTGGTGAAATTGTTATTGCAATTTCTTGGCTCGAAATAGATTGGACATTTTGGGGAAGCCATATGTGGACACCTCTAATTAGAAATATTTGTTACAAATGTTGGAGGAAATTAGGACACCAATCATAACAGTAACCTATTGGTGGATTTGGTCAGTAATGGTATTCATTATGGTGAGGTTTTATTTATTCATTTAAAACGTTCTTTCTTTCTGCCAAATACACACACACACACGCACAACTGAAGTGCCTGAGACTGAAAACCATGTACATTTATTTGTGAGCTGCACTGAGAATGGCCGGACTTTCCCCCAAGTAGATATGCATGTAGACATTCCTCCCTACACTTCTGTGATCTTCTGTGTTTATGTTAGATAAATTTGCAGAACCATTTTTGAAGGGGAGAAAGTTACTACCAGGTGACATTTCCCCAACATACTCCCTGTGGAAGCCTTCTATTAAATACACCATCTTCTGGTGAAACTTCTGTTTAACCATATACCAGAAAACAAACATTTCAAACACCTGGTTTAATATGAATCTCACAAGAGAGTCAAGAAATCTTCCCTATGGGAAACGTTCGAGAAATGTCACCACCCTGTCTCTCATCATCAGTGCTTGAGTTATCGGGCTGTCCATTAAAAAGTGTATGCCTTGTCTTAGGAGCATGTCTGGGTCCTCATTCTTCTTCCATCTCTGCTTGTGATGGTAGCAGCACTGGATGCTACTACCAAGCTGGGGTAGAAGAAATGGACCAGGGCTCTGCCTTTGTATACAGTAGCTTGATATATCTTTGTAGGTTCATAATTTTTGTGAATAGGTTATTGTGTTGGTTTTGGCACATGGATTTGTAATAAATGCTTGCTGGATCCCTGAAGGCCTCAATACTCTTCACCAGTTACCGCTATATCCAGGGTGGGGAACCTCAGGACACAGGGGCAAATGTGGCCCTTTAGGTGTCTTTGTCTGGCCCTCAGAACCTTATCCAGCCTGCAAACTCCCATTAGCCCTGATTTGAATCCTGCTTAAGTATTTTTGACCTGGCTGGAGCATGTCCTTGAACTCTGAGAATGCCTGCCTGGATGGAGGAGAGAGAGGGGTGTATCTGTGTAAAAAAACCCTATCCTCCAGTTGGAGTATGGATGGTGACTAACAGATTGAGGTTGAATCCTGACAAGACAGAAGTACTGTTTTGGGGGGACAAGGGATGGGCAGGAGTGGAGGACACCCTAGTCCTGAATGGGATAACTGTGCCCCTGAAGGACCAGGTGCATTGGCTCCCAGTACGTTTCCGAGCACAATTCAAAGTGTTGGTGCTGACCTTTAAAGCCCTAAACAGCCTCGGCCCAGTATACCTGAAGTGGAGTCTCCACCCCCATCGTTCACTGAGGTCCAGTGCTGAGGGCCTTCTGGCGGTTCCCTCACTGTGAGAAGTAAAGCTACAGGGAACCAGCAGACAGCCTTCTCGGTAGTGGCGCCTGCCCTGTGGAACACCCTCCCATCAGATGTCAAGGAAATAAACAACTATCTGATGGGTGGGATATAAATAAATAATATCCTACTGTACAAAAGTAAAAATCACATCATAATCCAGTACTCACTGAATGTATAGGATCAACAATCAAGCAAACACAACATCTTTATTTAATTTTTTATTTCAAGGAATCATTCTATGCGAAACAGGAGACCTGTATATATGAGAGGGAACTCCTCAGAGATAAGATAAAACTAACCACTGTCAGTGATGTCCCTTCCCTTTGATAATCACAGATTTGTCTTGGATGGCAGCCAAGAGACCAAGAAGAAAGAAGGGGTGGGGTGGGGAGAGGAGGAGAGATGAGCCAAAGGATAATGATTTCCTCAAATAGCAGCTGCTACTTCCTTGCCATTTGAAGAGACAACACAGACGTTTCTGGGGAGTTTCATCGCAAATCTGTCCTGCTTCCAAGACATAGACGGTTAAAGAAAAGGATCGCTTAGGACTATTTGAAGCAGAGCTGGAATAATGTGACGCACGTGTGCATCTAGTCTGCCAGATTTCTGAAGAAGACTCCATGGGTCTTTCTAGGCTTACAATATGCCCTCTGGCCAATAGCTGTGAATTCTCAAGTTTTCGACTAACAGTTCCTACGCAGTTATCTTCAAAGTGTTTTCTTCTTAAAAAGAAGAGTAAAGCACAACTCAAGCTATATATCTGGGATTTTTCCCAGTGTTGCCCAAAGCTACACGAGAAAGTAATAATAAATGTCTGCTTTGGGGGGTTTGGGGTTTCCCCCCCCCCCAGAATTGGCAGACTTGTTAACTGCCTACTTCAGCCATTTTATCCAAAGGGAGCTGGTCAGTTAAGCAAGCAGAATGCCTCTAGCTACTTTACTTCCTTCTGCCTCCAGAGCTTTGCAATGGATGCATGCAAACAGCACCTTCGGATAATTATCCTGGCTGTTCTTTTGGAGGGTATTCAGCTTGCATGTATCAAATAAATTAGCCGTTCCTAGAATGTACACTAATGTTGTAAATCTAAGTATGTAGGTACTTTGTTTTTGGTGCTGAAGTCTGTTTTTAACCACAGCTGTTACCAAGTGGACAGTGTTAGATAGATGCCATTGGATCTTTGCATTCAATAATTGGCATGTATCCACTTTCCAAACAGTAGCACTACACTAAGCAACGCCAACTAAGATATGCAGATGACACAACCTTGATGGCAGAAAGTGAGGAGGAATTAAAGAACCTTTTAATGAGGGTGAAAGAGGAGAGTGCAAAATATGGTCTGAAGCTTAACATCAAAAAAACGAAGATCATGGCCACTGGTCCCATCACCTCCTGGCAAACAGAAGGGGAAGAAATGGAGGCAGTGAGAGATTTTACTTTCTTGGGCTCCATGATCATTGCAGATGGTGACAGCAGTCACGAAATTAAAAGACGCCTTCTCCTTGGGAGAAAGGCAATGGCAAACCTAGACAGCATCTTAAAAAGCAGAGACATCACCTTGCCAACAAAGGTCCGTATAGTTAAAGCCATGGTTTTCCCGGTAGTGATGTATGGAAGTGAGAGCTGGACCGTAAAGAAGGCTGATCGCCAAAGAATTGATGCTTTTGAATTATGGTGCTGGAGGAGACTCTTGAGAGTCCCATGGACTGCAAGAAGATCAAATGCATCCATTCTTAAGGAAATTAGCCCTGAGTGCTCACTGGAAGGACAGCTAAGGCTCCAATACTTTGGCCACCTCATGAGAAGAGAAGACTCCCTGGAAAAGACCCTGATGTTGGGAAAGATTGAGGGCACAAGGAGAAGGGGACGACAGAGGATGAGATGGTTGGACAGTGTTCTCGAAGCTACAAACATGAGTCTGACCAAACTGCGGGAGACAGTGGAAGACAGAAGTGCCTGGCGTGCTCTGGTCCATGGGGTCACGAAGAGTCGGACACGACTAAACGGCTAAACAACAACAAAGCAAGGCCAAAACACATTTCATGCAAAAGGTCTGACACACCCATTACACACGCCATATAACTATGCATAGCTCAGGTGGTAGAGCATGAGACTCTTGATCTTAGGGTAGCGTGTTCGAGCCCCACGTTAAGCAAAAGATTCCTGCATTGCAGGGGGTTGGACTAGATGACTGCTGTGGTGCCTTCCAAATCTACAATTCTATGATCCGATGAATTACTCCACCAGTCATAATGTTTTGCCCAGGCAACACATTTAGTATTCTACAAAGATGGAAAAATTAGACTGCCTCAGGATTTGGATCCCACAACACTTATTGCCCTATTCTATGAAGGATTTACTTTATTGAAATTGTTACGTTTGCATTAGCATAGGATCACAGGCTACGTTTGTAGACATTTTTTAATGTTTCTTTTTCTTCCTTTCCTTCTGTATTTTTGTTGGAAGTTGCCAAGAGTGGCTGGGGCAACCCAGTCAGATGGGCAGGAGTATAAGAAATAAAATGTTGTTGTTGTTGCTGCTGCTGTTGTTGTATTGCAGCCTTAAGCTGTTTCTACCAACCCAACCTATTGCTTCTCTTCCAGACCATTAGAATTGCCACCTCTTAGCCAGTGGCAGCTGGTTCTGTGGCCAGGCACAAACCCAGATTGGAATGGATCTAGATAATCTGTGTCCTCCAAGAATGCTTGCAGCTGTCCCACCACCTGCCCCAAACATAGGGCATTTGAAACTGGCCAATGGTTGCTCCAATCCAAAGGCTCAAGAGCCAGCTTCTTTAGAAGTGGTTGTACCACTGACATTTTCAAAGCAGCAGGGACCACTCCCTCACACAATGAAGTTCAAGCACACCTTGGACCCAACCAGCCAGCCCTCTCTGCTTGATTTAATTGCCCAGGAAGGACAGGGCTCAATGGGGTAATGTGGTCAGGCACATTGCTTCCGGCTCCTTATCAGCATCAGCTTATATCAGGCATAGGTGAACTCCAGCCTTCCAGATGTTTGGGACTACAATTCCCATCATCCCTGGCCATTGTTCCTGCTGGAACATCTGGAGGGCCGGAGTTCGCCTATATAATCGCTTATTTAATCGCATAAGGTGGAACTGATCACAGAAAACATCCTCAATAGCAACTGGAGTTGCAACAAGTGTGGGGTCAAAGTCACTCTGAAGTTCAGTGACTTTATCCTCAAAATACTCCTGTCTCGATCATGGTTTTGCTAATGTGAGTTCACTCCAATTTCCCCAGTGTGATTTACTGCTGGCTCGCTCCTGACACACACAGTCCCTTACAGGGAGACCACAAGCAGGGTGAGGGTTCACCACCTCCCTCAGACTATTTTTCAGGAGGACATGCCTCACCTCAGGTGAATACTCATTAATCACAATAAGCTGAGGCACGATGTAACTCACCATGATGGGTGTGACATGACCAATGGGAAATGAGATGTATCCCTCCCTACGGAACTTTACTTGTCTTAGATGGATTTGTTCCAAATCTCCACAGAAAATGTCAACATGCAAAGAGGGGGCTTGTAATAATGAAAAGTCACACCATTGATAAATGGATGGAGCCACAGTGCTGGCTGCAGTTCTCGGCTTATTTTAATTTCAGATTTATTTTATTCAGTGCAGAGCACAACTTTTTCCTCAAGTCTAATGATATACTGGATATTCTCTTCTCCCACGAAGACTCATAAAACTTCTCTAAGTTTCTATAATAAATAACAAGCTTGTGCGTGCCCCTTTATTCAGATGTTTCGGCAAAAAGGCACTTGACTGCCCACTGGCTGTTGAAACAGCCATATTCCGAGATAAACTTGTAAGAAATGATTTAATACTGAAGTGACTTAAGTGGCGTCTGGCAAATTGAGAAAGAAAACACTGACTTTACTAATGCTTGGCCAGTGTAACAAATTAAGTATGCTAGACTGACATGAAGTGCCAGAAGGCATTTAATGGACAGTAGCGTGGGTAAAGAAAAGGCAGCCTTCCATTATTGCATTTGGCAGACTTCAGCTTAAGTGCTGCTTCCAAGAGCCCTCCCTTTTGCACTGTTGCCAGTTACTTATAGCGCTTTCTGATGTAGATGTCCCTGAGTCGGGGGCGGGGGGGAACATGGTGCCTGTTTAAATTTAACCGAGCCCACAATTTCATTAAGAAGAGCAGAGCTACCAGTCCTCTAAACTGCAGCTCCTGCAAGTAAGGAGGAAGCTCTCCCCCCCTGGGCAGGGGTGGCTGCTAACCTGGACCACAACTCTCATAATCACTGACCACTGGCCATGCTGACTGGGGCTGATGGGAAGTGCAGGCCAACAGCACTTGGAGGGCCATGGATGAGGCACTCAGTTCCCTAGGGCAAGGAAGGAAGGCAGCTGTCCTGCAACTGCCTCTCATATATCTGCCCAGTCCAAGGATGTTTCAAACCCCAAGTATTAGGGGTGTGCATTGGTGCTGTGTGCACCCCAAATAATGAGGTAAATGACCTCATGTTCCTGTGTCAGAGTTCACCATTTACAAGGGGTGGGGTTGACCATTAGCAATGACAACAGCATATCATTTATTTATATTTATTTATTTATTTATACATATACGGGATACATCTATCTATCTAATCTATATATCTATATCTATATCTACTGTATATCTAGATCTATATCCTGCCCTTCTTCTGAACAAGGACCTAAGGTGGTTTGCAATATAAAATTACATAAAACAGCTAGTACAATTTTAAGACTTAAAATCACACAATTATGGCCAGTTACCATAACTCAGCAGCAACAAATATTTATAGCAGGTTTGGAAACTTGCACTGACAGATAAGTTAATGCACAAACTTAAAAGTGTGAAGAAAAAGAACCGTGTCAGTCAAGTTTCGAGTGCCTGCAGTCCTCCAGTCATTCATGGTCAACTACGGCTAAGTATTTTGGGTTGATATGTAAGAACAAATATTAACATAGTCTTTACTTCCCAGCTTTTATACTCTGATTATGTATTATGCTATATATGACGATGAAATTTTTTATCTGTAGTTTTGTAACAAAATAAAAAGATATAAAGCACCATAACTCTCAGCAGCACTCCTTCTAGGGTCCAACGCTTCATACAAAAAGGTGACAATGAAAGACATCTAATGTGGGTCCCAGCCAAATATTACCTGGGAGAGAATTCCATAACTGGGCCATCACCATCAAGAACTGTGAATAGATTTATCAGTTGTTCCACACAGATTTTGGAGCTCCTTCTACTTGGAGACTCACCTCCCACTTCTCATTTTGTTTCCTGGATGGATGCTGAGGAAGAATCCCTTGTTTAGGGAGATCGTTGGTTTGGAATAATGCGTCTCTAAACAGTAAAGTATTCTATATGGCTCTTTTTTATGTTTCAAGCTACTCCTGCTCAATTTTTATATCATTTTTATTACCATCATAATATTGTTTGATGTAGTTTCACTGAATGCTACTTCAGGGGCTTGACAATTAGAAAGTGAGTGAGAGAGAGAGAGAGGGGGGGGGAGAGAGAGAGGGGGGGGAGAGAGAGAGAGAAGGAAGGAAGGAAGGAAGGAAGGAAGGAAGGAAGGAAGGAAGGAAGGAAGGAAGGAAGGAATTATTGGAAGACTGCAGGCAAACGCCTGTATCTTATCAGTCTCCCCTTGTGAATCACTGGAGAGCCAGTGTGGTGTAGTGGTTAAGAGCGGTAGTCTCGTAATCTGGGGAACCAGGTTCGCGTCTCTGCTCCTCCACATGCAGCTGCTGGGTGACCTTGGGCCAGTCACACTTCTGTGAAGTCTCTCAGCCCCACTCACCTCACCTCACCTCACCTCAGTGTTTGTTGTGGGGGAGGAAGGGAAAGGAGAATGTTAGCCGCTTTGAGACTCCTTAAAGGGAGTGAAAGGCGGGATATCAAATCCAAACTCCTCCTCTTCTTCTTCTTCTTCTTCTTCTTCTTCTTCTTCTTCTTCTTCTTCTTCTTCTTCAAACCTCTATGTATTACTGGCCATGGGGGAGTCTGCATTGATGGAAGCTGCTTCTATACAGATGAAAGAGACTGGGGTTGAAACATTCTTTCAAATGGTGTTGAAAGCAGATGGTTAATATGCAAGGCCCCTGATAAGATGGCATAGCCCATGTCTAGAAAAAATTAGGAAGTTAAGTCTTAATATTTAACTAGAACCTCTAACAGTCACAGTTATCAGTCCAACAGGACAGATACTATGCTAGGGGAGGGATTGGGACATGATCATGTTAATCTTCACAGTGCCCCTTGCTTTAAATGAAAATCTCTAAAGGAGAGATGGGGAACTTTCTTAATCTGAGGGCCACATTTCCTTCTGGGTGACTTTCTAAGGGCCACATACCAGGGATGGGGACAGTCAGAGGCAAAAGTGGCTGGTGCATTCACCTCTAAAGGGATGCATAAAATAACAACCCATGGATTTCATTTTGTGTTTTGTACCTTTAGTTTTTCATGTAATATATACGTTATGGTTCACATTTTTAAAAAGCATTTATAAGCAGTGTAAAATGTCATTTTTGTTTGTTTTTCAAATGACACTTTGCCACTTCCATATATAAATGTTTGTGCAGTTTTCCTCACAACATTGTTTTTTCTAAAAAAAAAAATAAATCTCTAGAAAGGAAAAAAAGCACTGCTCCCTATGCAAACCCAATGTACACATTTCCCTCCAGTGCAAAATAAAAATAAAAATGTGGATGCTGAAAAGTAGGAATTGTTTACAGGCTTTTCTTTCAGGCAAGCCAGCTGCGTCGAGTGGATAAAAAGAATCAGCACTTTGAAAGAAAGTGAAGAATGCATTGTCTGTAAAGGACATAAGGCATATACATTTATTTGGTTTCATTGTAAACAAAAATGTACTTTACCTTAATTAGTATTTGTCAAATAATTCACCGGTGAAAGAGCACCATGGTCTCAATGAGACATTAGGTGATTTTCTTTTCAGCCATCATGTAGCAAGTGGTAAGACCTCTTTGTACGAGGCTTCTAGATAATTTTGTCATTACTCCTTGCTGTGCAGACAACTTCCGCAAGATGTGTTTGCTTTCTGCTGCCAATGCATGATCTATTCCAGGCTAGGGTGGCCAACTAGTGGAAAGAAAGTAAAACCTGACAGAAAACAAAATGGCCCGATTGGCCTCTGTGCTCCAGATTTCTGAGATTCAGAAATCAACCGATAAAGGTTTTGTCTTTTAGGGAACAAAACACGTATCCCCTGCCCAGCAAATCCAGGGGAGTCCAGGTCAATGAGGGCAAGTTGAGCACTGCTCAGGCAACCTCAGTCTGTCCCTACCTGCCTACTTCCTTCCTTATAATGAGTCTAGGGGGCAATCTTTGCAAAGTTTAGTTACGAGGAGGATGGCGATAAAGCTAGTCGGCTCTACAACAGGATCTGGCTCCTGTTGTTCTTCCTGCACTATGACCAATGGACACCAGCCTTCACAGAGCAAAACATATGGCTGTCTAGGGCAGGGGTCTGCAACCCGCGGCTCCGGAGCCGCATGTGGCTCTTTTACACCTTTGCCGCGGCTCTGGGGCAGATACTAGCGAGGGGAGGAGGTGCATTGTGCACCCCGACACTCCCCACTGTGGCGGGCGCTGTACTGGCTGTGACGTCGCATGGGGACAGTGCGTGCGTTAGTCACGCACTGTCCCGACGTCACCTTCCTGCCCGCCCGCCCGCTACATTGTAAGGGGCATGTATGCTGGTCACTGCATTGAAAGGGGAGTGAAGAACACACACACACAAAAGGTAACTTGTTAATTTAACGTTTATTTCTATGAGGAGGAGTAATTCTGAGGGGTCAAACAAAGAAATAATAATAAAAATTGACAAAAAAGTTATTTTTATAATGACGAGTTTTGCGGCTCCCAGGTTTTTTTTCTTCGGAAATGGGTCAAAGTGGCTCTTTTTGTCTTATAGGTTGCAGACCCCTGGTCTAGGGAATGGTGCAAAGGTTTGCAACCCTATATAAAGGCCATTTTGAAGATGTTAAAGGTCCTTTAAAAAAAAGGTATGGGGGAGGCACATCCTCCCACCATGTTCTACAAGTTACAGTCTTATTCAATGCTTTTTTTCTGGAGGTACGCAGGGGTACGCATACCCCTAAACATTTTGTGAATTTGGCCTCATTGAGGGGCAGAATTTCAATATGAGTAGGAAAATGAGAGTACCCCTAAACATTTTTTAAGAAAAATAAACACTGGTCTGATTGATTGATTGATTGATTGATCGATTGATCGATTTCTCCAAAACTCTTCCCACAACAGCTTATGCAATGATACAGCCACTGTAATGAAAACCATAATAAAGTAACAACAGCAGTAAAACCAGCTGCTGCAGAAACCAGGACAGCAGAAACCAGGCATGGGAGATAAATCATACAATTAAAATGCCCAAGAAAATAAGAAATTTTGTTGTTGTTATTTGAAGGTTGGTCAGGGTGGCCTGACCTGAGCAAAGTTTTTGCTCTGCATCTGTGTGATGTGCAGTTAATAAAAATATAGAGATGGGCGGAATATGTGCAATCATGTCTGGATTGGACAACTGACAGTTCAGAATCTGAACTAAATTAAGAAGATCATGTAGGGTAGCAGAATCTTCCTGAGCCAGTAGGTAGCTCAGGTGGATGCTGCTTGTTCTGATCTAATGATGCTGCTTCTGCAAGTGCTACAAGATTTGCAGAAATACAAGTATAATATGAACAAAGGAGTTGGGGTGCCTTTTGTGAGCAGGTGAGGAGCTTGATGATGTGGCTGGATCCGGCCCTGCCTTTTGTGAGGCAGGTGGGGATTAGTAGCCAAGAACAGGAACCAATAGCACTGACAAGGCTCTCAGGAAATGAGTGGCAAACACCCTTTTCTTGTGGAAAAAGAAACTTAGCGCCACTCTTTTGATTGGTTGGCGGTTGACAGGATGGCACAAGGGTTTTCTATATAAGGTTGCTAAGGAAAGAAAGCAAAGAAGCGGAGCTGTTTCCCTCTGTTTTGCTCTGGATATCAACAACTACTTCAAAAAGCAGAAGACAGCTGGTGAAGCCCACACACATACTGAAGATACTACTTCATCAGACATTGTGCAAGCAGCACCCAATGTGTCTGTCTCAAAAGAGGCAGAAAATATCCAGGTACCGGAAAATATGCAGATATCCAGAACACCACAACTGAAAATACCGAGGCCGCTACCAGTGCTGTACAACTTGAATGCCAGGAAAAGCTGGGTATAGCAAACTACATATTGAAAGCAAATATACCAGGCGTGTTAGAATTTGAGCTGTTTACACAGTGTTGGACTCCTGTAGAAAGTTATAGCTTCAGGTATAATCATACAGGTTCTAAAGTGCTCAGGGGCACCAACTTGAATGAAATCTTAGGGGTCAGGTAAGCCCCCAATGGGCATAGTAAGCCCATTATGAGGAACATTTTGCCGCCCCCACCCCGGGAGGAACCGATGGACCACAACCACCTCGGGACCAGGTAAGTGACCAGTGTAAGAACAGAATGCTGGATTTTGTGGATCTTTGCCCTAATTCAAGTAGGACTCAATATAATTTTTCCCATCTTATGCTTTTCACCAAAGGTTACATATCAAACTTCCTCAGTCCTGCTACCCAGCAATTTCCAATCAATTCTGCATCCAAGAAAATTGAATTTGTACAGTGCTAGGCACCCTAAAGGCAGTGTTTTTGTCCTTATTAGGTTTAATTAGTTAGGTAAGACACTTCTCTATTTTTATCACAAAACAGCACCTGCATTCGACTTCATTCCATGTTTCTTCCTATTCCTATTCTCCCTATTATGAGGCCGTGAATAAATAATGTGGATTGTAGAATATCAAAGTAAATTGCTTCTTCACTGTGGTAAGCTTAATGAGTCATCAAGCTGAGACAGTCTGATGATTAATTTACTCAAATAAGTGCATTTGACAGAGAAGGTCAAAGGGTCATTGGTTTCCAGGATTTTTGCATGCACTGCCATTTAGAAGGCATCTTGCCTTGAAAATCAATTTTTATAGGATGTTTTTGAAAGTATAGGCATGTGGATTTCATAAAACAGTTGGGTTCTATGGAAAAATGCCCCTTCTAGATCTGTTTTGTAGGCTGATTTTCCAACGAGAGGATAAAGAACAAAGTATGAAAAGGAGCCATCATCTGTTATCAGTTTCTTTATGGCATTCCTATTATTCTGTTTCAGCTACGTATTCTACACACATGATGGCCAGCTGCTCTGAAAATTAACTTGACATCTCCTGGGAAATTTCGGCATTTCAAAATCAAATTCAATTTGGAAGCAAAACAAAGAATCAATGTCAACCTGTTAAAAAAATCTGGAAAACAAACAAATTTAAAATATTTTATGACTGAAAAGTTTTTTTTTAAAAAAAGTCAGCCTCAGAAGAAAATGTTCCTGTGGAAGAATACAGCGTCACTGTGCAATTTGTGCTTGTTCCCCCTGCCCCAAACTACTGATGCAGATAGATTAATGTAAAGCATAATGAAACCCTTTCTCCGCATCTTTGACTGGCTGTCAATGCATCCACATTGACATGTGTGCAATGCTATACCCACATTCAGGCATTTACACTGTAAAACCACCTCTCCCTCTTTTAACCCAATAAGACTACTGCCAGGGAGTAAGCCATGTGGCTTCACCCCATTGGGTGGACTGCTTCTACTCAGTGTAAGTCTGAAATGGTAATCACCATTATGCCATTTTCTTCTGTGTAAACATGGAAATGATCAGATTGGAAGAGGACACTCCTAGCACCTGTGAACACTGGCGGAGGAAGAGGAAGGCAGGAGAGCATACCGCCCCCGGCACCATGATCCCGGTGGGGTGCCATCGCGGCTGCCTCCCCCCGCGTTGGGTGCCACACCCCTGCAGGCAGCGTGCCATACCCCTGGGATGCTCACCAGCTACGCTCCCTCCTGCTCTCCGCCCCCAGTGCCAGACCATGAAGCTCCGCCACTGCCTAGGAGATGGTGTGAAATCGCACTTTTATTTCAGCTTCGAGTGTGGCAAAGTAGTGTAGTTTGGTAAGTCTAAAAGAAGTTTACTTACAAACTCATCAAATGCCAGATTCATGCATTTTCCCATTCAGAAGCAAGAAAAACACAGGTGGAAAAGGTTAGTTTACAAAAAATGGTAAAAATTTCTGAACATGTCGTCTGAACTTGGAGTGGTCAAGCTCAGGTGCCCTCTTTCACATGGTGAAAGAGAAGGAACAGCTGAAAGAAGGCGAACAAAGAACTTTCCTAACTTTTCCTCACTGGAGATGAGGGGGCATGACCTGGTCAAGTCTAGCAACAACAGCTTACTCTGTGGTCTTAACCTTCTCATGCATTTAACTAGACTAAACATGCTAGCTATATGAGGCTGCGTCTACCACAAACATTTCACATCTGCTGCTGTGCCATTAAGAGACTACAGGTCTGAGATTTTGATGGGCCCAAGGGAAGAAAAAAAGAATATTAGGACATGGAAGCTGTGTATATAAAGTTCTCAAAATATTTAATCTGCATCGAAATGTGTATTTGGCTAGACAAGGCGGTAAGTAGCAATCATTGTGTAGGTGATAAGGGTTAATGTTTTTGGCTATACTGCCTGTCTGTTATAAATGAGTTCACACATTGTATAGTGCACGATATTTGCATATCTGCACAATAGATCACACCTTGAACAACAAAAGACACTTGAAAAGAGCAATAGAGAAGGTCAAGGATAAATAGAACCACATTTAATGAGGGAGAAGTGTGAAGGGGGAGAAGTGAAGAGATTCTAATCAGCAGCTAGTTCAGATGACTCAGGGCAATTTTAGCAAGAGTTGGATAGCATAAATGTCAATGTTGGTAAACTGGACCGCTGTTTAGCTATATGATGCTTTAGTATATTTAAGAAAGACAATGCAAATACAGGAGAACCTTGCATCAGTGAGTGCTGCGCAATCAATAAATTTGCTCAAGGTAAATTTAGCAATGATCACCAGCATAAAAGCTTATTTTAGTAAACTCAACTGTTGTTCCACTATATGATGCTTCTGCCTATTGGACAAGAGCACTGGAAAGACACAGAAAAAAAATGCATATATGTGCATGCTTTGAAGTCAGTTTTATTTACATACATGCACACACACAAGTTATTCTGTGTTTTGCAATACGATCCTGAGACTATATGAAAAGGCCACATTCCTAGTTTCCATAACCTCTTCAGGAGTTAAAACTAACAGGCAAGTGAGAGTGAGAGCACTACGCTACTTCCCCCTTGTCACCAACTGCCTCCATGAGTTGGAAAGCCAATTTCTGAAGTGAAGAACCTGCTGTATACATGGAGGCTCTCCTTGCAGTTTAGAACCCTGGATGATTGGGTAGGTATCAGCTAACTGGTAGACACCTAGTACCTTACTCATGTGGTGTGTATGTGAAATTTTGTGTCCACCCTTGGAAAGGACAGAACATCATGACATGGATAGATTCTCCTTCCTTCCCTTTAATTGACCTGTGGGCCACCCCAAGTTGTCTCTAGGAGGTCTCCTGGTATACCTGGTATGAGATTTCTGCCACCTGGCCTGAACACCTCTGCCTGTTCACCACCCCAGAGCCATTGTCTACTCCTCTTTACTGCTAGGAACAACACATCTGCTAATCCTGGCAGACCTGTCCCCCCCCCAAAAAAGTCCTTCATTTGTCAAAGGGCTTTCCCCCAAAGAAATATGTCATGGGTGACAGGTTCATTGGAGGGCTGAATGACAGAGAGACAAAGTGGGCATTGAATAAAACATTGGCATGGTGTAGAGGGGATTACCGAAACCAGTCTCTCAAAGAGACTGAACTGTCCAAGGGGACCTGGAGGAAGGATCCCTTCTTCCTGGGTGACAATAGTCTCATTGAGCCTAATGCTTGCTGGATTACACTTCTGAATACCTTTCAGATGTGTGGCAATGAAGAACAAAAATGAGTTATATTACTGATCCAGTGATTGGAGCTAGGGGGAGATAACCCGTTCACTTTCCAGGCTGTCTTCTAATATTCCTATGAAACCATGCTCTGATTCATCATACCAAAAACCCAGCATCCTGTTCTCACAATGGCCTACCAGAAGCTTGTGGGAAGTTCACAAGGAGAGCCAGAGTGCAATATCCATCTCCCCACAAGGGATTATCAGCAATTGGTATTCAGAGGGTCAGACAGGTAAGGCAGAATATCTCCATCTGACTGATAGCCTTAGCTTCTATGTAATTATAGAATCCTCTTAAAACCATTCAGGTTGGTGGCCATCAACACACTTTCAGGAGTTTATTCTATAGTTTGTAACTATGTGCTGGATGCAGCAGTGCTTCTTTCTGCCTGCCATGACTTTTCCACCTTTCCAATTCACTCAATGGCCCCAGGTTCTTGCATTATGACAGAGGGAGAGAAACCTGGACCTATCTACTTCCCCCAATCATGGCATGCCTGTGCACATAGGCATGGGGTGAAGATTAGAAGAATGAGAAAAGAACCAGGAATGTGTTAACTTAAGTAAGCCCTCAGGATTTTAATGATGCTAACCAGGAATGAGGCAATGGAGAATTTATTATGCACACACACATAAAGGGGCCTATCACCAGGCAACTGAGAAGCTGTCAGGGCCTTGACAAAAGAACATTAATCTCTCTTGATGACCACAGGGAATGTTGTCATAATTACCCAAATTCTTTCCCTTGCCTTTGGAAAGTGACACTACAGCTTCAGGAGAGCCTCTTTGACCACAACAAAGTCACAAAACAGCCATTTAGGAATGCCTGTTCCATTTTCATATTTACCAGCAGGGAAATAAGGTGGTAGTTTTTCATCAGGGCTGCAAGATTTATCTTCTGGTTTTGAGAATGATTTGTACCTTTGGAGCCTCTTCAGCTTAGTACCACAGAACTAAGATTTGCGGCTGTGATTTCAGAGCATGTCATAAGGGAAGCAGCTGTGTGTGGATTTAAATAGCAACAACAACACAAATTTGGCCTTCTTTTCTCCACCCAGTTCTGCAGCCATGGACGGTCTCCCACTTTTGATATGAATGAAAGAGGGGCAGGGTGACCTCTAAAAGTTAATATTGCATTTATTCTCTGCTTATTTTGCAGAAAGATAGGACAAAATAGTTTTCTTCTTCCAGTTGCCAGCACTATTGAAGTTGATGGCATTTTGTGCTTCCTGGGCAATAAAAGCAGGTGTGTTTGTCTTAAATATAGCATTTAATCATTTTTTTAGATTGTTTCACATTTTAAAAAATCCATTTGCAAAATGAGCTTTGGTTTTCTATGCCTAAGATCCAGGACAAGCATCTTTACACCTTCTTTGAATACTATCCATGCATGTATGATTTTTTTCTGCTTATAAGCTGTCCCTTTTCTATCCCACAACTTCAAAATACTTGAGTTGTAAAAGCAGAAAGAAGAAGAAAAAGGCTCCTCCATCAGATCTCTAACAATACAATCCTATACATGTCGTCTCAAATACAAGCCCCACTGAAGTCAGCAATATCACTCCAAGATGTTTATAGGATTGCCATATAAGGGTTATATCCAATGCTAGTCCTATTCAGAGCAGACCCCTTGAAATTAATTGGCATTACTTGCTTAGGTCCACTAATTTCAACTGATCTAGAGATTTTACTTTCTTGGGCTCCATGATCACTGCAGATGGTGACAGCAGTCACAAAATTAAAAGACACCTGCTTCTTGGGAGAAAAGCAATGACAAACCTAGAAAGCATCTTAAAAAGCAGATACATCACTTTGCCGACAAAGGTCCGTATAGTTAAAGCTATAGTTTTCCCAGTAGTGATATACGGAAACGAGAGCTGCACCATAAAGAAGGATGGTTGCCGAAGAATTGATGCTTTTGAATTATGGTGTTAGAGGAGACTCTTGAGAGTCCCATGGACTGCAAGAAGATCAAACCTCTCCATTCTTAAGAAAATCAGCCCTGAGTGCTCACTGGAAGGTGAGGCTCCAATACTTTGGCCACCTCATGAGAACAAAAAAATCCCTGGAAAAGACCCTGATGTTGGGAAAGATTGAGGGCACAAGGAGAAGGGGACGACAGAGGACAAGATGGTTGGACAGTGTTCTCGAAGCTACCAACATGAGTTTGACCAAGCTACGGGAGGCCGTGAAAGACAGGAGTGCCTGGCGTGCTCTGGTCCATGGGGTCACGAAGAGTCGGACACGACTAAACGACTAAACAACAACACTCTGGGTAATACTTAATTAGTGTGTTTCATGGCAATATTTGATTTCTAAATTTGGGGACTAAATATTTCTGCAAGGCAGGAACCAGGGCTTCCAGAAACCAGGGTAACATAGTTCTCATGGCTTCGAATAGCTCTGTATCACATGTGGCTCAGGCCACTATAAACCATGTTGTTCACCTGATTGCAGTGGCCCATTAAAGTGATTTCATATCTACATTTCTCCTGCTAGCCACTGCAAACCATGGGGAATGTGGTTCACCTATTGTTCTTTAGATTAGAGAGATGTCAGATATAGTAAGGACCCAATTCCTCCCTGCCCCCCAATAGCACTGAATATTGCCACACAAGTGTACAGTAGCACATAACTAATTGAGGTGCAGCAGTGAACCTTCCTTGCTGCATGTTGCTAAGTTCAGGATGAGGAAAGGTGAGGGGTGTCCATTCCTAGACATTAAAACAAAATAGATTTTTGTTCACAATCTGAAATACTTGTAGGTTTTAATTGTTGATCATTTCTACAACAAAACAAAACTGATTGAGTTTAGTTATAGTGATAGGTTTGCTGCTCAGGACTCTATTGGGAGTAAGGATGGGATATAAATTGAAAATAATAATAATAATAATAATAATAATAATAATAATAATAATAATAGTAATAATAATAATAGCAGCAATAATATTAGTGAGAGAGGGAGGACTGGAGGCCTTTTTCTCAGATGCTTCCACACATGCACTGTTCATCCAGGGTCACATCAAGGAATGGATGAAGAATCAGGTTGTTGCTGTTTTAAAGAAATGTATACATGGAATTTGGTGTTTTTGATCTGATTGTTGAGCCTCTTCCATTTACAATAAAACCGCAATTGCGGTAATTTCAAGATCCCCTCCTTTGAAATCCTGGTAATGTCAGCCCTAATCTAATGGATTGTATGCAGCACTATACACAAAATTTACCATTACTATTTTTAGTTACTGTTACTACATTTGCTACTTACCAGTCTTATCAAATGGGTTTCAAATAAAAAAAAAAAATCCTTCCAATGATCTTCTTGTGAAAAAAGTTTATTAGGATAGCACAAAAATTAATAAAGTGACAATGTGCCTGCTTCTGAGGACTTCTGAGGACAGTGCAGCCCCCTCTACTGTATGCACAGTATATATAAGAGTCAAGCTCTGTGTTTTACTATACAGTGGTACCTCAGGTTAAGAACTTAATTCGTTCTGGAGGTCCATTCTTAACCTGAAACTGTTCTTAACCTGAGGTACCACTTTAGCTAATGGGGCCTCCTGCTGCCGCTGCACCGCTGCTCCGTGATTTCTGTTCTCATCCTGAAGCAAAGTTCTTAACCCGAGGTACTATTTCTGGGTTAGCGAAGTCTGTAACCTGAAGCGCCTGTAACCCGAGGTACCACTGTATTTTGATACATAATTTTATCATACTAAGCGGATTATTTAAAAATCATGTTAAAATCCAGCTAATACCTGTATTTGGATTTGAATTGATTTTATATATGTATGTGGGCTTCTTGTTTTATGATGCTTTGAGATATTATCATCATCATCAGATATATGGAATTGCTTTTAAATTATTTTTATACATGCAAATGATGTGTTTCATATAGGCAACAGTTCTGCATATGTTTTTATTGCATTGCCAATCACTTCAGCATAACTCATGGAAAGCAATTTGCAAATGAAATAGATAAATAAATATAAATATACAGTTAACGGGTTGTTGCGTGTATCTTTTTATGAGGTTTTATGGGAAACCTGAAATGTATATGTTTGTGTGATATCAAATGAACAAGGAATATTAACTGGTAAAGAAAATAACTCACAGGCAAGTTTCAACCACTCCTTTTTGCTTCTCCGATCAAATTAGCAGAGGGCAATGGCTGCATTCTGGTTAAAATATAAACAAAATTCACATGACGATATTCAGTCATAGACCACCAGTGTATAGTATAATCTGGCCCTCAGTTAAAACATCCCCATGTCTTCATTTTTGTGAGTGAAACCAAATCTTATGCATCAGGGCAGCGCAAGACATTTTGGCACCTGAGGCAGATCCCCCAAATGGCGTCCCTCTCCCCACCAGGGAAGAAGGGGTGAGGGAAGATCTACATCAGTAACCAGGGAAGAAGAAAGATTGACTTCGAGATCTGCCCTGGTGAATCCTGCTGCCTGAAGCAGTCTTCTCATCTTGCCTCATAGGTGGGCTGGGCCTGTTATGCATGACACAGTACAGAGTGACTGACTCTTCACACTTTAGTTTTCAATTATTATTCATAATGATGCTACAGACCTAACAGATGTCACTAGAGGGAGCTAATAGCCTTTCAAGCGGGGAAAGAAAAGTCATTGTACTGGGGAAATTTGCAGTAGAATTCACAAGGCAATACTTACTAACTTCATCTGCACACAAACACCCCCCCCCCCAGAATTCAGCTTTCATGCGAAGTTTTACTAAGATTTTGACTATATTTGAATTTCTGCAGCATGTTCACAATAGAAACAGTCCAGATTTAATTGAGACAATTAAAGCAAATAAAACATCTAGTTGTTCTGGACAGAATATATATATATATATTCTAACACACATCAAAAGTTGTATGAAGCCAGTCCCACACCAAAAACTGCATGCAGAGGAACTACAGTGGTACCACGGGTTAAGGACTTAATTAGTTCTGGAGGTCCGTTCTTAACCTGAAACTGTTTGTGGAACCTGAGGTACCACTTTAGCTAAAGGGGCCTCCCGCTGCTGCTGCACAATTTCTGTTCTCATCCTGAAGCAAAGTTCTTAAGCCAAGGTACTATTTCTGGGTTAGCAGAGTCTGTAACCTGAAGCGTCTGTAACCCAAGGTACCACTGTATAGTATGGATATGAATGTGCATCTTTGGCAGAACTGCCATCTGCTAGGCACATAGAAAGCTGATTCCATGCACACTTCTCCTTTGCTAAATGTTCACCACTAATTCCAGCCAATATTGCTAAACCAGTTTGCCACCTTATTATGAAAACAGCATTTGACATTGGCAAAGTGCTTTAAATTAATCTTCTTGTGGTTCATGTTTCAGTCAGTGCTGGAGACACAGTATAGTCTTTCGTCAGCGAGGTGGGGATTCATTTTAGCCAAATAAAGCTGCTTTGAATGCCAGAATCTGCTTTGAATGTCAGAGCAAATTCAGAATATATCACAGAACTGTAGAGTTGGAAAGGGGCCCAAGGGGTCGCCTAGTCCAATCCACTGCATAAAGAAATAGAGAGTTTATTGCACCAGCCACAATATTTAGTTTGAACCCCAATTTGGAACTTTGTAAAAGAGCCCAATGCTTTTCAGTTCAATTTGGAGGCTGCTCAGTTTGGCTCAGAAGTGTGAGTTCATTTTGTGTCCCTTCTCCCAATTAAGTATTGTGAATTTTTTTAAAAGGCTGTAATTTCTCCCCCATGTTAATGAGATGGATGAAATCCGCAGTCACACTAGCCTTTCGCTCATAGACAAAGCATGCCAAATTGCAGGGAACTAGGTGCAGGGTTTCAATGATGGACACCTCTATAATGTTTCTCCCCCAAAATGGATTGTCTGTTTCCAGGCTAGGTTGCCCTTTCTGAAGGCATGGATCCTGCCAGTATCGATGCAGTGATTTTCCTGAAAAAGGACACATTCTACCAATGTAAAAACACACTGATTCCTGGACTGTCCATGGGCCAGATTTAGAAGGTGATTGGGTCGGATCCGGCCCCTGGGCCTTAGTTTGCCTATCCATGCTTTAAAGGGACTCACTTAATCTTAATCTGAAATGTTTTGCAAGCATGAAAGAGATGCTCCTGCATAAGAAAGCTACCAAACTGCAGTCAAATAGGTTAGTTTGAGAGAGGGCTCTACCGGATCATGTCAAAGACCCATCTTGTCCAGCACCTTGTTCCCACAGTGGTCAACCGTATGGCTTTCAAGAAGGACCTGAGTGCAACAGTCCTTTCTCAACCTGTGATTCCAGCAACTGATATGCAGAGACATATTACATTTGATAGTGTAAGCACACAGTCATCGTGACTTGTAGCTACATACACAGAGGCACATGGAAGTCAGTGGTGCTGGCAGACAGGAGTCTTGTTCAGGGGCTTTTATGGTAGTCACCTTTAAAGCAGATTTTGAATTTTTGGGATGAAAAAAACTGAAAGGGATTTGCCTTATGGGTAAAATTATTCCCTCTGATTACGAGGTAGACACAGCAGTAGTGAAGTAGTGTATCCCTTTCCCCTTTGTGATTCGGGTGTCATTCTTAAGGTAGAGTCCCCCTGATGATAAGCTTGACCTGTCAATCACAACAGGTCAACCAGCTAGGGGAATAGACAGGAATCATAGAATTGTAGAGTTGGAAGAGAACTTAGACGTCATCTGGGCCAATGCCCTGTAATGCAGGAATTCTGCCCTGAGTGGGCTCGAACCACCAGCCTTCTGGATAATAGCCAGATGCACCAACCCATTGCGCCACCTGAAAGGGTGAGCTTCTCACTTAGTACTAGACCATATTTCTCTTACATACCTGTTTTATCACGAAGCAACAACAAAGATGTCATAAGATGCTTTCCTGGTCTTTATTCTATGAAACAGTGTTAAGCAGTCAATAAGACTAATGCCATTTTAAAGAACAGCTGCAGAAAAGTGTTACAGGGGTAGAGCTGCTTTTAAATGTAGTACCGAGCCAGCTACACCTACTTTCAGGATGTTCCATTTCATCCCCCTCCCCTCCCCGTTCTCCATTTCCCTGCCCCAAAAGACACTCAGGTATAATAATAATGCTCATTCTTCATTGGGTCATTTTGGGGACTATTTACCCCCTCAAGGTCCCCTCCAGCTGTTTTCTACTTCTGCAACCCTCTTGCTTCCAGTTCTCCCATTCTGACTCTACAGCCATCTAAACTCTGCTCCTGAGCTCGTCATTATAATACAATTATGGACCAGATTGCCAGTAATTGCTTTTCCCCAGTATGCTTTCCATATGCATATATATACACACACACACACACATACTCTCTCTCTTTCTCTCTCTCTCTCTCTCTCCCTCCCTCCCTCCCCCCCATCTCTCTCTCTCTCTCTGTGTGTAAAATCCCCAGTATGCTTTCCATATGCATACACACACACACACACACACACACACACACACACACACATACTCTCTCCCTTTCTCTCTCTCTCTCTCTCCCTCCCTCCCTCCCTCCACCCCCCAACCATCTCTCTCTGTGTGTGTGTGTGTAAAATAGCAGAGTGAGAATGCAGTCTGGGATCTGTCATACTGATGGTTCACTCCATCATTCTTGGTTGCCAATAAAAAGAAAGATATGTAAACAAAGCATTAACATTAATAGCATACATAAATATATTGCATGAATAATTGAGGCACACCTAATGTAGCAAAACTTTAAAATTATAGTCCAGTCATTTCTGAACCACATTAGAAGTACACGTCCCTGCATTACTTATAGATGGGGTTCTTACAGTTAATATTATTAGAGCGTGTGAGGAGTTATAGCATATGTGATTATGAGTCTCAGCAGTGCATTTTGCAATGGTAGATTATTTATTTTTCCCTATAAAAGAAAAGAAAGCAAACAGCTATATATTGTGAAGAGTTTAGTTATTTTTTTAAAAAAATATCAGTTATTTGAGTTTGATATAAATTATTTATCAGAACTAATGAATGTCTTAATGAATCTTAAGTCTTACTGGGCTAAAGGGTTGCCTTGGACTTTGTCTGGTTGTCTCTTCTTCTTTGGTAAAGTCTGAGTCATTGTGTCAAGGGATTGGATTAATGGCTCTTTTACTTGACTTTTATGAGCACGTGTCAATTTGAATTAGAACATTTCCATGATGAACGTTCCACCACCACAGGGCCTGAAAGCTTCTGTGAAATAATGAAGGAAGAAACAAGAAGATTATCTACCTGCTGCACTTGTACCAACCTTATAGGGATGCTCTGTCAGTTCAAATACTAATTGTCCTAATCTGTACCTTCCTGGGCTGATACATGGATCAGAACCACCCAGGGAATTCTGCACTTCCAGAATGTTTGAACACAATCCTTGGCTTAAAAACACATCTAAATATGTTTTCAAATGCATATTTTGAGAGAAAACACATTAATGCATATTTAAATGGGGATTTTTGTGCAGATTTAAAAAAAACAACAACCTCAAATTAATGTGGAAAGATGATGGAAAAGACAGAGATACAAAAGACACTTGCAAAAATGACATGAAAATAGGCCGGTGCATCCATCCATAATACCCAATCTTATGGTTTATTATGGCTTGTGGTAACATGCGGTTACCCTTGCTTTTTACATTGCATAAAAATGCTTTCCTTTTACAACCCTGCAGGCTATACTTCAGGAAGAAGGGTGAGATATTAAAATAAATGAAAGAAATTAGAGGTATTTAATATTGCCTGATATGATAAGATGCAAATCTAGTTAAACCATATTACTAACAGCCAGATACCAAGAACTGCCACACTAGCAAAGTATTACTTAGAGTGGCATATGTGGATTGCTTCATTAATACTGTGTCCAGTTCTGGGCACCACAGTTTAAGAAGGATATTGGCAAACTAGGACATGTATAGATCAAAGGTCGGAAATGAAGCCTTACGGTAAATGGTTGAGAGAGTTGTGTATGTTTAGCCTGTATAATTGCGTTAGAATAGCAAACTCTGGTGCTGAGGTCTGTTAATTCTATAAAATTTATATATGGAGCTCAAATTATGGATGTGGGTTTTGGGCTGGTCATGTTGTGCGGATGCCTGATTATCATCTTCCAAAGTAACTACTCTATTCCGAACTGAAAAATGGAAAGCGTAATGCTGGTGGTCCACAAAAGAGGTTTAAAGACTGTCTCAAGGCAAATCTAAAAAAAATGTAATATAAACACCAACAATTGGGAAACACTTTCCTGAGAGCGCTCCAACTGGAGAACAGCTTTTACCAAAGGTGTCATGGGCTTTGAAGACACTCGAACTCAGGATGCAAGGGAGAAACGTGCTAAGAGGAAGGCACACTTGGCAAATCCACACCGTGATCAACTCCTGTCCAGAAACCAATGTCTCCACTGTGGAAGGACGTGTGGATCCAGAACTGGCCTCCACAGTCACTTACGGACTCATTGTTAAAACCATGTTTATGGAAGACAATCTTACTCGTTTACGAGTGATCGCCAAAGAAGAAGAGGGCTGGTGTACATGTGACCATAGGACTGATCTCAAAGGAGGTTCCCAAATCTCATTCCACCTCCAAAGCTGTGGGGGCATTTTGATCACAAAAATGGTCCCAATGAAAGGTTTAAGCACAAATCATCAAATTTGGAGCTGCCAAGTCTACGTACCCCAACAACACTACCACAAAAAAATGCCAGCAGGTTAATCATGGATCACCTTTCACCACGTATAATACTGTCCCTTAGTGACCCAAGAACAGCACGCAAATGTCAAATATAATTGGATGTCATATTTTGTTGAATAGCAAAAATGGCTCCAGGACAGCCTCTGTTGACATGCTGATTTAGAAATGCAGAGGAATTGTGGGTGAGAACTCAGGGGCAGGGGTGCTTTCTGCATGGGATAAGTGGGTGGCATCCAACTAACTTTTACTCAGAGTAGACCTATGTAACTTAGAAGACCTAATTCATTTCAACGGCTCTACTCTGAGTAAAATGTAGTTGACTACCATACTTGCTGAGTACCAACCAGTTGGATGTTGTCAGATGAATGATAAGAATGCATGCAGCCCCTCATTGCTATTCATTAGATGCTACTCTTCCCTGTGTGCTTGATTATGATGTCTGTGTATATTTTTCATTCATAATTGCCTTTGTTATGCTAGAAAGATGGCACTGTATGAAAACAGGATAAATGGGACTTCATTGCATTCTGTGATCCTATATTTTATTTCCTGGTAAATTTTGCAATACATAACTGCAGTTTCCAATGGATAGTGTAATGGTTTATATTAAAAGTAGACACTGTGTTTCTATTGACAATTTCTATGGGGGGGGGGAACCCTGCATGATCTTCTGTTATATTTGTAGTCTTCACCTGTCGGACAAGGCACCCAGGAGATGACATTGATTTTTCCCCCTTTACAGAAGACAAAAATAAGATATTTCTACTTCCTTGTAAATTTAGTACGCTACTATGTTGTGCCATACCAACATATCATACAACAGTTTATACAAGCAAAACTAAGTGACTCATAATTCTTTTACCAGTGGCTTCTGAACTGGATTTTGGTTGCAATCTCTTGTAATCTTAGCACAAGAAGTTTGAGAGTTCATGTTGTTGCACAAGCAACAGTGCAAGTAGTAGCAGACAAGCTTAACTGTCGCCAAGTATAGAAACATCAGGTCACACAGCATTTTTTTGCAAGCACAAAACACCCATTGGACTTGAATGTTGTGCTACACTCCACACAAAGCCTGTTGCACTAGCAGAATGGCACCAACTTAAATGAGACTACTAATGGCTAGCGCCTTCAATGACTATGCTCTATCTCCAGTGTGGGAGGCTTATGAATACCAGTTGTTGGGGCTCATGAGTGGGGCAAGTGCTCCTGCATTCATGTCCTGCTTGCAGGCTTCCCAAAGGCACCTGGTTGCCCACAGGATACTGGACTAGAAGGGTCTTTCATCTGATCCAACTGGGCAGGGTTAGAAGGCAGGCTAGTAAGTGAATGGGTGATTCCACCCTGGCTCCAGTCACTGGATCAGTCATGTAATTTTTCTGTTCTTCCTGACACTGTGAGAATAGAATGATGGGCCTTTTGTCTGAACCCTATGGATGTTCTTCTAGTGCAAATGTTTACACTGAAAATGTTCAAACATCTCCACCATGCCTTTGGAGAAACCTCTTTATATGAGTTTTGAAATTGGGCCTGTGCATCGTAACACACGCTTTAAGAAAGAAGACCACATCCCTTCATCTCAGTATGAGTTTTTGTGGGTTAAAGGGGACCGACAATCTACTCCAACAATCTCCCTGCACTTCAGCTGCTGATGCTGGTACAATGAATAATTAGGAACCAAAATCATTCATTGTCACTTCACATCTATTTCTATTACTGCTACTACTCTTTCTATTGAAAACTGAACATATACAATCATAAGATGCAAGGTGAAAACTGAGAGTGGTGAGAAATAATAAGCTAAAATCAAATACTGTTTTAAAATAATATTTTATATTTTGAAATAGTTTTCTTCCATTTTGACCCATCTTAAAAGCCTTTTAATGTCGCCAAACAAAATCACAGAATGTGCAAGAAAATATCTAAGGAGCAATTCACCTCACAGTAGATTTCCTAGTCATTTACTGGCAAATGATGGAAATGAGGATGGAATTGGGTCGTGTATTGAAAATTGCTAATGCTCCTTGAAATGTGGCAATGAATGTTGCTTGTGGTACAGAAAGGATTTTCAATTTTAACTTTAAACTCACAGCATAGCTAAAAACAAAAGAAGAACCCTTCTGGATCACACCACAGGTCCATCCGTTCCACCTTCCTCATTTCCACAGTGGTCACTGGCCTTGAGATCCTATGTGGGACAATAGCTCTCCATGACTACCACCAAGCTGGACTGTAACGACTGCCCCATATCTTAGAAAGGTTCACCAAAGTCTCATAAGGCTCCTTGACACCTTATGAGCCTTGAGTACTTGAGATTTTGGGCAGGCCTATATGAGCCTTCTGTAGCCTGGCATCAGTCTGTGGGCAACTGCTGCCCATTTTGGTGACCCAGCTGCTGGCCCAGCTAGTTTGATATGAGCGGTAGGCTGCTTGACCAGGTAGCATCTGCCTTGGTTTTGTCTCTTTTGTTCAAAGTCCAGTGGCTGCTGGACATCACTTAATAGAGAAAGTGACCCACCTGCAGCCATTGCTTGATAAGGTGCTCCAAGCCCAGCAGGGTGCTTGGCTTACTATGGAGCATCCGAGCAGGCAGGCATCCACCATAGGATCTTGAGCAGCAGTGGCAGAGAATATATAATCATTCTGGCATAGTGGATTATTACAATTTGCCAACCAGAGCATGTGATGGACAGGAGATGGTAGCACTGCTGTTTCAGGTGGGTAGCTGAAGAGGAGGAGGAGTTTGGACTTGATATCCCACCTTTCACTCCCCTTAAGGAGTCTCAAAGCAGCTAACAATCTCCTTTCCCGTCCTCCCCCACAACAAACACTCTGTAAGGTGAGTGAGTCTGAGAGACTTCAGAGAAGTGTGACTAGCCCAAGGTCACCCAGCAGCTGCATATGGAGGAGTAGGGAAGCGAACCCGGTTCACCAGATTACGAGTCCACCGCTCTTAACCACTATACTATGCTGGCTGAGTGAGTGCTCATTCTGCCATCATTCCCAAGATGAGCAAAGAGGCTCAGCATGCCTTATGGAAGGGTTGGTCCTGTGAGATAAGATATTTTATTTATTTAATTAGACTATTAAAAGCCCACTCCACCTCCACTGATCTCTGGGCAGGTAACAATTAAATTCAATGAAACCGAAAAAATACAATTTTGAAAATTGCAACAAGAAAAGCATTTAATGCAATCTCAAATAACAGTGACACTATTGTCCTAAAGCCTGAATGAATAGCCAAGTTTTAACCTGGCATTTAAAAACCACCAGCATAGCCCCCCCCCCCAGGTTTCACAGGTGAGGGGTTCCACAACAGAAAAGTCCAGCCTTGCCTGCCAACCAGATGTATAAGCTTCTGGTAGTGGGACACTATGGAGCATTGTCTCTTTTACCAATCTTAATTCCTGGAGTGGAACATACAGGGGGAGGGAGAGATATGTATGGAAACAAACACAGTAATTATACATATGCTAGTCTAAAGGTTTTCCTATATGGATGTACTTTATCTGTAGAAACATGCAGCATTTCAAACAGCCCCGAGTTCTCATTAAATCTGAAACAATAGCACTAAAAATGAAGGAACAGTGCTGGTGATTTTCTTTTGACTCGTTGTTGAGAATCCATTTTACTTTCCAAAGGAATTCACCATGTGGCCTCCTATGGTGCGCTAGCAATCATGGAAATAACTAACTGATGTGATGGAGCATAAAACATCACACCTGCAAAGTTTGTTAGCCATGGAAATTTACAGCTGTTTCCCTCACAGAACTGTATATTTCACATTATCATGTGCCATATTACATTATTAAACTATAAATTTTCATGGCTAACAAACGTTGCAGGTGTGGT
Organism: Podarcis bocagei; assembly: GCF_964188305.1. Lineage (NCBI taxonomy): Eukaryota > Metazoa > Chordata > Lepidosauria > Squamata > Lacertidae > Podarcis > Podarcis bocagei. The sequence goes on from NC_138126.1 coordinate 37,506,782, forward strand.
GTTAAATGCTCAATTGCACCAGTTAATTATTTGCATGATATTTTTAACACCTTAGTAAGAGACTGTGAAAGCGATGTGGAGCCAATAAAAGTAGTTCAGGAGAAGAAAAGGTAGAGTAAACCTGGACAAACTACAGATTTATGATTGATAGGAGCAGAGTTATAAGGGATTAGGTGGTCTTTGAGGTATCCTAGACTCAAATCATTAAGGGCCCTGTAAATATATACAAGAAGCTTGAACCAGCTCCAGTATGAGCACTGGAGTTAAGCGCTGGCAAGAGTCTGTCCCCAGCAACAGTGTTTTTGCACTAGCTGGAGCCTCCTGATCAGGCACAAAGGTAGCCCCACATACAGATCAGCAATGCAATAATCTAGTTTTGAGGTTACCAGTGAATGATTACCATGTTCAGACTATCCTTGTCTAAGAACAGATGTAGCTGACATACCAACCATAGTTGGCAAAAGGCACTCCTAGCCATTGAGGCCACTTGAGCTTCCAGTGAAAAACATGGATCCCAAATGCAAAGCAGTTCTTTCAAGGGAAGCGCAACTCCATCCAGAACAGGCAACTGGCCAGTCTCCCAGACACCAGAACTACCAATCCACAGTGGCTCCATCTTCCCAGGGTTCAAGGTCAGTTCAACAGTCCTCATTCAGTCTTCCACTCTGCAGGTTTCTGGCCCTTGTTTGTGTGCATCATATACACATGGATTTTCACACATAGTTAAAGTAAATGATACTAACTCCTTACCTTGGGAATGAAGTGATAGTTGGAAAGCCCTCGGCCAATTTATATAAGAGCTATGCTACCAAACAAATGAAGTCCTCAAAGCAGAAAACTATTGGTTTTCAACAGCAACAATAATCTCTGAGTTGCTCCAAAGGTCAGTCCACATAGCAGGCACGTCACTTGACAACTCGCAGCACTACAGTGCCATTGCATTTGAGATAATGACTACAATTAATTACATTTGTGTGTTGCCTCCACCCAAAGCCTCTATGGGACTTACAACATTAGAAAAGACCAGAAGTTAAAATACATAGTTACAATCTTACAAAACCACACCCAACAAACAAGTCCCTCCATTAAATTATTATTTTATTGCTATTTAAAATGTAAAACAATAATAGTAATAATAATCATAATAGTAACAATAATAATGTCATCATCGGCTAGGATAAATATCTTAACTCAAAGTGCAGAACTGTGCCACTGTGAGAATTAATAAACTGTTAAAAAACCAACTACAGTGGACTCAATTTGTTCCGGGTGTCTGCATGTACCCTGAAAAGTCTGCATCTAGAGGCGCCACTTCTGTGCATGTGCGTGTGGCAAAACCCTTCCGGGTTTGCCGCGTTCGCAACCAGAAACTAAGTTCTACTTAGAGTAGACCCATTGAAATTAATAACCCTAACTTAGTTATGTCCAAAACTTCAATGGGTCTACTCTGAGTACCACTACTGTTGGACGTAACCCATGATTCTACATGATGCATCTCAAATACAATTATTTAAATAATTGCTACTGGTCTGACATGGAACAGGTTTCATTTTGCACTGATCGGTATAATAATAAAAATACATTCATTGCCTTATAAACTCGAATTTTCAAATCACATTTTGAGCATGTACAGAGACTAAATTAACAGAGGGAGTCCTGTGATCTATTCACCAGTTTGCTTTACAACTGACATTTTACAGAATCTCACTGTCTGGAGAAAGGGGTGGGGGGAATTATTTGAATCTCACTAGAAAGAAAGTGCAGAAGGTCATTTGAAATCTACCTAGCATAAAATGCTTGATGTTTGCATGCTCATTTTGGATTCATGACACATTACTTAGTTCTACATTAGGCTAATGTAGAACAATATTAATGAGGAACCCAAGGTGTAATGTTCTTGCAAGATTGCTGACAGAAGTAAGGCTAAGTTTTAAACGGGGATTGCTTGCTTTAGCATTATCTCTATTGCAGTTAAACATGCTCTACATTTTCTGGGCAAACATCACTTGGAATTAATTGAATGGAAAGAGGGATGTTCAGAAATGCATCTTCAGAGTTGGTGAAGTATGACTTTTTAATCAAACTGAGTCACTGTAAACATAAATTAGCTCTTGTTCTTCCTGCTGACTTGAAAACAAAGAAAGGAGTGAATCCATTTAGGTCCTGAGGTTTTCTTTTTTTCATGAGCCTGCAATTTCGGGGGGGGGGGGGATATAGGATAGTATATCAACTAGAATTGTCCTGCACTAATATTGTAATAAAATCTATTTGTTTTTGTTGTCCATGTAATGATTTCTAATTTATGTCACTGCCTTTTAATTGAAAGCCAACTATTATGACACAAGTCCAATTTAGGAAAAATGTGACCTAAGTTTCTATGGAAATCCATGGAATATCTGGACATATTTTTGGTTTTTAAACATTTCAAAATTCAGAATTTAACTTCCCATGCTGATATTCACTTTCTGGTGGACATAACAGACTCTTAGAAAGATAATTATGGATCTTATAGGAAATTAACATATTGTATGTATGAGCTTAACACATTAAAAATGTATCCATCTGAATAACCCAAGAGCAATATTTGTTGGAGTCTCCTAAATAATAACATGACAGATTCCATATATTATTAAAAAAAACTGGTATGCCTGTGCACATGGGCATGTGTGGATATGCTTTTAAATTCATTCAGAAATATCTCCAATGCACAAAAAATTGATGTCCCAGATTGAATGTACTCAAAACAGGTTGTGTGTGACCGGTTGTCACAAGGTTTCACACGTATGCCACAGTTGATCTGTTTTAAGTGATTCTGAAAATGTACTCTTGCTTAAGAGCAGATGAAGTGCTTTGCTGGGTGAAAACAAGGCCCACCTCATTGAATATTCTTCGCATGAATTCCAGCACAATGTGCTCTACCACAAAGTCACCAGTCTTCTGGCATCTGCTGCTTACCCCTGCTACAGTGTACTCGTTGTTTCTTTATTTCATTTATGTTGTTGCTGTTGTTTAGTCGTTTAGTCGTGTCTGACTCTTCGTGACCCCATGGACCAGAACATGTCAGGCACTCCTGTCTTCCATTGCAGTTTGGTCAAACTCATGTTAGTAGCTTCGAGAACACTGTCCAACCATCTTGTCCTCTGTCATCCCCTTCTCCTTGTGCCCTCCATCTTTCCCAACATCAGGGTCTTTTCCAGGGAGTCTTCTCTTCTCATGAGGTGGCCAAAGTATTGGAGTCTCATCTTCAGGATCTGTCCTTCCAGTGAGCACTCAGGGCTGATTTTCTTAAGAATGGATAGGTTTGATCTTCTTGCGGTCCATGGGACTCTCAAGAGTCTCCTCTAGCACCATAATTCAAAAGCATCAATTCTTCGGCGATCAGCCTTCTTTATGCTCCAGCTCTCACTTCCATACATCACTACTGGGAAAACCATATACCCCACCTTTTTCTCCAAGGAGCTCAAGGTGCTGTGAAGAGTTCACCACCTCATTTAATCCCCAGAACAGTCTTGTGAGGTAGGTTAGGCTGAGAGGTAGTGACTGGCCCAAGGTCACCCAGTGAGCTTCATGGCCAAGTAGGGATTTGAGCCCTGGTCTTCAAAGCTCTAGTCCAATGCTCTAACTACTACACCACACTGGCTTCTTTTACCTCAGCTCTTGTGAAATCTAGCATTACAGTAATATTTGCTTATGACTTTCCATTTTTTCTGAAAGCTATGCCACAAGGTCTGTGATCAGAAAATAGAATCTGTTGTTGCTTGAGTTCTGGAAAGAAGACTGCCAAGATTCAAAGTAATATCTCAATCATTGTCAAACATTATTCAGAAGATCTGTTCTACACATGAATTAGATGATAAAGGATTTTCAGTGTGCCCACACAGTACCCTCCCCATTGCTGAAATTTAAAGAAGCATTCCATATGATGCTGTGTGCCTAGCGTCCATGACAATTTCTCCAGTTAAGATACCCATGGGCCGAAAAGGTTGCAAGTCCCTGGTATTTTAGCTGCTCAAGATACTACCTTTATTCTGCTGCATATATAAACCAAACACAGGCTTTCTGAATGGATAATAATGGGCTTCAGGCACAACAGGCATCAGAATCCAGGATCCTTGGGCAGCTGTCAATGCTTCTACCACTGACACCTTTTGGGGACTCATCTTATCTGAGCCTCTGATGAAAATAATGGTGGCTTGAACCACCATTTTAATTTCCTGCAGTGGCTTGAGTGCTCCCAGTACAGAATAGCTCTAGGGTAGAAATTGGGAACCTTGAACTTGGGGGATGAAAGTGGCCCTCCAGGAGTCTGTCCCCAGATCACATCCCCTTCTCAGCCACACTACTTCACTTAAGGCCACATTCCTCTCTGGCTTCCCTTTGTACCCACTTTAATTTTTTTTTCTTGGCTACATTGTGCCCTTGAGCTCTGCTGATGCTTCTTGTTTGCCTAGATGGAGGAGAGGTGTGTGTGCAAAATAACCTAGGGGGTTGTGGAAATTTAAACGGTGAGCTCCAAGTCATCCAATGCTGTTGACAATGTGGTTGCCTGTACCATTTATCATCACCAGGTAAGCTGGTCAAGGCTCAGTGGAGATGCGGGAATCTACACACATATAAAAAAAGCTTTCTGAACATGCTTTTTCAAAAACGTGTTTTTAAAAATACATTCAATTTTCCACGAGGCTCACCATCATCACATTGTATATTGCACTTAAAAAGTTTTATTTGTGGTTATATAGCTGAGTTCACAGTACTGGACATGCCCTCAAACATGAAACCAGCCCTCTTTGATGTATGAAAGAAAAAGCAATAAAATAATTTGGTGAGAGTGACAGAAGAGCCCAGGATAGGGTTGTTTAGAAAAATGGAAATAACCTGTGGGAGGAGCGGTGTACCCAGTATGTATAACTCAATCAACCTCTGAGGTAAATAACATTCCTGAAAAATAATCCCACTGCCACACTGAGGCAGAGCTAAGAGAATAAATATTCTGCTTGCGAACAAAGGGATAATACCCTCAACTGAGATAAACAAATGCTACTCCGTTATGATTAGGTTCCATAGAAAAGTTAAACTTTCGCTGTCCAGGAGCTAAAAAGATCAGCAAAAAGAAAAGAAGAAGAAAAGGAAAAGGAAAGGCAATGGCAATGGCAAAAGTAAATGTGTCTCTCACCTCACTTCTTACTCTAAGCTTAATTTCCTGGCTGTCACCTTGTACCCTCTTCACCTATTTGTTGAAATGTCCTGTGGAATGAAAAGGCCATGTTTTTCCCTCCAGCCCAAATGCTGAGGTTTATATTGAGTTATATTGAGTTTTCTTCCAGCCCACGTTGAATGTATTATTGCAATATTGAGCACTTGCTGTAGAAATAGGACCTTGGAGAATATAATTATAAATGAACCCAGATTTCCACCAGAGGTCTTCATCACCCCACATAGCTGGAGTCTGCATCCAAGAGATGACAGTTTCTGCTAATGAAACTGAATAGGTTGGCCTCAAGCCTCCCCACTGCTGCGTGAAAAAACAAAGCAAACCAGGAACAGTAGAAGGCAGAAAGTAAGTTTGAAATAATTTGTAACATGCCAGCGCTGGCATTTGTGACTGAGAATACATATGCATCATAAATTGTTCTTGGTGTGTTTTTTTAAAAAAACCAACAACACACCACTGAGAATATCTCTTCTACTCTTTGTGTTAGGGCAACAGTAACAACAACAAAATTCCAAAGTCACTAAAACCTTCAGAGAAAATTGAAGACCCAGTGGATCACCTGCCCCATCCCTTGTTCAAGTTCTGATTTGTTTTATATTTGCCAGTTTCTTTGCTGGTTTAATATGCTGATCTGCTTTATTCTATGTATTTTTAATTCCTTTTTATACTTCTTGTAAGTTACCCTGAGAATGTCATTATGGGTGGCATATAAATATGGAAAATAAACTTTAAAATTTAAAGGATCATTTATTTATGTATTCATTATGTGAAATATTTATATTACCGCTGAGTATAAATAAAAGTACTTATACCTTTTCGGAGAAAATGTCAGAGAATTTTCTGACTCACATCCTACTCCAAATAGGCCACAATGCAGAATTTTCTTTGAATGTTCTCTTTTTCGTGTGTGTGTGTGTGTGTGTGTGTGTGTGTGTGTGTGTGTGATAGCTGTCAACTTTTCCCTTTTCTTGCAAGGAATCCTATTTGGAATAAGGGAATTTCCCTTTAAAAAAGGGAAACATTGACAGCTATGGTGTGTGTGTGCCAGTCTCAATTCCTCTCCCTGCTGTCCAGTGGCAGGGGAATAATAACAAACCTTAGGATAAATGAAAAGAGCTGTGGCCTGCCTACTGCTAATCGGAAACCCTAGCACCATGAAACTGTTGGAGAATATCCTCTGGAGAAATTCAGTGAAATGGCCCTCACAGTGTTTATGCCCACATTGGGATAGAGAATTTTGAGAGTCCATTTGTGCGCGGCTTCAACTGGTTATTAAAAATGTTTCAAAATAGAATATGATTTTTTAAAAAATTCCTCCAGCATAATATTGTCTGTTCTAATTGGCTGCAGCTCCCCTAGATTTCAAGAAGGGTTCTTCCCCCCAGCCCTATTTCCTGAGATTTTTTAAAATGATAGATGCCAGGGATCAAGCCTGGTCTAGTTTGTATGTAAGATAGTTATTCTACACACCACATTTTGCCTTTTTCCAAAATGGCCTCGCTGAATGCTCCATGTTATTTGTTAACGGGGGGGGGGGGCGTATTTCTCAAAATATTCTCCAGCTTTCCCTTCTGAAGTTTTCCAACAGAGCCTGAATAGGAAAACCCTCAGATAATTTCCCAGCAAAGAACTTTCTGAACCATTTCAACTAGGGTTGCCATATTTTAAAGAGCAAAAAAGAGGGCACATTTGCCGACTTCTGCTTTTAACTATGGGTGGCTATGATGACTCCACCCATGAAAAAGAGGGTATGTCCTGGAAAAAGAGGACTTATGGCCACCCAGAGCACATTTTCAACCCAGGTTTTGTGTCAGGAGTTCACAAAGGCTGTAATGGAGATGCAGAAGTCTTTTGCATTGTGAGGAGTGATTGCTGTGCAGCAACGGCTCCTATAACAAACACTTGCTATTTTCCACTCATTGGTTTGGTCATTGCATTAGAATATAGTAAAACTACAATTGCTGTTGGCAACAGAGAGACTAAAAATGTTAAAACTTGTTTCTGCCTGCAACTGTCCCATGTGAGTTGGGCAGTGAATGGTTCTCAGATTCCACATTGGCCCTTCCCGCTCTAGGGTTACATAGGACTTCTTGACTGGGCTAAAATATTTCCTGGCCTTCCTGATTCTGATTTGTTTCAGGAGGTTCTTCAGTTCTTATTCCTGGATAGGACATTCAATTTTGACTCCATGACATAAGCTTCTAGCTCCTTTGGACAGCTACCTACAGCTCAGCCTTGATAGGCTGCAGTCTACTTTATTTTAACTTGCGGCAGAGGAAATTACAAAAAAATAACAATTAACATTTACTAAATTGAAGTAAAGATGCATAGGATTGTGTTGTGAGTTCTGCCAGTGTTTAAAACCTAAACTCCCTACTCACATGGTTAAAAACTTAGGAACAATCCACCATCAAGTTCTCCTGTGTGAACTTGAATGGCAGCGATACACATCCATTACAGAAGCTCTTGGGGTGCAATCTTGACTATTCCCTCACCCTAGTGGGGCTTTATGGAGAAGCAGGACCACCACTGCATCCCCAGTCCTGTTGTGCATGGCAGCTAGGCTAGAAGGTGAGGCACTAGGCAGACTACGGCATCAGCCTTGATTGGTCCTGATGCTGTCATGTGACGGCAGTAAAGCCAACTCAGGATCCAATGGCTGGTGCATCTTTAAAACCACCTTTAAAACGATGGTGAATAGAGACAGTTTGAATTTTATTTTCAAATTGTCTTCTAACGCGGAAGAGCATATATTAATATGGTGAGTCACTCACTGTCCTTTTTAGTGATTCAATTTTGCCTCATCTTGTAGGCTGGAGGTCAATTATTGAATCAAATTGTCAACAAACACAGCCAAACAAAAGTTCCTCCGCTCTAAGTCCTCTGTAATTAATCTGACAAAGAAGGATAACAGGTTTATAAAATGATGACATTTTAATTTATTAAAACACTGTAAGCAGGATTTATTCACAAATATATAGTCACTGCATCATAAAATTAAGCATGCAAAGCTGTAATAATAATAATGCAGATGATTGCATGGTCTGTATAAGAGACTCTTTGTAATTATGTGGGAGGATCTGCTCTCCAGTCAAAAAGTAGTTTGCAGCTGAATGCATCCCCTAACACAAACATAATTTCTAGGGAAGCATCTCAGTTTTCAGAAATGCATCTGTATTGTAGTTGGACTGACAGATGTCCAACTTTGAGCAAAGGGCAGCCATAAGAAATACTCTCTTTCTTTTTCTTAATATTGCTTCAGCTTCTATAGTTACACCCCAAAGGGTCCATCAGGTGCAAAACGTAAAATTTCTCTGAAGCAAAAGTTGATCAAAACCGACAAACTGGTCTCTTTTTCCAGGACTCTCCCAGGACTCTCCCAGTTCTGATCAGGTGGGATTCAATCACATGCCAGCAAATTCAGATTGCACAATTAATGTTGATTAGTGCTCCTGTGCAAAAACACACACACAAAAAAAAAACCCCTGTTCCACCCAAAATCTGACTTTTTGCAATAAAGAAAATTGTGGCTGATACATATATTTTAGATCCTTTCACTGCAGTCCTATACACACCTACCTGGAAAAAGTTTGAAGGTCCAATTCAAAGTGCTGGTATTAACCTAGAAAGCCTTAAACAGCTCAGAACCGCAATACCTCAAGGACTGCCTCTCTCCATATGAACCACATGGACGCTGAGATCATCATCTGAGGCCCTTCTTCATGTGCCTCTTCTGCAAAACGTCCAGAGGGCAGCAAAACTAGAACAGGCCTTTTCTGTGGTGGCTTCCCATTCTGGAATGCTCTCCCCAGGGAGGCTCACCTGGCACCTTCATTATACACCCTTTAGGCACCAGGTGAAAACATTCCTCTTCAAGCAGGTCTTTGGCTGATTAATCTGATTAATCTATGGCCTTTTAAACTGTGTTTTTGTTTGTTACTATGTTACTATATTTCCTTTTTGGTGCTTTTATATTGGAAACTGCCCTGTAATCCTAGGATGAAAGTTGGTATAGAAATTATTATTGTTGTTGTTGTTGTTGTTGTTGTTAAACTCCTGAAAGTGGGAAGAGGGACTACAGTGGAACAGCTAGAATATCTGCAGCCCTGTTACTCACGCTGATCTAGACAGAAAGTGGGGCTCCCATGCTAGTTTCAGGCTGGCACACCCAAGAGATCCGGATCAGGCCCAATAACTGGACTTTGGATCCAGCACATCCTTAGACAGCCTGTGTTCATCCCTTCTACCTTCCCATATCTGGCAGTTGGGGATACATCACTGGCAGCAACACCCACCCACTGGATTGGATTATTCCGTTAGTTGTCTATAGACTACATCATTATAGGGATCTGGGTGGCACTGTGGTCAAAACCACTGAGCCTCTTGGGCTTGCTGATCAAAAGGTTGGCGCTTCGAATCCCCGTGACGGAGTGAGCTCCTGTTGCTCCGCCCCAGCTTCTGCCAACCTAGCAGTTCGAAAGCACACCAGTGCAAGTAGATAAATAGGTACAACTGCAGAGGGAAGGTAAACGGCGTTTCCGTGCACTCTGGTTTCTGTCATGATGTTCTGTTGTGCCAGAAACAGTTTAGTCATGCTGGCCACATGACCCGGACAACTGTCTGTGGACGAACGCCGGCTCCCTCGGCCTGAAAGTGAGATGAGCGCCGCAACCCCATAGTCGCCTTTGACGGGACTTAACTGTCCAGGGGTCCTTTACCTTTTACCTACATCATTATAATATATTATCTGCACAGTAATTTCATGTTGCACAGTATCTCACACTTATTGTGTGAGATATCTCCATATTGGTCTGTAGAGAGGCAAATGGCAATGCTGAATGACTGAAAAAATGACCTTTCTGAAAATTTAAGGAAAATCCCTATTTCCCAGCCAATTTGAAGAAAACGTAGTGTCGGGGGGGGGGGAGGATTAAGAAAAGTGAAAATGCAGCTCTCCTTGAAAGTACTTTTGCTCCAGATGAGTGAACCCTTTAAAGGTTTCTATTATCATTTAAACAGTTGTATCTAAGGTTCTGGACTTGATACCTTGCCAAGTTGAAAAGTAGAATACAGTTCACACCTTGGCTGCTCAACTGAAAGCAGTTATATGCTATGCTGGACTAACGAGGTCAATAGACATTTTTTTCTCAAATGTTTCTAATGAGAATGTAGGGTTGGTTTTCTTGTCTTTCATTTCTTTAATTCCAGTAGTTATTGCTAAGGAAGCTGCCTTACACTGCGCAGAACCATTGGTCTGCTTAGCTCAGTATTTTCTACACTGACAGAAAGCTGCTCTCTTCAGGAGTTCTGCTGCTTGTTCTCTTTATTTGGGGGATGCTTTTGGGCAAAGGGGTGGTGCTGTGGGTTAAACCACAGAGTCTAGGACTTGCTGATCAGAAGGTCAGCGATTTGAATCCCCGCGACGGGGTGAGCTCCCGTTGCTCGGTCCCTGCTCCTGCCAACCTAGCAGTTCGAAAGCACGTCAAAGTGCAAGTAGATAAATAGGTACCACTCCAGTGGGAAGGTAAACGGCTTTTCAGTGCGCTGCTCTGGTTCGCCAGAAGCGACTTCATCATGCTGGCCACATGACCCGGAAGCTGTACGCCCGCTCCCTGGGCCAATAAAGCGAGATGAGCGCCGCAACCCCAGAGTCGGCCACGACTGGACCTAATGGTCAGGGGTCCCTTTACCTTTACTTTACCTTGGGGCAAAGACCAGTGAAGGGGTTTTAGTGTTGAGAACCAGAAGTCCTTCTGAAGAAGAAGAGAGGAGAACCTACAAACCCACACCCACTGCTTTGGAGCCAGCTTCACTGCTACAGATCAGGCCTGCATTCACTTCAGGTAGCTTTGAGAGTCCCTCACTTTAGACTCAGAATCTGAAGCATTATTTGGAAATCCAAAGCTTCAGCCCTCCTGTTGACTTGGGTACCAAAAGGACCATAAGTTATTTTCCTCACAGGTACACAAAACTTGCAGATGTAGCAACCCCTCCCCCAAAGAGTAGACAAACCCTGCCAAATTTCAGACAAGTCTACCTCAAAAATTTCAGACAAGTCTACCTATCCCAAACTTTTTAAAAAATAAAATAGAATGGCAATGTAATGTGTGGCATGCAAATATGTTTTACTCAGAGTAGAATGTATTGAAATTCATGAACATGACTATGTTAGGTTCCTTAATTCTGATAGGTGTACTCTGAGCAAAATATAGTTTAATACCACCTAAAGAGTTAACAAAAGAGCCTAAGCATGCAGGCAGCAATGAAGGAATTATACTGTCCTAGGCACTGAAGCATAGATGAATAGGATTTATTGAGAGCTAAAATGCAAAACGTCACACTATGGCCAAAACTAGGGGTGCAGGAGAGAAGGTAGTGGCACTACCTAAGCAAGCAAAGAAGCAGATTTGGGTTGCTGAACTGAGTTGGGGCAACTTATTTTGTTTTCATGTGCTGACTCGTCATTTTGAATTTTCATCATGGGTAAAAGGTAAAGGTACCCCTGCCCGTACGGGCCAGTCTTGTCCAGTGGCGTAGCGTGGGGGGTGCAGGGGGGGCTGGCCGCACTGGGCGCAACATCTGGGGGCTAGGGTTAGGGGGCACAAATCCACAGGTTAGGGGGCGCAAATCCACGGGTTAGGGGCGCAAATTACTTGCCTTGCCCCAGGCGCTGAAAACCCACGCTACGCCACTGGTCTTGTCAGACTCTAGGGTTGTGCGCTCATCTCACTCTAAAGGCCGGGAGCCAGCGCTGTCCGCAGACACTTCCGGGTCACGTGGCCAGTGTGACATCGCTGCTCTGGCGAGCCTGCACCAGAGCAACACACGGAACGCCGTTTACCTTCCCGCTATAAAGCGGTACCTATTTATCTACTTGCACTTAAGGGTGCTTTCGAACTGCTAGGTGGGCAGGAGCTGGGACCGAAAGACGGGAGCTCACCCCGCCGCGGGGATTCGAACCGCCGACCATACGATAGGCAAGTCCTAGGCACTGTGGTTTTACCCACAGTGCCACCCGCATTCATCATGGGTAGGGGCCTCAAAAGCTGGAAGTGGCTTGCACCTCTCTGGGCCTCTGTGAGATCCTCTCTGTAACATTACACGGCTCTGGTCAAAGGAGAAAACTACAGGGACACAAGACTGCCAAGTTGCTTCCAGGACAGGTTTCAAAATTATTGTGTTAATTCACAAATCCCTAAACGGCTTGGGCCCAAAGTACTTTAAGGACCAACTGATTCCTTATACTCCACCTCGATCACTGTGATCCACTGATGGAGGTTCCCCATGTCCCTGCATTTTGGCAGGAACCATTCCAGCCTTCTTTCAGATATCTCCTGAAATCAGCACTGTTTAGACAGGACTTGATGATACTCTGAACTTTTAACCACCCAGTATTTCCTGTTATTTTATGATGTTTTTAAAGAATGTTTTATAGATATTTATGAATGGCTTTCATTATATTTTGTATGCTGTAAGATGCCTTGTGATATTTTATAAAAGAGTGGGCTATGCATTTCCACACAAATAAGACATGGCAGCAAAGAAGCCATTGACCTTGTGTCTGGCCATCTCGTATTTCCAATAATTATAAATAAAGCAAGTGGAACCTACATCAAAACGTGGTGTGCTCTTGTTCAGGTTTCCAGCCAGTCATACCCTTTGCCAGGAAACTTCATTACAGACACACATGCACCAGTTTTCCAGACACACTCTTTAACAGATACTTGGAATTGTACTCTGTGGCAACAGAACATGTTCAGTCATCACTGGGCTGTTGTTGTTTTTTGGGGGAGGGAGACTTTTCATCTCTTCTATTTCTGCAAAATTTGGGGTTTCCCCAAACTTCCTGTTCTTTCACTATTGTGTGTGGATGGTGCTATATAACCACTGACAGTTGGAAAATGAGTTCCCTATTGATGTATACGGTCTTCCAGGCTAGGATTGCACACTGACGTCTGAGCAGGAAGCACACTGTGTTGTAGTTTTACACCCTCACAGGACTATTGCTGTCTTATCACTACCACCATAAAAAGTGGGTCTAACAGAACCCTGTGGGCTGAAGAAGAGGGTGAAATGCGGATAGACAGAGAAAGAAGCAGTGAACAAGGAGCGCTACAAGATCCCAGCTGGTCATTTCCAATTAATCAGAGCTTTGTTTTTAATCTGCAATCAAGCCATTAAGCAGTTACTCACATAATGCTTAATCAATTAATGTTTGCAGTTAGAAAGAAAATGCTGGCTTGGGGAGCTGACATTTGAGAAGAGGAATATCATATCATCTAGAATTGACAGAGCATGTCTGTTTTGGGGAGGCGGATTAGTCACACAGAGAATGTTAAACTGTCAGCGAAAATAGTATTTGCTGAAAGCAAATACTAGACCACTACCGGCATCAAACAAAAAGAGAGATCCGAGCCCTTTTCTCATTATAATGCAGAACATCAGAAAATGTTCTCTCAATTTATATTTCACAGAGATCAAGGTTCACTAATGTATCTGCTTGACAGAAGCTGGCAAATTGCTAAACTGTGCTGACCTTGCTGCCACCAACCATTGTATGTGAAAGAGAACTTTTAAAAAAGCAAAGGGATAAATTTCCCTTTCAAGAGATTACCTTCATTTCAATGTTCACTAAATTATGTAATTAGGTTCAGGCAATATCCTCAAATGTTTAATTTAGCAGTTGTCCTACAGCCTATTAATTGTGTCATCTGGTCAGTCCCTGTCCTTTCAAGTGTCTTTCCGAAAGCAATGTTGAAATCATGTCTGATTCATTTTGCAAAAATGAAAAGCTCTGATTCTGTGACAAGATTGGAATAGCTAGGCCCTTGTCCTGATATGCTACACTGGTTTCCTAACTACCCTTGTACCTGGATGGAGAACAGCAAAACACTATGACTGTTTACTCAGAAGTAAGACCTGTTGAGCTCAATGAAACTTACCCTCAAGTGTGTCTAAAAACACAGCTCCACAATCTAGTTTCAGCAATCATGTATAAATCTGGGGATGTGTTGATCCTTTGTCATGAATTCCTAGCTTTATAATTGCTCCCCCTCATTAGCATTCTTGAATTAAGGGGAAATGAACGTTTTGATGACTTTTAAAAGAAGTAAAAAGGATCATGGGGTTCAAACTGCAAGTAGCCCGGCAAATCAGGCACCAGTCGTAGATAACAACAACAACAACTTTTTATTTATACACTGCCCTCCCTGGTCAAAACCGGGCTCAGACTGGCTAACCTCAAATGTATAACACATTAACATAAAATCAGACAATCAATTGAAATGCATCCTAAAATCAGATCAGGATCAGAATAAAATCCAATCAGATGGCAACATGCAGAATAGGGTTGGGGACCTTAAATGCTCACCAGGCCCAGCTGTTTGTGCTGAACTTATATGGGCCTGTGAGAAAAATTGAGAGACCACTGCCATGCAACTTCTTACGAAAGGGAAGGGGGAGTCAGACTGAACCCTGACCAAAGGCCTGGCAGAACAGCTCCGTCTTGCAGACCCTGCAGAAATATCCATCAGAGGCAGTGCTTAGAGGAAGGTTTGTGTACCGTAAATATTACAGTGGTACCTCAGGTTACATATGCTTCAGGTTACAGACTCCATTAACCTAGAAATAGTACCTCGGGTTAAGAACTTTGCTTCAGAATGAGAACAGAAATCATCCTCTGGCAGCATGGCAGCAGAAGGACGCCCCATTAGCTAAAGTGGTGCTTCAGGTTAAGAACAGTTTCAGGTTAAGAACGGAGCTCCGGAAAGAATAAAGTACTTAACCTGAGGTACCACTGTAATAATTAAGACTCTGCTATAGTTGGGATGCACCAAAGAACTCAACCGATTCCTCCTTTCACTTTTAACAGCACTTGAAATTTTACTACAGCATTGGTTCATGTTCAATCTTCACAATTTTTAGCTATTATCCTAAGGACTTTAAATATATTTAAAAGGTAGTGCACATAAAATTCAACTTATAATCTCATTGTGTCCATCCATCTTATGCCAGTAGGTGCTTCTATGCTGGATATCAGCTACTTTGGGGGGGGGGGTCTCAGTATTAGCAACCTGAGCTGACAGGGAGCCAAATTGTATTGTTACATTCAGTTGAGTGGAGGAAAGGCTAACAAATCAGCTAGTCTATATCTCTCCAGCAAATATGCTGCAGATGATATAGTACCTTTCATACTAAACTGCCTTACAAACTTAAATTGATACTTACTGATCGCCTCATCTCAAATGCGTTATCTGTGACTTCTATAAGATGGACGTATTAACTGATCAAGTCAAACCAGTAGTATTCGACCCAATATGATTTGTTTTCGCTAGCCTGATCCTGTGGCTGTCGTGACACAAGCAAATGCTTGCAAAAGTTGCAGTTTCATATTATATTGGTAAATAGCATGCACTGCAACAGGGGATAATCTTTTTTGTGTGGTATTTGTTCCTGGTAAATCACAGTTCCTGTTCTCTGCCTTTGGGAGATTTGACAGTGTCATTCTTTAGCATTTAGCTGCTTCCCCTGGCTCTCTAAGAGTGAAATCACTGAGTTGGATGGAGATAGTTGTATTTGTTCTCTGGTACACAGGCACATAAATGCAGGTCCGTGAACAATGTTTTGTGTATGGGAGCTGCTCAGGTATATTTTGAGCCATGGCAGGATATTATGAGACAATTATATTCTCCTAAAACATGGTTAACACCACCTTGTTTTTATATCAATGAATGTGGCTCGTGAAATGGCATTCTGTAATGCACACTAGTGCAGATGGACTTCAGACAGCAGGAGAGCAGGAGTGTCACAAGCAACCCTTCATTTGCAAAATGTTGGATGATATGAAATAAGACAGAGACTTCTTGCTCTCCTTTGCTTAGGCTATGATCCTTTTACTGTCACGCGGTATTAACAACAACAAGGCGTCCCCTGCTCTGGCAATGAGCAGTCTACTTAGAATGGTGGCTTTTGCTTTCCTGAGAATCTGAAATGATTAAACACAAAGTAAAAAGATTTGGCCTACTTTTTCCAGTTTAAATGTACACCTTTCTCTTTCATCCAAGTAATGGCGCTACTAGTACCCTACCGTAAGCCATGCCCAGTCTACCCAGGGCTAGATGAACTTTAAAGCAAAATAAGCGCCTCCACCCCCATCCAGCTCCAAGGGCCTTCTGGTGGTTCCCTCACTGCAAGAAGTGAGGTTACAGGGAACCAGGCAGAGGGCCTTCTTGGTAGTGGAACGGTAGTAGAACGCCCACCCATTAGATGTCAAGGAAATAAACAACTATCTGACTTTTAGAAGACAACTGAAGGCAGTCCTGTTTAGGGAAGTTTTTAATGTTTGATGTTTTATCGTGTTTTTAATATTCTGTTGGGAGCTACCCAGAGTGGCTGGGGAAACCCAGCCAGATGGGTGGGGTACGAATATATTATTATTATTATTATCATCATCATCATCATCATCATCATCATTAGGCATCAAAGGAAGGTGGGCACCTCAGAAATTTTCCATTGCTGGATTTACCATGGACTATATGGTACAGCTGAACCAGGTTCTATAGAAAAGACTCCCGCAATAAGTTCATTGTAACAAAAAATGTAAAAGCAAGATTCATTAATGTTCAACTTTATAAAATTATACAATTGTATAATTGTAGAGGGCAATATTTTACAGTTTATTATTGTTCTGAATTGGATATATATGGGGGCAGCAAAATCTTTTAAGTGCTTTGCGGGCGTCAGTAACCTTTTTCAGCCATGCGTTGGTCCACCGTTCCTCAGACCATGTGGTGTGCCGGACTACGGTATATTTTGAAAAAGAAGAAGAAAGAATTCCTATGCCCCACAAATAACCCAGAGATGCATTTTAAATAAAAGCACACATTCTACTCATGTAAAAACACCAGGCAGGCCCCACAAATAACTCAGAGATGCATTTTAAATAAAAGGACACATTCTACTCATGTATAAACACGCTGATTCTCAGAACATCCGCAGGCCGGATTGAGAAGGCAATTGGGCCGCATCCGGCCCCCGGGCCTTAGGCTGTGTACCCCTGCCTTAGGGCCTCTAAAGGTCTCCCATTTTCTCACACTTTGCCCAGGATATTTGCCTCCCTCTTTGCTATTAACAATTAAGATATATCTACAACAATCCTCTGTTTGAGCCAGTAACCATAGCTACAAATTTCACAACTTGAAAACGTGGAATAATTAAATTGTGATTTTCATACCCCCACCTCCACTCAAATTATAGATAAAATGTGTGATGGGGGGATGTAGCAAAATCTGTTTTTGCCATTCTCACACCCTTATAATGTAACCTTTGTACTTGGGAAAACAGACTTGATCTACAAAACTGTGCCTCTGTTTGTTCAAAGTGAGACATCTATATCATAAAAAGTAGTAAATTTATCATATGCTCACAACAATTTATTGCTGTGGGACACCCTTTGCAGAAAAATTACTCATGCCAGCTCAATCATCTATTTTTTTAAAACAGCAACAACAATGCATATAACTTAGAAAAGGTACACAACATAGATACATAGAATTGTAGAGTTGGAAGGGACCCTGAAATAAAGCATCCATGACGGATGACCATACAACTTCGGCTTAAAAACCTCCAAGGAAGGAGACCCCCCCCCCACCTTCTAAAGGAGCCATTTCATTGTTGAACAGCTCTTACCGACAGAAAGCTCTTCTTGATGTTTGGTCAGAATCTCCTTTCTTGTAACTTGAAGCCATTGGTTCAGGTCCTACCCTCTGGAGCAGGAGGGAACAAGTTTGCTCCATCTTCCATGTGGCAGCTTTAGATATTTGAAGATGGCTGTCATATCTCTTCTCAGTGTCCTCTTATCCAGGCTAAGCATATCCAACTCCCTCAACTGTTCCTCACAACAAGCCTTGGTTGCCAGACCCGTGATCATCTTGGTTATTCTCTTCTGCACACATTCCAGTCAATATCCTTCTTAAATTGTGGTGCCCAGAACAGGACATAGTACTCCAGGTTTTGTCTGACCAAGGCAGAATAGAGCAGCACTGTGGCTTGCCTATCGGGATCTACATCATTATAGGGATGTGGGTGGTGCTGTGGTCTAAACCACTGAGCCTCTTGGGCTTGCCGATCAGAAGGTGGGTGGTTCGAATCCCCATAACAGGGTGAGCTCCCGTTGCATGGTTCCAGCTCCTGCCAACCTAGCAGTTCTAAAACACGTCAAAGTGCAGGTAGATAAATACTCCGGCGGGAAGGTAAATGGTGTTTCCTTGCGCTGCTCTGGTTTCGGTGTTCCATTGTGCCAGAAACGGCTTTGTCATGCTGGCCACATGACCCGGAAGAACTGTCTGTGGACAAACGCCAGCTCCCTCAGCCAGTAAAGAGAGATGAGCGCCGCAAGCCCAGAGTCGTCTGCGACTGGACTTAACTGTCAGGGGACCTTTACCTTTACCTTTACCTTATAGCTTCCCTTCAGCTGGACGCTATACTTTTTCTACCTTCTGGGAAATAAAATTTTGAGCAAGGCAGTTGAGGAATTTGTTGGACCTTACTTATAAAATTTATAAAATCATGCTGCAGAAAAAGGGGTTTGGGTATTGTAGTACAATATACAATTTTTTGCATGTAATTTTTTTGCATGTAATTATACAATTTCTTAGCACCTCAAACATTGTGATACCTGCCTTTAGTGGGAGCATCTTTGCCTTTCCCCACCCCAGAAGGAAAGGAGGCACAAGGTTTTCTCCTCTTCTTGGAGGGGGGGAGGGATTTGAGCCCACCTTGGCTGGGAAGCACATAACCTGTGTGCTTACATGCCATGGGGTGAGGGATGCTTCCCTCACATGAAAGCACTGATTTCCCCTACCCAGAATTTGGCTAATTTGGGCTAATTTGGCAGATGATCTAACTTGCTGTATTTTAATAAATATGACCTTTTTACTCCTTAACCAGGTTTCTTGAGACTGCTTTTTGGGTGTTGAGGTAAAGGTAAGTGCACAAAAAGAGGTGGTCTGATGCAAGGTGGCTGAAACCAGCAAACTCCATGTTTAAATCCATTTGAAACAGATTCCTCTCCCATTCCTATCTTAGAAGCCACAAACACTTTATCTTTCTGGCTTTATGACACATTATAGGATGTCAGAGGTGGGGAAATGTCCTGAAAACATATTTTTTTGCCAGATAGGGAACAGAACCAGCCATCAATTGTTGGCACCTTTCGGAACATTTAGAACAGCTTACTTGCATAAGTTGGTTTGTTTGGAGGGGTTTTTTTAGTGAACAGGTGCAATGGAAAACAATTCTTGATTCAGCACTTTCTTTGATCCCTTACTATACAGTGATTGATCATAGCAATTTCTTCCACATAAACAGAATCCTCCAGATAAGCTGGTTTCAGGCACCCAAGGCTATAAATGCACTACAGACCAAAAACATCAACAACTCCTAATATTTTGCTTGCAGTATTAAACTTCTTGTCACCAGGGCTCAAAACAGTTGTCATAATGAAAAAAAGGACTCTTTTAAGAGCCCTGATTTGATCAGTTTCAAAGAGGGAGGAAAAGAGCACCGCTGAAGTTTGTTATAGCTGGGAGAGGACATCAGTCTTTTCATTCTGTACATTTGGGGAAAGCTAACTAACAGCAACAAAAAGAGCACCGCTGAAGTTTGTTATAGCTGGGAGAGGACATCAGTCTTTTCATTCTGTACATTTGGGGAAAGCTAACTAACAGCAACAAAGGACACCAATTGAGTACAGGCCCTCATATGCCAGAACTCACACAAGGATGCACAGCTATGAGGAAATTATATGGCTACAACAAGTCAGATAAGGGCTTCTTAAAGAGTTATTTAAAGGAGATAAGTGGCTTGACAGACACTGCTGTATGTAAGCAATGGTGTGTGTTTTTTCTAGATACTTGAATGCAGCCTGATTCAACAGTAGATAGGGATGCTTGAAGCTTTTAATCCTTATAAATTCCTATGTGCAATTACCTGACCCATGCTTCTCAAACTAACGTGCAGATTGAAATTCAGTTGTCTGCTGGATTATGCATTTGAAACTAGATTCTGAGAGGTGTGTTACCATCCTTTCAGTAATATACATTCAAAAAGATTGTGAAAGGGTAGGGGAAATGTTGGTGAAATTATCGGGAGGGGAGGGGAGGGGAGGGGATGGAGGCTTTTTGTTGTGCTTTCCTTACTTTTCCTCAAATGATATTTCTTTTTTTTTTTATAAAATTTTTTATTGCGTTTCTTTCCATAGGTTAACAGATTTGTTTACATAGCAACATGCAAGAAACATTTTTTATATATGAAGAAAAATAAAAAAAAGAAGAAAAAGTTAAGAAACTTTCATAACGTCCTTCGACAGTTCGCTTTTGGACCTCCTCACATCCTCTCAGCATTGCATTCATTATTCTAGCCAGTTCAGCAATTTGTTATCTTGTTTCCCATCTTATTATACCTTTAAATTTATTATGTTACCAATTTCAAAAATTTGTAATTTAGTTTTAACACTCTTAATAAACATAATATTTTGTTTCTAATTTGTCTCGTTTTTTCCATCAATACTTACTTTATCATTTACTTAAATAAATTGCAGAAGCATAACGTTTCTTAATCGTGCACAATCTTAACATTCAAACAACTTATAATATTTTTGCAAATAGTCCTTAAATTTTTTCCAGTCCTCCTCCATTGTTTCTTCGCTCAGATCTCGAATTCTGCCAGTCATTTCTGCCAACTCCATGTAGTCCATCAGCTGCGTCTGCCAGTCCTCCAGTGTGGGTAAATCTGGTGTCTTCCAGAACTTTGCAATAAGAATCCTAGCTGCTGTGGTTGCATACATAAACAAGGTTCTGTCCTTCTTTGGCACCTTCCGGTCCACCATGCCCAGAAGAAAGGCCTCTGGTTTCTTAGAAAAGGTATATCTGAATACCTTTTTCAGCTCATTATATATCATTTCCCAAAAGGCCTTTACTTTCGGGCAGGTCCACCAGAGGTGAAAGAATGTCCCTTCTGCCTCCTTGCATTTCCAACACTTATTATCAGAAAGATGATATATTTTAGCCAACTTGACTGGGGTCATGTACCACCGGTATACCATTTTCATAATGTTCTCTTTCAAGGCACTACATGCCGTGAATTTCATACCGGTGTTCCATAACCTTTCCCAGTCCTCAGACATAATGTTGTGTCCTACATCCTGTGCCCATTTTATCATAGCAGATTTAACTGTCTCATCCTGTGTGTTCCATTTAAGCAGCAAGTCATACATCCTCGAAAGTACCTTAGTCTTTGGTTCTAGTAACTCCGTCTCCAGTTTCGATTTCTCCAACTGGAAACCCACTTTTTTATCCATTTTAAATACCTCTTGAATTTGAGCATAATGTAACCAATCTCGCACCTTATTTTTTAGTTTGTCCTGGCTTTGGAGCTTCCAATTATCTCCAACTCTTTCAATCAATTCCCAATATTTTGGCCAGTAGGCCTCCATATTGGGCCTTTTTTTAGAAATCTTGGCTTCCACTGGTGATAACCACCTCGGGGTCTTGCTTTCTAATAAGTCCTTGTACTTCATCCAGACGGCAAAAATTGATTTTCTGACAATATGGTTTTTAAACAGTTTATGAACCTTCGCCTTGTCATACCACAAGTATGCATGCCAACCATAAACATTGTCAAACCCTTCCAGATCTAGGACATCGGTGTTTTCCAACAGAAACCAATCCTTCAGCCAGCAGAAGGCTGCAGCCTCATAGTACAACCTTAAATCCGGCAGGGCAAACCCCCCTCTTTCTTTTGAGTCAGTTAGTATTTTGAATTTAATTCGGGGCTTTTTGCCCTGCCAGACAAACTTAGAGATATCCTTCTGCCATTTTCCAAAACATTCCATTCTGTCCACGACCTGGAGGGCTTGAAATAAAAATAACATTTTTGGCAAAACACACATCTTTATAGCTGCGATTCGGCCTGACAAGGTAAGTTTCAATCTTGACCAAATATCCAAGTCTTTTTTAATTTCCGACCAACATTTTTCATAATTATCTTTGAATAGATTTAAGTTTTTGGTGGACAAAGATACCCCCAGGTATTTCACTTTTTTAACCACACTTAGCTCTGTCTCTTTCTGGTACCCCTCTATCTCTGTAGGCGTCAAATTTTTGGCCAAAACCTTAGTTTTTTGTTTGTTTAGCTTGAATCCCGCCACCCGACCAAACTCCAAAATAAGTTCAAGAACTCTTTTTGTGCTAGATTCTGGCTCCTGTACTGTAATGACTAGGTCATCTGCAAAAGCTTTCAGTTTGTATTGTTTCGCTCCGACCACTATACCCTGCACCAACTGGTCCTCCCTGATCATATTCAGCAATACCTCCAGAACAGAAATAAATAACAGAGGGGATAAAGGGCACCCCTGTCGTGTCCCTTTTTCAATTTGGAGTTCCTCCGATACCACATTGTTCACTATCAGTTTAGCTTTTTGTTCTGAGTAGATTGCTTCTAATCCATTTTCAAACCCCCGTCCCACTCCCATCCCTTTCAAGTTTTTCTTCATAAACATCCAAGAAATGTTGTCAAATGCTTTCTCCGCATCAATAAAGATTAAAGCAGCCCTTGTGTTTCTAATTCGCAACAACTCCAATATATCAATAATGTTCCTGGTGTTGTCAGACATATGTCTACCAGGGAGAAAGCCTGCTTGGTCCTTGTGAATTACTTCATTTAGTACATTTTTAAGTCTATTTGCTAAAATGTCTGCAAATATTTTGTAATCCACATTCAGGAGTGAGATGGGACGGTAGTTCTTAAGCTGAGTCTTTTCCCTTTCTGACTTGGGAATCAATGTGATGAATGCTTCTTTCCACGTTTCTGGTGCCTTTCTCCCCTCCATGATCTGGTTACAAACCTCCAACAACGGTTGTATCAAGAAGTCCTTCAAAGTCTTATAATATTTGGAGGTAAGTCCATCCGGGCCTGGAGATTTGCCCGGCTGCATGTTCTGGATGGCACCTTCAATTTCCTGTTGAGTTATTTTGCTGTTAAGAATTGATCTTTTATCTTGGCTTATTTTAGGTAGTCCATTTATCCTCAAAAATTGATCTATTTCCGGTTCTTTCTGAGGCCCCTGTGCGTAAAGCTCTTTGAAGTATCTGTGGAAGCACTTTCTTATTTCTTCTGGTTTCTGAACTATTTTTCCTTGAATCTCCAAGTTTATAACCGTATTTAACTTTTGTCTTTTTTTCAACTGCCAAGCTAGCAACTTTCCACATTTATTTGCTGATTCAAACGATCTCTGCTTCATTTGTTTAATTTTCCACTCAATCTCTTGATTGATCAGTTTCGAATATTGTGCTTGATGGAATTTGATCTCTCTTAGCACCTCTTTTGACTTCGGTTTGGTTCTCAACTTTTTCTCTCCTTCACTTATTTTCTCTAAAATTTTTTCCTTTTTTCCATTCCAAAATTTTCTCTTTATTGTATTCTGTTGTATCAGAAACCCTCTCATTACAGCTTTACTTGCATCCCAGATTGTTCTTTTCTCCACCGTAGTGTTCAAATTTATTTCAAAGTAGTCCTTTAGCGTTTTTTGGGCCTTCTTAACAATCTCTTGATCTCTTAGCAAGGTGTCATTCATTCTCCATCTGAAGGATCCAGTTGGGAAAAGTCTCAATTCCATTTTTAAGGCATTATGGTCGGAGCAGGTTTTTGGGCAGATTTCCACTTTTCTTGTTTTCGGGGCCAGCCCTCTAGATATCCAAATTTGGTCAATTCGTGTCCATGACAAGTGGGCCTCAGAGAAGAAGGTTCCTTCTTTACCCAAGGGGTTCCTTGTCCTCCAAATGTCAATCAAGTCCATATTGTCTGTCATTTCAAAAAAGGTTTTAGGGAGTCTGCCGTCTGTTGTTAAGTTTTGATTTTGGGATTTGTCCATATTTGTAGACACCACCCCATTCATATCTCCCATCACAATAATGTTAGAATAGTCCAAATAGTCCATCATTGTCTCATGCAGCTTCTTATAGAATTCTGATTTTCCATCATTTGGCGCATAAACTCCTAATATCAAAATCTTTTCCCCTTGTGTTTGGATTTCAATTGCGAGAATTCTTCCATGATCATCTTTGAATAGAAATTTTGGTGACAGGTTCTCCTTTGCATAAATTACAACGCCTCTTTTTTTAACTTTGTCTGATGAGATAAATTCTTGGCCAAGTCTTTTATTGATTAATACTTTCCTATGGAGCCTAGTCACATGTGTTTCTTGAAGGCATATTACATCCAATTGTTCTTTTTTTAGGATATGAAATATCCTCCTTCTTTTTTCCGGAGAATTCCCGCCATTTATGTTCCAACTAAGTAGCTGCAGAGACATCCCGTTCTAATTAAGATGTTCTTAGGATGAGGTGTCTTCCTTTTGCTCAGATCCCGAGGGTGCAGGCGTTGGCCCGCTTCCAGGCAGTATTGGTGCTGGTAAGACTGGAAGCCAATCCACTCCTTTTTGGAGATCTTCTCCGTGGTCGTGAAGGAACTTTTGGTTATCTTCAGGTGTTCTAATTTTAACCTTCCTTTCTTTGTAGGTGAAGGATAATCCTTGTGGAAACTCCCACCTATAGGGAATTGCGTTGTGTCTCAGCAATTTTGCTAGTTCTGTATAGGTGGCTCTGAGGTCCAGCAACTGTCTCGGAATATCTCTATAAATTTCCACCCTTTTGTCTTGTATTTCAATTGCTTTTTTGAAGTGAAGACCTAGGATCTTGTCTCTCTCTTCCTTTGATCTTAAAATTATCAAACAGTCTCTGGATCTGTCTTTCCTTACCAATCTTCCCAGTCTATATGCCGAGACAATCCTGAAGTCTGTATCTTCCTTTAAACCCCAGAACTTCGAGAATTCCTGTGTCAAGTATCCAATCAAGTCTCCTTGTTCGAGTTCCGGGATGCCTCTCAATTTGATGTTACTCTCGCGATTTTTCAGTTCCACCATTGACAGATAAACTTGTTGTTCACCCACCTGTTTGTGCAGGGGCTTAACTTCTCCCTTTATTTCTTCAACTTCTTTTTGTAAAGCTCCCACTTTCTGGATTGCTTCTCCAGCTAATTCCCGATTTTCCGCTGTTGCTCCTTGCAAATTCTCTATGGCTTGCGTGTGCTGGGAAACTTGATCAGTCAATTTTTGAATCGAGGAAGTCGCTTTATCTATCTTCAGAGACTGGTCGTCCACCTTCTGGTTTAAACTTGATAATTGCTCCAATATTTGTTTTAATAGTGTATCTGACCCACCTGCTGCCATATCTTCCTCAGTGGCCTTCTCAGTTATTTCCCCTTGTTCCCTTTGGGTCACCAGTACAGCTGGAACCGACGATCGGCGTCCTTGGGTCAGTGTTGTTTGTACAAATTGTGCTGGTTTTCTTTCCTTTTCTTTTTCCTTGGCCTCTTTAGATTCCTTAGCTTTAGATGCTCTTGTTCTCCCTGCACCACTCATTACACATCTGTCAGTGTTCAAGGTCAGATTGTCTATTGTTCCATGGGAGAGACAAATTCAGTTATAAACAACCAGTGAAGTGGAATTCAAAACAAAAGTCAATTCCCAGGATTTTATAATCCGAAAGCCCTGTAGGGGGAGTGCCACCAGGTTTCAAAGACAAAGAAGGAAGTAATCCGCCATTAAAGTTCCAAATTATTTCAACTCAGTAAATTCGATAATCCAACAGTCCCTTCAAAGACTCAAAATTCCCCAAAGCACCTTTTAAAGTTCAGCAAAGTTTCACAAAAGGTGCTTGCAACAGTATCACGTCCAGTCTTTTCTGCTCAAATGTATCAGTTACGCTTACAAAGTTTTTGCAACTGTTTCCGCAGTTTGACACAGTCTCCCTCTCCGGCAGCCCGACGATCTGGCTCTTTAAAAATACGACCCAAAGAAAAAAGGAGGTAGGAGAGAAGTCCCCGTCACTCCTTCTTTTAATCAATGTCCCTTTCCACCTTCAATTCAGCAGGAAAAAGAGCAGGTTTAATAGCACGAAAAAGTTAAAGCTTCCCACAGTCCCGTTTCAAGCGCTTTCCGCTTTTTAGAGCTTTGCTTTGATCTTGTCAGCAATGTCGGAAGACGGACTTCCCTTTTCTCGTCTCCCGTTTTCAGCCAAATTTAACAAATTCTTTGCCAATTTTAAACCCTTTACTCACGGGTATGTTACTTGCAGTTTGATGTTGGTTTTAGGAAGAAGGATCAGCGCTCATCTGCAACGGCCGCGCGGCTTCACTTCCGCGGAAAGAGCGATGAACTCACAGCACCGCTACCCCTCCTTCACTCCGGGTCTCCTTACGGGGTCCCTTCTGTGTTTTCGGAGCAGCTTCTGGTGCCCGCCGAGTCCCACGGCCACGGGCTCACTCCACCCGTGGTTTATCTTGATGGGTCGTCGCTATGCCGCAGCGAACGACCCTTTTCCGCGGAGCCCCTCTTCAGAGCTCGAAGAGGACCGCCATTACAGTTTCGCGCCGCCCCCTCAAATGATATTTCCAGTGGTCTGCGCTGTGCAGCCATTTCTGGTACCCGTATTCCCTGAGGAAAAACATGGCATCCTCAGATGGGCTTTGCTATAAGCATGGGAAGGCATGTGTGCTGCCTACTGTATGCTTCCTCAGTGTTTTATTAAAATGAACTCTTTTTAAACAAATCATTGAAATCATGGTGGATTTTTTAATGGTATGGTGGTGGTGGTGGTGGTTACTAAAAACCAATGCCTGCACCAATCTTAGTCACTTAGTAACTCAGTGGTTCAATCAAAAGTCACAGGAAGACCTCATCATGAAGTAACTTATCCCATGGGGCTTTTACAGATCGATGTGTGTTCAACAGGGAGGTAACAGAGTGCTAGAAATACATTGACCGGAGAGGAAACAATAACTAGAAACAATATGGTAAGCTTAACCTCACACCCACTGAAATTCTAAATAAATTCTATAGCATGTTGAGAAAGAGGCGGCAAGATGGAAGCCTCTTTTGCAGTGGAAGAAAGCACTCAGAAAACAACAGGACAGGTTTCAGCACAGCACTGGAGATTACTCAGGCTGCACTGAGCTGCTCTCACCGATCAAAGACATGTGGCTTCAGTCTCTTTTGCTAGAGGTCCTCAGGGAGTCCGTCTTAACTCAAAAGTAGCATCTAGTATGGTAGCGCATAGTGATGTTTTCATAAAAATGCATAGAAGATCTAAGCTTAGTTATACATATTGCAATTTCTTACAACGTCGCTGATTTAGGAAGGAATAATAGTGAAGCTCCACCAGAATGCCAGTGAGTTATGCGAGACTAGTTTGCACATCGAGTAATGATTTCTTCCCTGCAATTCCACCTGCCCGCTGCACCCGTTATTTCTCATGAAGTATATCGAGCTTTAAAACTTTAAAATCAATGTGGAAAAGACATAGCTGCAAAGCAAATAAATTCCCTTACAGTACTTTACCTTCCTCCAACTCTCACTTCTGGCTCAGAAACTCTGATTCTTAGTAACCTTGAAGATTAAAAACAAAACAAAAAAATGTGCTAATGATATTCCTGTCTCTCCCAGCTGGTGTTGGCAACTATTTTACTACTCGGCAGGAAACATTAAAGTCTAAATGCAAGTATGAGCTCCTCAGTGAGACTACAATGTCCTGCATTCCAATTTAACCATTGCAACTGAAAGATATATAATAAAACAGTTTCTGCTCTGAATGAATAATTGAACTGCTTCTGTGGCGAGGCCTCTAAAGATCCATGTGGTTCAATATTTTTGAAAGCAATCCCAACTGGAGGCTTTTTTCCAAAAAGAGGTTGCAGGGTTCTTCCTCACAGCTGCTTTAATTGCTTGTTCACCATCTTCGCTTAATGCTAATTTGTACAGTGCAGATGGTGGAGAAATCATGGCAAGGAACAAGTAGCCTTCTTAATGTGATAGTGGCTTTGTGGAAGACTTTTCTGGGCTGGGTCTAGCAGGGAACATTGGCTGCCAAGCTTGTCAGCACACTGGTAGCAACTGGTTAGCCTCTCTTCTTTACAATTCTATTGACTGTTAAGCTATTACTTTCAAGCCTCTTATTGCTGGATAAATCCCATGAACTATGACTGAATAAATTAGCTGACAATTGCACTTTAAGCTCCCCTTAGATTACAGCTTTGGATATTATACAAGATAGGTAGTTTGGGCCAAAGGATTGCATTAGCTACTGATCCTGCATGTAAGTATGGGATAGATTGTCCATTAACACATTAGATAATGTTTTGGGAAGTCTGCTCACCATCATTGATGGGAGGTGCTGCTGCTAGACCATGGGCCATGGCACTGGTCGGGTGAATGGCTAGAGTTGGACAGCCTGCCTGCTGGCAATTGGCCAATGCCACTGGGTTTTAGGGTGGGCAGCCTTAGTCTTGGCTGGAGGGGAGGTTGTAGTCTCTGCCTGCCCCTCCTTGGTTAAGGGTATCCTGTTAAAGGGATCCAGGAGAAGTGGCTTTTGCCTGATGGCCATAGCACTCCAATGGGGACCCCTGGGGGGATACCCCTAGTTGAAGTACAGTAGGTCATAGGGCCTCCCCTAATGGTGGTTTGCCCTTAGATGCACTCCCAGCAGATGGACTGGAGTGGAATTATCTGGCCTTATCCAATGTCTATGCCAAACCGTTCACACCTGTAACCAATGAAAGTTGTGGCCTTTTTGAATCCATAAACCTATATGCTGTTTCTTGTTTTGTTATTTACTCCACAGGGTCCTGGCACACAAATATGCTCCCCCTTTGCTGAGCCTGAAGATATGAGTTACAGGAAATTCAATGACCATCTGAAAAACTATTATTAAGGCACAAGACCCTTGTCATAAACCCAAGCAACCACCAATCAACACTAAAGTAGGACCAAGCGATGTTGCCTGTATATCTACTATGGTGAAGGTATCTCCATCAGAATCATTACTAATGTAATAAAACATACACGTGAACAGCAGTTTGGCTCCTGCACAAGCATAACATGCACATTTCTGAAGTGTTACATCTTTGTAACCTAACTAAATCAGGATCGATGGATGGTCCTTACTGAGCTGATGTTGCTCTTCTTCTTTACTTTTCTTTCTGTTAAAATAAAACAAATAAGCAGCACAAGAACATAAGAAGAGTCTTTTGGATCATGCCAATGGCCCATCTATTCCAGCCTCTTCTTCCCACAGTGGCCAACCAGATGGCAAACAACAGCAGCATAATGTGGGATGTAGTTTTAATTCTAAGGAAAATATGAGATTCAGCAGCTTCCCAAAGGACCTCATTTATAAAGGAAATGTTTTAAAGAAGATAAGAGCTCTCGGCCAACAAGCCTGCGTGTGCTCAAGAGATAACATCAGTTGCAAATTTCACCTCACAAATGTGGAGGGTGGCCTTGAAGTGGCATCTTTTCCATGTGTTTTTAATTAAGCGCAGTCTCCAAATATAACATTTATGAGATCCTCCAAACGATGTATGGTTACTCTAATTTGCTTTTGTAAGCTATGAAATTATTTACCAAACAAATAGGGAAGCACTCTTAGATCAAACAGGGCTCTTTAATGAGGCATATGAAGCCTCAACTGTTTTTTTATGGTCCCATATGTGTGAAGTGGAAAATAAAAGTCCTAATCCATGAAGACAAGTCACACACGAGAGAGGGGGGGGGGGGAGAGAGAGAGAGAGACTTATTGTGACAAAAACACTAGATGTGGTTCCAAAATCCCTTTCAAGAAGCTTCCCTCTGGTATGTATTTGGGAAGAAATATTGTTACCCACTGCCTTTGTTTACTCTTGTTCCACCACTGTTTTGTTGACATAATTTGTGGAGTGGCCACCTTAGCAAGCCCAAGCTCAGAAAGGGATATTACTCTCCGGTAGTAAAAATGCTGATTAGCTGGAACTATGGCACAGAATCATACATCAGAAATATACCTACTGCGAATGATGTCAAGTCACAGCATGTTGGCAGGATGCTTGAGTTACTGAGATGCCTGTGGTTATCTGATAATGCAATAACAATCCATCACTAAAATAATACTGAACCTCCTTCTCCTAAGCTACAAAGCTAACAAGACCTTTATATATAAAAAAACACAACTATGAATGAAATCACTACCTGTTCTGAATTTTTTACTTAAGTAAAGAATTGGACCAAAACGTGTGGGGGGAGGGGGGGAAAGAGATTTACAAATTCTATCGGGGACAGAGGGTGGCGCTTGGGGGGGAATTGTCATCGCGCCACTCCTTGGTGTGTGGAGTACCTCAGGGTGCGATACTCTCCCCGATGCTTTTCAACATCTTTATGCGCCCCCTCGCCCAGCTTGTTCAGAGTTTTGGGCTGGGTTGTCATCAGTATGCCGATGACACCCAACTCTATCTGTTGATGGATGGCCATCCTGACTCGGCCCCAGACACACTGACCAGATGTTTGGAAGCTGTGGCTGGATGGTTACGTGGGAGCCGGTTGAAGCTAAATCCTTCGAAGACAGAGGTCCTGTGGCTGGGACGGGGCGATATGGGATTGGGGGGGCAACTCCCATCTCTTGCGGGGGTGCAATTAGTGCCAGCACCGTCCGTTAAGAGTTTGGGTGTAATCTTCGACACCTCCCTTTCCATGGAGGCGCAGATTGCAGCTATAACAAAGGCGGCATTTTTCCATCTCCGCCAAGCTAAGCAGTTGGCTCCTTACCTCTCTCGCCCTGACCTAGCCACTGTGATCCACGCGACGGTCACCTCCAGACTGGATTATTGTAACTCGCTCTACGTGGGGCTGCCCTTGAGACTGACCCAGAAACTCCAGCGGGTGCAGAATGCTGCAGCGAGACTCCTTACGAGGTCTTCGCTGCGAGATCACATTCACCCGGTGCTATACCAGCTGCACTGGCTCCCGGTGGAGTACAGGATCAGGTTTAAGGTGCTGGTTTTAACATTTAAAGCCCTATATGGCCTAGGACCCTCGTACCTACGGGACCGCCTCTCCTGGTGTGCCCCACAGAGAAACCTACGGTCTTCAAATAAAAACATCTTGAAGGTCCCAGGCCTCAGAGAGGTTAGGCTGGCCTCAACTAGAGCCAGGGCTTTTTCGGCTGTGGCTCCGATCTGGTGGAACGCTCTGTCACAAGAGACCAGGGCCTTGCGGGACTTGACATCTTTCCGCAGGGCCTGCAAGACAGAGCTGTTCCACCAGGCCTTTGGCTAGGGCACAGCCTGACTCCCTCCCTCGGCAATCTTCGCAGAGCTCTGGCCCAATGGTTGCCAGTGGCTTGAATTAATTTTTATAATGAATGATTTTAGAATGTTGTTTATGTTGTACTTTTGTACTGTTTTATTGTTGTTAGCCGCCCTGAGCCCGGCTTCGGCTGGGGAGGGCGGGATATAAATAAAATTTTTTTATTATTATTATTATTATTATTATTATTATTATTATTATTATCGTGTCTGAAAAGCAAATTTCTCCAATACATTATCTCTTTGGAGTCCAACTTTTTTTTATATAAAACCAACTGAAGTCAAGGTAAGCTTTTAATGTTTGACAGTCTATTGTATTTTAATATTTTGTTGGAAGCCGCCCAGAGTGGCTGGGGAAACCCAGCCAGATGGGCAGGGTACAAATAAATAAATAAATAAATAAATAAATAAATAAATAATAAAACAAATAAGGGTTCTTCAAAATTGGTATTTTCTTCACTTTTAAAACTTAGTTACAGTGGTACCTTGAATTACAAATGCCTCAGGTTACAAACACTTCAGGTTACAAACTCCACTAACCTGGAAGAGTTACCTCGAGTTGAGAACTTTGCCCCAGGATGAGAACAGAAATCAGGTGCCAGCAGCACAGCGGCAGCAAGAGACCCCATTAGCGAAAGCATGCCTCTAGTTAAGAAAGTTTCAGGTTAAGGACTTCCGGGTTAGCGCGAAAAGCTAATGGCGGATTCCCTCCGTGCTCCGGAGGGAATCGGCTCTGTAGAAGACGGTTCTTGCCGCGGCAGCGACGCGGGGACCCTCAGAAACCACAGGCGCTGAAGCCTGTGGACCTGGTGACTCGGTGGGCACCATTTGCGCCCCCCGACCTGCAAAGAAGCCTTTTTAAAGGCTTCGGAGCGGGGGACGGAGAGTGGCGTGGTGCTGAGAGTAAACCGCTTCTTCTACGGAGTGAAGCCGCAAGCCATGGCTGGAGAGCGCTGACTTCTTCCTTTGAACATTTGGACTTTAAAAGTAAGAGCCCGTGAGTAATACAGAAATTGGAACTAAAAATCGTTGTTGTTTTTAATTTGGCACGATCGGGGGAGGTGCAAAAAGGAAGTCCGTCTCCCCTTCCTGTAGACAAATTAAAGCAAGAATCGATAACTAAGGTTGAGAGAAAATCTTTCCTTTTACGGGATAAAAGCTATAAATTTCACGACTTGGCAATATAAGTAACTTTGCTGGAGGATAAGAACTGATTTTAAGAGCTGAAGTGCACCCCCCCCCGGGACCCGGGAGTGATCCGCGAGAGAGCCTGCTGAGGAGACATAAGGAGTTTGACAGCTGTCAAAGTAGCTGTCAAAGCTGGAAAAGGAAAGAAATTTTGGTTTCTGCTATCTTTGCTGGATGATTTTGTTACAATTTGACTTTAAACTGTCAAAAAATAAGAAGAATAGAAACAAATTAACTTGACTGTTGGATTGGAGTTGGAAGGAATACTAAGTAACCAGAATCCCTCTAGAGGGGGTTCTGAGACATTACAATGGCTGCATGTGGAAAAATACAGACTGAGCTGGATAGAATGTTTTTTCTCTTGGGAAAATTACAAGGTCAGAGTGAAGCTTTGGCTACAAATGTTACAACTTTGAATTTATAAGTAAACAATCTTGTTGAATGTGCCAAGGACTTGACTCAAGAAACCTATGCAGCTGAACAAGAAGAGATATGTGCTGCTCCAGAGGAGTGGGAAGGAGGAGCTGAACTGCTGGAGATGACAAAGGAGAGCCAGAGGCCTGTTAAGACAGATGCTAAGAAAAAAAACAAGATTTGGATGATGAGAGCTTGGTTTGAATTAGAGAATGAAGAATGGAGGGATCTCCCTATGGGGAGATCTGAAGACCTATGGATTACAAATTTGACCAAGGCGAAAGTTGGAGCTTTTGGGACATTTGGGACATTTGGACTTAAAAGTAACAAGAAACAAGATTTGGGCTCCACTTTTGAACATTGAGGTCTGGTTGGAAGAAACATAGACCCTATTGGGACAGAGCTTCTCCGGGAACTGATGTCTAATATAAAGGACTACCAAAAAAACCGGCAGAGAGGGACTGAGAGAGACTTGAGGGCCTCGGACGTAAGATCTCCAGGCTGATAGTTGATGGACTGATGGACACTTTATGGGGATCGAAACCGGGAAAGGGGGGGGTGAGAGTTTTGGATTCCAAAGGGTGTATAACTATACGTTGTTGTTTTTGTTATGTTGTTTTGCAATTAATATAAAAATTGGGAAATTCGTGGAAGGGAATTTGTGTCGACCTTAGAAAAGGGTGTAAAGAATGAGTATTGTTTAAATTGAGGTTTATAAGTTAAAATTGGTTAATTAAGATGAATTAAGTATAATAATAATAAGGTAAAAGTTGAGGATAAGAACTTGCTGAGCTAATTATTGGAATTGGAATACAAGAAGGGGAGGTGTGGGGAAGTCAGGGAAAGATGTTAAGAAAATAAGGATTGGAAATTATACTTGTTATGTGTGTGTTGTGTTTGTCTGTGTGTTTGTTTAAAACTTTAATAAAAATGTATTTTAAAAAAAAGAAAGTAAGTTTCAGGTTAAGAATGCACCTCCGGAATGAATTTAGTTCATAACTAGAGGTACCACTGCACTTAGAAAACCCTTAGCTTAGTGTTTAGCTTAGTGTTTTGTAACCTTTCACTCACTATCATAACAAATATTTATTTTTTGCTGGCAGTATATAACAAAATTTTATTAATTTTCCAATATTACTGTTTCCATATTTCAATGAGGACTAGATAACTAGAGACGATGACTTCTACTCAGTCACCTTTAAAACCTATAATTGAGCTGTTGATCCATTGTAATTTCACATCTTCTGAGGTCATGCCACATGCAAGTTGATCCATTGTGATTTCACATCTTCTGAGGTCATGCCACATGCAAGTTGGGGGAAAGGAAAGAAATTATATTGACATACATTAGGGTTGCCATATGTCTGGGGTTTCCCAGACATGTTATCTTTTCAATGGCCAGAATCTCTGTCCGGACAGATTTTTTACAATTTACAATAAATGTCTGGGGGTTTGGGGGGGCACATGCATGCTTGGGAGGTACCTGATCCACAACTGAACCAGCCCCGGTGCCCCCCCTGCTCACATGCAAACGGAGGGGGGAGCATCGGGGCACCTTTGTGTGCCTTGACTGGGCAGTGGGGAGAGAAAAAATATATAGTAAAAATATTCCAGGGTGAAAATGTGTGTGTTTTCATATAGCTAAGGAAACAATTTAATAGATGTCACTGTGGAAAAGAAGTTACATCGTACAACATCAAGATCCATTTCCCTGTTATCTCCATCTCCTAAAACAGAACTAAAAATTCCTTAAACTGCCTTAGTCAGGTGCTATCATTCTTAAGATTGTTTAGATTGAGGTGAATATTAGAACAGGAAATATTTCAGTTTAGTTTTCTAAATGTTTCTCTGAATCTTTTGATGACGAGAATAATTGACTACCATGGAAGACAGACAAAGAAACATAACCTATTATTCACCGCATCCCCATCAAAAAAGGGTCTTTTGAAGCAATCACCAATCCTATGTATGTACTAAAACTGCTCTCCCTACAACAGAGGAGAGAGCTCAGAACATCCGTCAAGGAGACATCCCCCCCCCCCCCGTGATTGACACCGACCAATTTTCTGGGAGGTGGGGGGATAAACTCCCATGGCAGGCATGTGTTCTGGACCCCCAGCCGAGATAGGAGAGCAACAGCCAGAACAACAATAGAGCAAATAAAATGTCTGCCATCTCTTCCTGCTCTGCATTTGTTGCCACTATCTGCAAGAGAAGAGAGCCGCTGGACCATCCCTGGAGGAGGGGCCCACACCCCAGTAATTTACAGCACCTGACCTTGACAATGGAGACCTGGGTGAAATGGTGAGTTAAAAATAAAAAGATGAAACAAATAAACAAAGCTGGGCTGATACGGCTGATCTCTGGGCTAGGGAGGGGGGCACCAGTATTTGAGGGGTTTTTTAGTTTTATCTACTGGTTAGTGGGTGGGAATATATATTTTTGTTACTCTGCTGCCCGTGTTGTTATCAAGGTCATGGAGAACTGTGTATTTAACCTTTAAAAAATGTTGAATGAAATGTTAAGGTTTATATATATATATATTCTTTTCTATTTTATAATGTATTTCTGTATACGTTCTTCAGTGTAAGTTGCCTAGAGACCTGTTTGGTGACAGGCGACTAATAGGTTTAATGATGATAATAATAAAAACGAAGCCACACAGCTTTCTATGACCACAAAGGCCACTTTCCCAAATACTCATTAATTCTCTATGAAGCAGATATAAGTCAAGGGTTCTTCACAAATAATGATGAACTAATGGAAATCATTATCTGATTGTGGATATTCTTTCAAGAGAATGGGATAGAAGCATTCAGTTCTGAACGTTTCTTCCACTGTTTGCCTGTGAGCTTCCCATAGACACCTGGTTGGCTATTGTGAGAACAGGATGAAGGACTAGAGAGTTCTTTTGCCTGATCCAGCAAGGCTGTTCTTATGTTATCATTTCTTTATTTTATTTTAATTAGCTGCTTGCTGTATTAGCTGCTTTTCTCACAGTGAGCCGAAGCAACTTGCCATTGAAACCAGTTAAGAGCATCCAGTAAAAATCTAAAAACTCAGCTAAACAGACAAAACAGATCAGGACCTAGTAATCCCACTCTGCTAAAAAAGAAAAAAAATGCCACAATGCCACTCTTCAGAGTAGAGGCTAAAAAATCTAGGGAAAGAGAAAAATATTTGGTGCCTAAAATAGATGGAGATAGTGGTAGGCATGCTTCACTAGGGACAGCCTCCCACAAGTGTTGTGTTAATTGTTTTGCTGATCTTGGAGTACACGTGGGGTTGGATCCAGATGAACTTAGTTCCCATTGAAATCAATGGGCGTCCACAAAATTATCACATTGATGCCCATGGGACCCGAATTTCACTAGTCCTTTTGTACTGCCTGTTGAGTGCAACTCATTCCTGAAGAATTTCTTTGACCTTCCAGTGGATCATAAGACTGAGTTGATTGTCATGAACAAAATGCATTTTAGAGATCTGCTAAAGGACAAGGGTGAATATAATGAATAAGCATCTTAATTTGCTCTGTTCAATATGTTTTGATGAAACATTCAGTCATGCTGTGGAAAGTCTAGCAGTATCGTTGTGGGTGACAAGAAAATTAATTAGACAAAATGGAAGCAGATCACAAATGCCTTGGCATCAATAGGGGGGAAGAAAGATCTGAAATATGTACTGTACGCAGAAACTAATTGATTGTCACCAATGAAAACAGACTGTGACTCATTGACTTCAATTAAAAACAAAAGGGCAGCCAGAAATACTAGTACATTATTAAATAATTAGCCAGTAGTGTGCCTTGAATTTGATCCAAACCCATCACTCAAGCTGATCTGCCTCTAATGGTCATTAGTAGTAGATATAAATAGTAGACAACAGTAGTCTTTATTTCAAATAGTGGCCACCTGGCTAGTATTCAATAGTAAACAAAACTAGATTTCAGAACTAGATTCTAATAAAAGATTATATCCAATCCCTAGTCACTTCATCCACTGTACATCCATATATGGAACCTATAACTCCATTTATGCATATAACCTTTATGTCCTCCTTCTGAGCCCCTACAAACAGCTGGTTCCTCGCTACAAGGAAAAGAATGTTGGACTAGAAACATGTTCAGATAATCAAGCAATGCAGTCTTTATGCACATAGCAGCCTGCAATTTAATATAGTGGGTAGTACTGATGAGCCGTGCCATAAGAGCAGGCTAAACAGAAACCCACTACAAGGTTCTACAATCCAGTCAAACCCAAGAGATGACATAACACATCTTCTGTGGAAATGGTACGCACGACAAACTCATCACACACA
Source organism: Podarcis bocagei (assembly GCF_964188305.1). Taxonomy (NCBI): domain Eukaryota; kingdom Metazoa; phylum Chordata; class Lepidosauria; order Squamata; family Lacertidae; genus Podarcis; species Podarcis bocagei. The sequence goes on from NC_138126.1 coordinate 37,544,139, forward strand.
CCAAACAGGGACAGCAGAGCACAGGTTGTCAGAAACCAGAAGGATGACTTTGCAGGATCAAGCTGACTGTGGGCCAGAAAGCAGCCAGTACCTGGGACGGTGTCCTCAGACAACATCCAAGAACCTTGTGTGTCACTGGGTGTGAGAAGAGCTATAGGGGCAAAATACCAGGGACAGGATGTTACAAAGCTTCATCAGGACACATCTCTCTCTCTCTCTCTAATTTTAAAACATTTATTCAGAAGTTACAATATAGTTACGATACAATACATTTTCAATCAATATATCCCCTCCACAGGCACCTCTGTGGGGATGGTGGCATTAAAATAGCCTGTTCTTCAATAAAAGAGAAAAGGGGAGACCAGCTCATGTTTTGGAGATGCCTTTGATTAGTCACTGATGGTATGTGAGGTGTTCTGACTGAGCAATGCCCCAGATGTTATTAACCCAAGCCTCTATTGGTATTTTAGAAGTTTCCTTCTATCGTTGGGCAAAAACTAGTCTAGCTCCTGTGAACAGGAAGGGAATTAAATCTTTAGATTTAAGGGTAGAATTTGGAGTCAAATATAATGACAAGTCTTTATATATGCCTGAAATCTATTTTTCTTTGTGCAGGAAATAAACAGGGGAACTTACCTCTCATGCTAGGGGAATCATTTTGCCTCGACAATCCAGGCTTTATTCTGCAAGAGCACAGAGAGTGCAGCTTAATTTAGGCAGAGGAGTGCCGTCCCACTGTATCTGGGGGAAAGTTATAGACTCTAGTGCTGTCTTATCCCTAGCTTCTATATGATGCAAAAAGAATGTCCTGATTTCAAGAACATTTCTTGTCCATATGGCAATCATGAATGCCCTTGAATGAGATGAAAGGAGGAAGAATGTAATTCTGTAAAACGTTCATAACTGTAAAATCTGCACTGCTGTAAAAAAAGAAACAAAAAACCCCCCAAAACCTGCACCAGCTTAAGTGAGTACATCTTACTAAGCATTGCATGTCAAATTCTTTCCTTCCAGCCATAACACAAAAACAATAAAGATCTTGTTAATAGCTCTGCCTTGAAGGGGGTGAAGAAACAATTACCTTGACAAAATAAGGCTCAAGGCAACTTCTTTCTTTCACACTATGAACTAGAGAAATAATAGCAATGTGGGCTCCCCTCCCCTAAATGTTCTATTTACATAAGGAGTTGTCAGTTCAGCATCGTACACCATTATTTACAGGTAAATAGAATCTGTTGACGGCGCCACCTACAATGAAGCACTACACTGCTGATGTATTAATATCCCAAACCCTTCGGCTTTCATTCACCGTATCCATCATTTTATTTTGTCTGCTACTTACTGCATTCAGGCAGATTGTTTATAGAACTCAGCTGTTCATCATCACAGGTAATCTCCATGTCTGGAGCTATTTGCAAAAGTAAGTCCAGTAATAATTACAGATGCATGTGGTCTCACAGGCGGAAAATCTTTAAAAAATGATATTTCATTGCACTTTTTTGAAGATGAAATGAACACATAAATCCAAGGAAGAATAGGAAGTTCAGCCCAGGGACCCACATATTACAGTGGTGCCCCGCAAGACAAATGCCTTGCAAGACGGAAAACTCGCTAGACGAAAGAGTTTTCCGTTTTGGAGGTGCTTCGCAAAACAAATTTCCTATGGGCTTGCTTTGCAAGACGACAATGTCTTGCGAGTTCCTGCTGGTTTATTTTCCTTTCCCCCCCCTTTTCTAAGCCGCTAAGCCGCTTATCAGCTGATCCGATCAGCAGATAAGCCGCTAAAAGCCGCTAATAGCAGTAATCCGTCAATGGGCTTGCTTCGCAAGACGAAAAAACCGCTAGACGAAGAGAATCACAGAACGGATTCTTTTCGTCTTGCAAGGCACCACTGTATAAGCAAAACTGGACACTGTCATTCCGTAAGGCAAATCTTTGTAGTGTTATATCCCTTAGAATTATGCCCTAAAGCCGTTTTGGCAAGGAAGTGGCACATTAATTAATTAATAAACAAACAAACAAAACTTTGGAAAAGTGAGAGACACAGTAAAGGAAAATAAAATGGCATCAATCAATCATCAGTCAAAACAAGATTGAAACATGAGGTCCACATGGGAACCTGCCCAAGGTGAAGACGGCTCTTGCCAGCCCTATATCTCTCACACTTGAAACCTTAACAGGTGATTTCTAGCAAGACATCTAACAATACAGCTGTCACTTGGCGCCAGCCAAGACTATAATAGATGAGAAGAAGACAAGGGTTGCAGAACTCCCTAGGAAGGCAGCGGGCTCCCCTTCCTTGTAGGTTTTTAAGCAGAGGTTGGATGGCCATCTGTCATGGATGCTTTCACTTTAGCTGAGTTTTTTGCATTGCATTGACCCCTTGGGGTCACTTCCAACTCTATGATTCTTTGATTCTATGATCACCACAAAGGACTCAGGATTGCATCGTAGTCTTTTCCCCAGTCTCCTTTTGGATATTCAGCCCGTTCAGGTTCAAGTTCATCCTCATTTGCCAGTTCCAGTTGACCTATTTCCTAGAACGGAGAAAGTTCAATAATACCCTTTAACCTAATTACAAATATTTTAATCTGGAGTTGCCCTGGGGATTAATATGAGAGGTTTTCTTAACAGCGCAGTCTGGTTTTGCTCAGCCATGCTGCATGCAAGTGCTGCAGGGAAAGGCTTTGCCCCACCCAATGCCCCACTTTGTGGATTATCCATGGCACTGCCAGATCCATTTTGTAAATGGAGTTTAGAACGCTCTCAGGTGCTAGACCTGTCTTGTCCTGCTGTTTAGCTATATCTCAGCAGCTGTGGAAAAAATGGCAGAGATGTGGGTGCATTTGCTGTTCAAATTATTTCAAGCGCAACATCATAATGACAACAAGAACAATTACCTTTGACGAAGCTAGATGTCTGTACTTTTGTGTTTATCAACATAAAAGCCTTTACAACATGGAACATATGTGCATAAATGGCACAGATCATGGTCAAAGCCTTTAAATTATGGAGCATCAGGGTCATCAGATAAATGAAAGCTATTTTATGCTGCGTTATTGAGTTGAGCATTTGTCATTTCTACAAAGAATTAGAATTGCCTGCACTTTCACAAAATTCCAAAGGTGGCTGCTAGCTCCAAAGTTTTGTGACCGGTGTTCTAATCTCAAGAGCAAAACTGAACATCGGCACTGAAATTGGAGATCTCTCTCACACAAGCAGTGGATACTGAAAACTGTTTCAGAGGTTCCATATATCTGAAATCAAAAATTCACCTTTTAAAAGTTTGCATTTCCATAATTACATTCACAATTAACAATAATTTCATAACTGCATTTCACAAATGCTGATTCAAGGAGATGTTTTGTGTGTGTTTGGAGAGAAATGAATGTTGGGAGCCCGTGTGGCGTAGTGGTTAAGAGCGGTGGACTCGTAATCTGGTGAACCGGGTTTGCTTCCCCGCTCCTCCACATGCAGCTGCTGGGTGACCTTGGGCTAGTCACACTTCTCTGAAGTCTCTCAACCTCACTCACCTCACAGAGTGTTTGTTGTGGGGGAGGAAGGGAAAGGAGATTCCTTAGGGTAGTGATAAAGCGGGATATCAAATCCAAAACCTTCTTGCAGATTGAGAAGACTGGGGTTTTTAAAACAGAGGTTGGATGGTCATCTGCCAGAGATTCTTTAGCTGTGAATTATGCATTACAGGGGGCTGCACTAGATAACTCTTGGGGTTCCTTTCCAACCCTGTCATTCTATGAGACTAGCAGGGAGTGAGCCATTAAGAATGCACCAGTGCTCTGGTGAGACAGAGGTGTGAAAATGGTGAATAAGGTGGTTCTGAAATGTTAGGGATGCATAGGCGCCGACTCCATGGGGCTTGAGGGGGCCCAAGCCCCCTCAAAAATTCGTTTGGGGGGGCTCTGCCCCCCCAATAATCTCCGGCGCCCCTCCAGCAGAGCACCATCGCTGCCCCTCCCCCAGCCCAAAATGCACAGGATCGGGCTGCATGCCTCCTGCCCTCCCTCCCGAGCAAAAGCTCCACCCAATTTCCGCTCCGGAGCTGATTAATAGGCGCAGCACGCTCTCCCCTATTCGCTCACGAGGAGGCGGCGCCACTTTATTTGCATATTCATGAGCTTATTTATTATTCATGAGCTTTCCCGGGCCCCCCAATATTTTTTATAAGTCCGCGTCCGTGTAGGGATGCCTCTAACCACACAAAAAGGCCCCCAGGAAAGGTTAGCCCTTTATAAGGCGTGGGAATTTTGCCCTAGGACATGGTGGATTGTTATGCTATACACCTCTGTAATAAAGCTAAATTAGGTGGGAATTCAACAGTTTACAGGTGGATAGATTGGAGGCCATATTATTAATGGTACAACACTGATAGCCAGGGCTAAACAAGGTTATTGCACGTAATGAGCCTGACTGCAAAGTAGAGTGGATATTTGCAGAGGTAATGAAAACTGTGCTTCCCAAATTAAGGTGTTAGTAAGCAGCAAAAGAACTCAGCTGCATCTAATTAAAAGTGCACACTGATGCCGAGAGAGAGAGCACAAGGGTAAACAAATCACAGGGAACACATTTTGGTATATATATATATATATATATATATATATAGAGAGAGAGAGAGAGAGAGAGAGAGAGAGAGAGAGAGATGGGGGGGGCAAGCGCAGCAGATAACTAAGACACATCTAACTGAGAGTCTTGATGCCATCAAACATTTGTATGCTTGTCATGCTAACATTTGCTGTATCCCTCCGATGAATACACCTACCCACAATAATTTGTCATACTGTAGTTTGCAAGGTGATGAGGACAGCTTCTTTGACTCATGTTCATAAAGAACAAGCACACCATGCAGTAGTTTCAACGAGTGTCAATCACAGGTCAGCATATTAAAAGGAGAGTAGGCACAGGGTAGGGTGTCACGCTAGGAGTGGGGGAGACCGAGCTTCAGATCCCCACTGGGCCATGAAGCTCACCTGGTGACCTTGGGCAATCCGCACACCGCCAGTGTCGTATAGTGGTTAAGAGCGATAGACTCATAATCTGGGGAACCAGGTTTGCGTCTCCGCTCCTCCACATGCAGTTGCTGGGTGACCTTGGGAAAGGACTTCTCTGAAGTCTCTCAGCCTCACTCACCTCACAGAGTGTTTGCTGTGGGGGAGGAAGGGAAAGGAGACTGTTAGCCGCTTTGAGACTCTTCCGGGTAGTGATAAAGCGGGATATAAAATCCAAACTCTTCTTCTTCAACTTAATCTATCTCAAAGAGTTGCTGGGAAGATATAACAGGGAGGAGAGAAGAATGTAGTCTTTATTGAGATGCCAGGAGGAAACATAGGATGGAAATGAAATGAAATAAATAAATAAAACAGTGCTCATTGGAGTCTAGAGCCACTGTTGGTATAGAGAGGGAACACCTTCTTCTAAAAAAATATTATACAGAAGAGAGTAGGACTATTAGGACCTGTTAGTCGGGACACTCAAATGGGTCTTCCTGTTCAGAGGCAACATGCCTGTCACTAGCAGATGCTGATGGCAAGCAACATGTGCTCTGCTTGTGAGCTTCTAGGATGGGAAACCTCGGGTTCGAGAGGCATATGTGGGCTTTCAGACCTCTCCAGTTGACCCCCAGAACTCTCCCCAGGCCACCCACCCACCCACCTCAGGAGCACTCTTTGTCTCCAGGCCAGATTCTTCGCCAATTGTGCTTTGCAGCCTCCTTGAGGGTGCATTGTAATGTATTATATTGGGGGAAATTGCTTACAAAATATATGAGCATTAGGGTATATGAACAGTAAAATGCTGATGCCTTTTTTATGAGGACTTTAAAAAATTGATGTGGAAATGTGAAGAAAAAAATAGAAGTTCTGAACACAAAACCAAAAAATAAATAAATTTTTTTTTGATGAATTCGCTCATCCCCACTTGACACTCAGAAGAGAATACATTCCATAATAATAATAATAATAATAATAATTTATTATTTATACCCCGCCCATCTGGCTGGGCCTCCCCAGCCACTCTGGGCGGCTTCCATAAAAACCAAAAATACAGTAAAATGTCACACGTTAAAAACTTCCCTGAACAGGGCTGCCTTAAGATGTCTCCTGAATGTCAGGTAGTTGTTTATCGCTTTGACATCTGCTGGAAGGGCGTTCCACAGGGCGGGCGCCACTACCGAGAAGGCCCTCTGCCTGGTTCCCTGTAGCTTTGCTTCTCGCAGTGAGGGAACCGCCAGAAGGCCCTCGGCGCTGGACCTCAGCGTCCGGGCAGACTGATGGGGGTGGAGACGCTCCTTCAGGTATACTGGACCGAGGCCGTTTAGGGCTTTAAAGGTCAGCACCAACACTTTGAATTGTGCTCGGAAACGTACTGGGAGCCAATGCAGGTCTTTCAAGACCGGTGTTATATGGTCTCGGCGGCCGCTCCCAGTCACCAGTCTAGCTGCCGCATTCTGGATTAGTTGTAGTTTCCGCGTCACCTTCAAAGGTAGCCCCACGTAGAGCGCATTGCAGTAGTCCAAGCGGGAGATAACCAGAGCATGCACCACTCTGGCGAGACAGTCCGCAGGCAGATAGGGTCTCAGCCTACGTACCAGATGGAGCTGGTAAACAGCTGCCCTGGACACAGATTTGACCTGTGCCTCCATGGACAGCTGTGAGTCCAAAATGACTCCCAGGCTGCGCACCTGGTCCTTCAGGGGCACAGTTACCCCATTCAGGACCAGGGAATCCTCCACACCTGCCCGCCTCCTGTCCCCCAAAAACAGTACTTCTGTCTTGTCAGGATTCAACCTCAATCTGTTAGCCGCCATCCATCCTCCAACCGCCTCCAGACACTCACACAGGACCTTCACCGCCTTCACTGGTTCTGATTTAAAAGAGAGGTAGAGCTGGGTGTCATCCGCATACTGATGAACACCCAGCCCAAACCTCCTGATGATCTCTCCCAGCGGCTTCATATAGATGTTAAAAAGCATGGGGGAGAGGACAGAACCCTGAGGCACCCCACAAGTGAGGGCCCAAGGGTCTGAACACTCATCCCCCACCACCACTTTCTGAACACGGCCCAGGAGGAAGGAGCGGAACCACTGTATAACAGTGCCCCCAGCTCCCAGCCCCTCAAGACGGTCCAGAAGGATGCTATGGTCGATGGTATCAAACGCCGCTGAGAGATCCAGCAGAACTAGGAAACAGCTCTCACCTTTGTCCCTAGCCCGCCGGAGATCATCAACCAGTGCGACCAAGGCAGTTTCAGGCCCATGATGAGGCCTGAATCCCGACTGGAAGGGATCCAAATGGTCCGCTTCTTCCAGGCGTGCCTGGAGTTGTTCAGCAACCACTCGCTCAATCACCTTGCCCAGGAATGGAAGATTTGAGACTGGGCGATAGTTGGCCATCGTGGCCGCATCTAAAGATGGTTTTTTAAGAAGCGGTTTAATAACCGCCTCTTTCAGCGCGTCTGGGAAGGCTCCCTCATGGAGGGAAGCATTCACCACCCCACGAAGCCCATCGCCCAGTCCTTCCCGGCTAGCTTTTATAAGCCAGGATGGGCAAGGATCCAGGAGACAGGTGGTTGGTTTCACTCGTCCAAGCAGCCTGTCCACATCCTCGGAGGTAACAGATTGAAATTGATCCCACTCAACTTGACTAGACAGAACTCTAGCACTCTCCCGCCCCGGACCTGCTCCCACGGTGGAGTCTACTTCTTCCCGAATCTGGGCGATTTTATCTGCAAAAAACTTTGCAAAATCATTGCAGGAGAACATGTGGCCCGTACTGGGCCCCGATGTTGCAGGTGGTTCCGCTAAATTGTGAACCACCTGAAAAAGTCTCCTGCTGCTGTTTTCTGCAGATGCAATAGAGGCGGTGAAGAAATTCTTCTTCGCCGTCGCTATCGCCACTTGGTAGGCTCGACGTTGAGCTCTAACCTGTGTCCGGTCAGATTCGGAATGAGTTATCCGCCACCGGCGCTCTAGCCGTCTCAACGATTGTTTCATTGCCCTCAGATCCGTGGAAAACCACGGGGCTGTTCGGGCTCCATGCAATCGGAGAGGGCGCTTCGGAGCCAAACAGTCAATAGCCCTGGTTAACTCCACATTCCAGCGGGCCACCAGGGAATCGGCTGAAAGGCCATCAACATGGGATAAAGCATCCCCTACCACTCTCTGGAAACCATTTGGATCCATTAAGTGGCGGGGGCGGACCATCCGAATTGGTCCCACCTCCCTGCAGAGGGGATGGGTCGCAGAGAAGTCCAGTTGCACCAGGAAGTGATCTGACCATGGCACTTCTTTCATTTCGCTTTTACTTAGTGTCAGATCACCAACATCCATAGAGGTAAACACCAGGTCCAAGGCATGTCCACGGCTATGGGTTGGGCCAGACTTATTCAGGGACAGCCCCATGGAGGCCATGCTTTCCACGAAGTCCCGAGCGGCCCCTTGTAAGGTCGTGTCGGCATGGATGTTAAAATCCCCTAGGACGACCAGGCTAGGTGTCTCCAGGAGAACATCCGCCACGACCTGAAGCAGCTCGGGCAGGGAATCCTTGGTGCAGCGGGGAGGTCGGTACACCAAAAGGAATCCTGTACTGCCCCTATTGCCCAACTTCCAGAACATGCACTCAGAAAACTGGGTCTTCCCAATAGGACGCCCGGTGCAAACTAATGACTTCCTAAAAATCACTGCAACCCCCCCTCCCCGCCCACGTGACCTGGGTTGCTGTGCGTAAGAGAAACCTGGTGGACAAGCAGCGGCAAGGACAGGCCCATCTGCTTCATCCAACCAGGTCTCTGTTACACATGCCAGGTCAAATCCTCCATTCCACAGATGACTCAGCAGTTTGAGACATGCAGGGTTTTTGCAAAAAGCTTTTCCTTTTTTCCTTTTCCTTTCTCCCCCATTTGCTTCTTTGGGGACGAGGGCTTCTGTACAATCTGGTTCCAATTCTCTATTAATATTACTTTGTAACGTAGTAGAATAGGGTTGTTGAAAAATAACCAAATCCCATTTGCAATAATCCTCTTAAGGAACTCAAGCTTCACTTTGCAAAGCATTATGCCAACACAAACCCATTTTCTGCAATGGATACCGTAGCTGTAAATGCATAGCACTCCAGCTGTCCTCTTCACAGTTTGCTGAGCAGGGAACTGCTTAGTGTAGGCAGCTTCTTATGCTGCTCGAAATGATAACTGTTTGTCATAGATGACAAGCAATAAGGATGCTGCTCATGTTGCCCACCTCCTATATTGGACAAATTCATTCACATGATCCATTGGTTGGCTTAATTTCAAATTAAGTTGACACGAAAAGTCACAACCAAGGAACTGCGCTTGCCATCAGGACCTGGCTGCTTCCACCTCCTGTGTCCTGGGAGCCATTACTAGGGAGCTGCCGACTGAAGAATTGTGAGGGAATTTCTGGACTTTTGAGTCTAGGTATAATATGGGGTGTTTGACCAAACTGCGGGAGGCAGTGGAAGACAGAAGTGCCTGGCGTGCTCTGGTCCATGGGGTCACGAAGAGTCGGACACGACTAAACGACTAAACAACAACAACAACATAATATGGGGCAGGGATGCTGCTCAACATTAACGCCATCAGGTTTCTGGCTACCTTAGAATGTTATTAAGTGACCTATTAGTGAGTTTTATGCTGACATAATCTTGATATATTTTAAATTAAAATATGATAGTGATGCCACCTTACCTCCCAGAGAAGCCTGGGATGGCAAAAAATTCGATATAGTGGTAACTCTGGTTGTGAACGGGATCCGTTCCGGAGGCCCGTTTGCAACATGAAAAGCCCACAACCTGAAGCGCCGTATCTGCGCAGGTGTGCGGTGTGATTTGGCGCTTGTGCACATGCACGAAGTGCAATTTAGTGCTACTGCGCATGCATGAGCAGCGAAACCCAGAAGTCACCCTTTCTGGTACTTCTGGGTCGCCACGGGACGCAACCTGAAAAAACGTAACATGAAGCAAATGTAACATGAGGTATGACTGTACTCCTCAGTGCTCTTTAAGCCAGCATTCCAGACAGCCTTAGTTCTTGAAAACCAATGGACCCAGAGAAAGATAGAAGCAAAGAAAGAAACGATTCATGGAATCATAGAATTGTAAAGTGGGGGGGGGGGTCCCAAGGGCCATCTAGTCCCACTCCCTGCAATGCAGGAAACCCTGACAGGTTCCCATTCAAACTCTGCTTAAAAACCTCCAATGAAGGAGAGTCCACCACCTTCTGAGGGAGTCCGCTCCACTGCCAAACAGCCCTTATTGTCAGAAAGTTCTTCCTGATGATAAAACACAGAAGTGAGAAAACAATTAAGGCATCTGTAAACATCTAAAATCATTTATTGGTAGTGCTGTGTTGCAATGATGTGTATTTAGGCTATTGTACTATTAATTTTTGGTTCTTTTCCTTGTAAATTGCTTTGAGCATAAATCTACTTGTGGTAAATACAGTATATTAATAAATTATGAAAGCTGCTATCTACATCTAACCAAAGAACTGTAAAGCTCTGTCACCAGAGAAGAACAGGATGTGTGGTGGAGAGATGCACTATTTTGTGACATGCTGCCCAAGTTCCCTTGAGAAAGCACTAGCACACCCAGGATGCCTTTCAGGCATACTCCTATTCCATTGGAAGAAGCACAGCAATGGGATAAGAAGTGGCATAGAGGTGCCTTGCATGCTTCTTTTGACCCATGCAGTACTACTCTCAGAATCCATCTTTTCCAAAGCATTGTGTTCTTCTACAGCCACGTGAAATAAACAAAAAATGTGTAAGAATTGCTCTTGCTAGATCACACCAAAGGCCCATTGCATGTAGCATTCCATTTCCAGTGCTAAACAGCTACCAACATGGAGGCCTCTAGATGCTGTTGAACTAAAACTCCCACCAGCCCCAGCCAGCATGACCAATGATCGGGGATTATGGGAAGTGGAGTCCAACAACTTTTGGAGAGCAGCGCATTGGCTATGACAGAGCGTGCTACTGATCCACATGGCGGATGGCTCTTCAATTATGGGAAGCAAGCACCACACTTAATTGTTTCCAGTAGTTTCCCATATTGGTGTTATAAAGTGAGAATTAGTTTTGGGCAACTTTCCTAGCCCTGCCTCCTGATAGCCTTTAATGAGAGATAGTGGAGGTTGAAACTGGGTCCTCAGAGTTATCCATAAAACATTGGATTGTTACCGAGCTTTAGCGCCTCAAGAAGGTCTTGGCAGGCTTGTCTAGAGATCTCATTGCGATTTACCTCGGGGCAACATACTGAGTTTCTCCTTCACAATAAAATCTGAATGTAGTATTATGTCTTCTGAAATTGCAATATATACTCCACCCATCCGGAGTCTCAGAAACTTAGTCCAGATTTGCTTGCTGCTAATTAGCTAACCTGTTGGTTAGAAGATTGGCAGATAATCTTGATGTGACACTAACCCATCTGCCGTAAAAGCATTCAGCGCACCTTGTTTTACTTAGCCTTCCCTCATTAATCTTGCAAGACTTAGTGATTGTTGATGAGAGTAGAATTCCCTGATGCAATAGAGAAAGGCTTCAATATGAAATGAAGTGTTATCATATTAAGGAGGTGATAAAATGATCAGACACAGTAGGGTAGTTTGACAGTAATTTAGCCAATATTGTATATGTGCAAAATAATATAATAATATAAATAAATTAATATATTGGCAGGCTCAGACTACACATTTGTAATCTGTAAAATCTGGATAAAATTAGAAGAAGAAGAAGAAGAAGAAGAAGAAGAAGAAGAAGAAGAAGAAGAAGAAGCAGAATTGATGAAGTATATGTAAGGAAATGCAGAAGAATTTTGTTAATACAGTGGTGCCTCGCAAGACGAAATTAATTCGTTCCGCGAGTTTTTTCGTCTAGCGAATTTTTCGTCTTGCGAAGCACGAAATCCCATAGGAATGCATTGAAATTCAATTAATGCGTTCCTATGGTCAAAAAAAGTCCAAACAAAGCCAGATTTGGTACAACAAGAGTTTATTAAGTGCTCTTTAAAGTCACACATACTGTAAAGAGCATTTCAAAAATTGAAGGAACAATAAATTAAGTTTCTAAACATGACAGGAAAAACGTTTAAAAATCAACAAAGTGTACATTACATTTTCTAAGACTCTGGGGGACCACTCGAAGAAGGTTCCTCTTCCACTCTTTGCTTCTTGCTGAAGAACCTGTCCATGGTCTGCTGCTTCATCCGCCTTTTCAGCACCTCCCTGAAAGGCGACATGACCGTCATATCAAAAGTGTTCGCAAGGTCACGTGCCACGTGCTTGTTAGGGTGGTTCCGCTCTGCAAAAGCCTGCACATCCTTCCACTTCATGCAAATGTCCCTCAGTTCTTTGGAGGACAGCCGTTCCTCAGTTGCTTCCTCCTCTTCCAGCGAGGCCTGCTCCTGCGCAGCCTCTGCCTGCAGTTCGACCAGCTCCTGGGTGGTCAGCTCGTGGTCGTGCTCCTCCACCAGCTCGCAGACGTCCTCCTCTGTGACCTCCAGGCCCATGGTCCTCCCCAAGGCAACAATGTCCTGCACCACTGTTGACTCTGGTGCATCAGAGTCACTTGGTGCCACACAGTCCAGCCACAGGCTGCGCCAAGCGCAATTCAAATTTCTCTGGCTGATCCCTTTCCAGGCCGTGGTGATCATCTTCAAGCAGGTGACGATGTCGAAGTGGTCCTTCCAGAATTCCCGCAGGGTGATGGTGGTGCAATCAGTCACCTCGAAGCATCGCCTGAAAAACTCCTGGGTGTAGAGTTTTTTGAAATTGGCGATGACCTGCTGATCCATCGGCTGGAGCAGTGGCGTGGTGTTAGGCGGCAGGAACATGATGTTGATGAAGCTGAACTCCTCCAACAAGTCCACCTCAAGGCCTTTAGGATGAGCAGGAGCATTGTCCATCAGAAGCAAAGCCTTCAGCAGCAGGTCGTTGTCCAGCAGGTACTGTTTGACAGCAGGGCCAAAAGCAAGATTGACCCAGTCCACAAACAGCACACGTGTGACCCAAGCCTTACTGTTGGATCGCCACATGACACTCAGCTGCTCCTTGTCGACCTTGTGTTTCTTGAAGGCCCGTTGGTTCTCCGAGTGCTTGATCTTCAGGTCGCTGCTTGCGTTGGCACAGAAGAGCAGGGTCAGACGGACCTTCATTGGCTTGTGGCCAGGCAACTTGGCCTCCTCCTGAGTGATGAAAGTCCTTTTGGGCATCCTCTTCCAAAACAGCCCGGTCTCGTCACAGTTGAAGACCTGCTGTGGAACATAGCCCTCCATTTTCACAGCCTCCAGGAACTCCAAGGCAAAGTCTTCAGCCGCAGGAACATCAGAACTGGCAGCCTCTCCATGCCTGACCACGCTGTGGATTCCAGATCTCGTCTTGAACCGGTCAAACCAGCCTCTGCTTGCCTTGAAGACTTCTGGCTCACCTGAGGTTCCTGGCTGTTTCTGGATGAGGTCTGCGTGCAAGGCCTTGGCCTTCTCACAAATCACGGCCTCAGTCACTGTGTCCCCTGCACGCTGCTTCTCTTCTAACCAGATGAGCAGCAACTTCTCGACCTCCTCCAGAACAGCTGGGCGGTTCTTCACGATCCTGGTGACTCCCTTGGCTGCATCAGTCACAAGGATCTTCTCCCTCATCTTCAGGATGGTGCCGATGGTCGATGGGTTCCTGCCGTACTCCCTGGCGAGGTCTGTCACACGCATTCCACCGTCGTGCTTCCGGATGATCTCCTTCTTCATTTCCAGCGTCACCTTCTCCTTCTTCCTCTCACCGGCCTCTGCAGCAGCAGTCTTCTTGGGTCCCATGGCAGCACAGCTCCTAGCTTCGTAAACTCAGGAAAAAAAAAAATAATAATCAGTGCTTCACACCCAAAAAATTCAAAAGCACCCAGCCACCCACCACACAGGAATTCAAACCCAGAACCAAGTCCTTGAATTCCAAACACCCAACCCAAAATCCAAAAAACCCCAAAAAAGTTTTAAAAGTTTAACTTACGAAATGGCTGCAAATCACCAAAGTCTTCAAAATCCTCAAATGGCTGCAAAAGAAGTTTTGGAAAAGCTTTAAAAATCACCAAACTCTTCAAAAACCTCAACTGTTCCCCCAGCCACCCACCCACCACACAGAAATTGCAAACCCCTCCCCAACTGTTGCAAACCCCTCCCCAACTGCTCCCCCAGCCACCCACCACACAGAAATTCAAACTCATAATTTTTTTTTGAAAAAAAACAACATGGCCCAATGGTTACAGAAAATTATAAAAATGCAGGAAAAAACCACACAAGCTCCCAGATTCTTGCAAACCCCTCCTCAACTGTTCCCCCAGCCACCCACCACACAGAAATTCAAACCCAGATTTTTTTAAAAAAAACAGCAGAGTGCCCCAATGGTCACAGAAAATCATAAAAATTCAAAAAAAACCCACACAAGCTCCCAGATTCTTGCAAACCCCTCCCCAACACCAAGTCCTTGAATTCCAAACACCCCAACCCAAAATCCAAAACCCCCCAAAAAAGTTTTAAAAGTTTAACTTACCAAACGGCTGCAAAAGAAGTTTTGGAAAAGCTTCAAAAATCAGCAAAGTCCTCAAAAACCTCAGAAAAGGCTACCACACCGCGTGCAATGTGTTGCTCCTCGAAGTCAAGTCACAACTGCACCTCTTCAAGCAATGCACCCTGGGTATTAACGGTTTTACGAAAAAAGAAACAAGCTTGCAAGACGTTTTCGTCTTGCAAAGCAAGTCCATAGGGAAATTCGTCTTGCGAAGCAGCTCAAAAAACGGAAAACCCTTTCGTCTAGCGAGTTTTCCGTCTTGCGAGGCATTCGTCTTGCGGGGCACCACTGTATACAGAACCAGAAGAGGGAATGGAGGGAACCTCAAAAGAGCCTCAAAGAAGGTTTTGAAATGTTTTGGGTTTTGTTTTTTTTTGTTTTTTTTGTTTTTTGTGAATGGGGATGGGGGGATTTGTTTTTTGTAGTTAATTGTGGAAATTAAACTGTGAAAAAAACAATAAAAATTATTTAGAGAGAGAGAGAGAGAGAGAGAGAGAGAGAGAGAGAGAGAGAGAGTAATTTAACTGATATTACGTTTTGGTAGTGTAACTGATCTTTAAGCTACACTGCATCAAATCGGCAGCAACTGTTTTCCTACATAATGAGAACATTAAGAAGAATTCAGGTTCATACATTCATTGAGTGGAATTTAAGATATTTTGGTAGTGGAGCACAGTATTTGCATCATGATTCAAGCACCTCCTCTTAGATGCATGCAAGACTACAAAGCATCGGATGGCATTTTCCAGCAGTGGCAGGAGTTGCAGTAATATACAGGGGCTTTGGAGAATGACCGCTCCCCGCTTAAAACGGGGGGCGCCCTTTGCGTGGACGCGCGCAGCCCCTAGATCTGGAGCGGCTCCAACAGCATAGGCTTGGTTTGCCTTCCCTCAGGTGGGATACCTGGAGGTCTCCGCCTACCTCAGTCAGTTGTCCAATCCCACCTGGGGGAAGCGTTGCCAAGGAGACCAGGCCAGGTAGTGGAGGGATTAACTGCCCACACAATAGAGGGAGGATCTTACCTGGGAATCCTCACTTGGCTCCAGAGCTTCTCCCACCCTACCCACCCTCAGTTAATGTCTTATCTGCAGGTTAACTTTTCTTCACAGGTTTTGCAGGTTAACTTTTCTTCACAGGTATGCGGGCGCTGCTACGTTAAGGTCGCTGTTAAAGGGCCGGAAAGGAATTTCCCTGCATTGGCAGGTTTCGCCTTTCCCGTAGCAAAATGTCACAACTTTGGCGGTATCAGGCCTTGGGCGGAATCCTTTAGTCCATCTTCCTCTTTGCGGTGGCGATACCAGGGTTCCCCGTTAAAGGGGTTTCTGAAGGGAGGCTTTGACCGTACGCCGAAAGGTCGTCATTGCTCTCCCCTTCGGCGGCGGCGTAACGGGGGCAGCTATCTCTGCTTGAACATATGTTCTCCAGAGCCGGCCCATCCCCCCCACACACATTGGATAACCCTGATGCTCCCTAGGTCCCCGGCTGGGGACTAGGGAGGGAGAACGCCCAATGCCTGAGCCAAGGTCTACCCACATTTGAGGCTGCAGGCAGCAAAGAACAGCCTTGTAAAAGATTGCTGCGTTTTATTTGTCATTGAGACATGGCTTCAACCGTCCATACCAGACACAGCTATTCAGTTGGAAGGCTGTGCGGTACATCGTCATGACCGAGGCATGGACTTCGGAAAAACCAAAGGAGGGGGGCTGTGTGTATATGTGAACAAATGCTGGTCCAATAATTCGAAGACTGTGGGCAGTCACTGTTCACCGGATTTGGAATATGTGGCTGTTAAATGTAGACCAGCCTATCTCCCTAGGGAGTTCACAGCTGTTATGTTAACTGGTGTGTACATGCCACCAGATGCCAATGCCAACTTGGCTTTGGGATGCCTGCAGGACCTTATCAGCAGCCAGCAAGACAAGTATCCTGAAGCTGTGCACATCATTGCGGGAGACTTCAACCATGTTGAACTTAAAACAGTGCTCCCAACGCTCTATCAGCATGTGAAATGTCCCACAAGAGGGGACAAGACACTGGATAAAGTTTATTCGAATGTAAATCACGGCTATAGGGCTTTACAGCTGCCACACTTGGGCCAGTCCGACCATATGTCTCTGTTCCTGGTACCAGCATATATCCCAGTCAGGAAACGGGCTCCCACAATATTAAAATCTGTTAAAATCTGGCCTGAAGGTGCTATTCATCAGCTGCAGGACTGTTTTGAGAGAACCAATTGGGATATTTTCGATAGTTCAGACCTGGAGGAGCACACGGCGGCAGTTCTGTGCTATATCAATCACTGCACAGACACTGTCACTGTAAATAAATCCATCCGGTTTTACCCCAATCAGAAACCCTGGATGAATAGAGAGGTCCAGTGCCTGTTGCGGGAAAGGAACAGGGCTTTCAGGTCAGGCGAGGTGCAGCTTTACAGTGTAGCAAGAGCAAACTTGAGGAGGGGTATTCGACGGGCAAAATTGGATTATAGGCTGAGGATTGAGGATAATTTAAGGAGCAACAACACAAGACAGATGTGGCAGGGGATTCAGCATATTACCAACTACAAACCTAACCTTGGTGCTGTCGACGGTGACCCCTTGCTGGCGGAGGAGCTTAACCTCTTCTTTGCTCGCTTCGAGAAGGAGCCACCTGAGACGCCGGTATTACAGCCACCAGCCCATAGGGGCCCCTCATTCACGGTAGAGGAACATGAGGTGAGACAGGTTTTGAGGATGGCGAATCCGAGGAAGGTGGCTGGACCTGATGGCATCACTGGAAAGGTGTTGAAGGGCTGTGCGGATCAGCTGGCGAGGGTCTTTACTAAGATATTCAATAAGTCCTTACACCAGTCTATTGTCCCACCCTGCCTGAAGTCGTCAACTATTGTCCCTCTGCCTAAAAAATCCACAATCAGTAGTTTGAATGACTATAGACCAGTTGCACTGACTCCAATCATCATGAAGTGTTTTGAGAAACTGGTGCGCCGTCACATTATTTCCTGTCTTCCATCAACTTTTGACAACTACCAGTTTGCATACAGAGCAAATAGATCCACAGAAGACGCCATCAATACCACTCTCCATGCTGCTCTGTCCCATCTGGAGCAGCCGGGGAGTTATGTGAGGATGCTGTTTGTGGATTTTAGCTCTGCTTTTAACACTATCCTCCCCCATAGACTGGTGTCCAAGCTAGAGGCGATTGGACTCTCCAACTCCACCTGTCTCTGGGTTTTGGATTTTTTGTCAGAACGTTCTCAGAGGGTTAAAGTAGGGTCACACATGTCCACAGCCCTTAGCCTTAACACCGGCTCACCACAGGGTTGTGTGTTGAGTCCCCTGCTCTACACTCTCTATACGTATGACTGTACAGCCATCTATTCCAGCAACAAAATCATCAAGTTTGCTGATGACACTACGGTGGTGGGGCTCATTTCAGGAGGGGATGAGTCCGCCTATCGGGACGAGGTGGAGCGGCTCTGTGTTTGGTGTGGAGAGAACAATCTGGCTCTTAATACGGCTAAGACCAAGGAATTGGTGGTGGATTACAGGGAAAAAAAGGCGGACATTCAGCCCTTGTATATCAACGGGGAACGGGTGGAGAGGGTGGCGGAATTCAGGTTTTTGGGAGTAGCTATCAATCAGGGCATGACTTGGAGCGCACATACCACCGCTCTGGTGAAGAAGGCCCAGCAGAGAATTTATTTCCTCAGACTTTTAAAGAAGAACAATCTGAGTGAGAGACTGCTGGTGTGCTTCTACCGAGGCTCCATAGAGAGCATTCTTACATACTGTATTTGTGCTTGGTTCTCCGGTTGTACAGCTAGGGAGAGGAAGGTGCTCCAGAAGGTCATAACCACAGCCCAAAGGATTATTGGTCATCCTCTCCCATCTTTGGAAGAACTGTACGGTTCCCGTTGTCTTAGGAAAGCAAATAACATCCTGCATGATTCATCTCACCCGGGACACGGTCTGTTTGCACTACTGCCTTCTGGCAGGAGATATAGAAACATCAAGTCAAAGACAAATAGACTGAAAAACAGTTTCTATCCAAGAGCTGTGGCCTTTTTGAATGCTGTAACTCGATAGTGTGACCTGGGAGTTTGATGGGTGTGGTGTGGGTGTGGCTGGAATGTGGTTTGTTTGGTTGTTGTTGTTGTTTTGCTTTTGATGTTTTAAGGGATGGCATCCAATTTCGTTGCACTTTGTACAATGTTGCACTTGTGTAATGACAATAAAGAATCTATTCTATTCTATTCTATTCTAAGGTCTACCCACATTTGAAATTTAATAAAGTTGTGGCCCATTTAATCCCATAGCACGTTGTCATGAGTCGTTATTTCACATGACTGGGGGGACCACGTGGGATCTGGGGACTCCGCCTGTCCACGCAATGTAGAAAGCCTCATGTGGCCCAAGGGATTATCTACTTGAGTAACATGCATATTCCTGAATGGCTTCCATTATAGAAGGCCAGAGAGAGAGAGAAGGAGGAGGAGGAGAAGAAGAAGAAGAAGAAGTCCCATCTTTTTCAGAAGGTTACATCAGTCAGTAAGATGCCACTTAAGGGTTCCTCCTAAAGGTCAAACTACAGGGAAGGGCCATAGCTCAGTGGTAGAGCATCTGCTTTGCATGCAGAAGGCCACAGGTTCAATCTTTAGCATCTCCCGGTTGGACTGGTTGGACAGAGGAATGGTGAGCGGAACCAGCTGGGGAACCACCAAGGGAAGAAGGCTCAGATCCCAGGAAGTGGTGGTGGAACAAGGATGAATGGTCACAAGGAGAAGAAGGAGAAAACTAGGAAGAGGAGGTGTAAGGAGCTGAAGGTGTTGCAGGGCTCAGTGAATTGGGAAAGTCTATACCAGAGAGGAGTCATGAAGTAGAGGCAGAAGCTGAAGCAGTTGAGTGGGAGGAGTGAGGTCTAGAGGCAGAGATGAGTCCGGTTGGTCATGGGTGTCTCCCCCTTCTGCTGCACCAAGCTCCCCTCCCCCTACTGACTTACAGAACCAGGAGAGGCATGAAAAGGGCAAAGGAGGTCTTAGCTGCATGCAGGCACAGTCTTAATTGGCTTGGGATAAGCCCTGGAGAGGAAGGGATTTTGACAGCTGTGGGAAGGCAGGGAACTTCAGTCTTGTGGGAATATTAAGGATAATAGGAAAGGATATACAGCATTGAATAAGTATTATCCACCCTTCACTCACGCTAGTGAGTGAAGTAGCAGAGCAAATTCCCCTCATTATACCTGGAAGCTAGTTAGCAGATTCATTTGAATCTCTTAGTTAAGATTATTCCTGGTGTCCCCTTTTATTCCTCCTAAAGATAAAGATACAAGCGTCTTTCTGAATAAAGTAACAAAAAGTTTACTCACATATCCATTCACGATTTGATCCTCGAAAGGCAGGCTTTTCTTAGTAGTTACACAAACCAAGTGTGAGTTAATCTCATATGAGACTGAACTCATGTGCTGCTGGCTGAGAGCCAGCAGACAGCAAAATTACCCTATCTGCCTGCGGACTGCCTTGCCAGAGTGGTGCATGCTCTTGTTATCTCCCACTTGGACTACTGCAATGCGCTCTATGTGGGGCTACCTTTGAAGGTGACCCGGAAACTACAACTAATCCACAACGCGGCAGCGCGACTGGTGACTGGGATCGGCCGCCGAGACCATATAACACCGGTCTTGAAAGACCTACATTGGCTCCCAGTACGTTTCCGAGCACAATTCAAAGTGTTGGTGCTGACCTTTAAAGCCCTAAACGGCTTCGGCCCAGTATATCTGAAGGAGCGTCTCCACCCCCATCGTTCTACCCGTACACTGAGGTCCAGCACCGAGGGCCTTCTGGTAGTTCCCTCACTGCGAGAAGCCAAGTTACAGGGAACCAGGCAGAGGGCCTTCTCGGTAGTGGCACCCTCCCTGTGGAACGCCCTCCCACCAGATGTCAGAGAACAACAACTACCAGACTTTTAGAAGACATCTGAAGGCAGCCCTGTTTAGGGAAGCTTTTAATGTTTGATGTATTACAGTATTTTAATATTTTTTTTGGAAGCCGCCCAGAGTGGCTGGGGAAGCTCAGCCAGATGGGTGGGGTATAAATAATAAATTATTATTAGTATTATTATTACAAAATGGCTGCATGAGAGCAGCAACAAGCCAGCAAGAATCAAGACTGAGAAAATGGCTGCATGACTTGGCTCTTTTATGGAGTCAGCCAGAGCCACACCCATCTCCCAGGTCACATGCAGGTGGAGGATGCTCCAGACCAGTGGAACAGGAAGTTACACTGACTGGATGTCCCCCTGCCTGTGCCCACTCTAGGAAAATAAGAAATGTTGCATTTGACTGCACCAATGGATTACATCCCACAAGTCTCAGCAACTGATTTCATGGAGGAAGACCCAGTGGGAGTGAGCTGCCGTGCTCATTATGCCTGAAACTCAGCTAAGTCTGTGAAGATCACATTTTTTGCCAATAAAGAGTGAGATCCAACTTTGAAATTTACTGACTGGCTCTCTGGAACAAGAGGGCTGGGAGGAATTCTGCTTGAAACCCCGGAAAGCTGATTCCAGTACAGGAATCTGTAGACAGTACAGAGTTAGATGGACGCAGTGATTATGACTCAGCTTAAGGCAACTTCCTATGCTCTCTTCTGAATCCTATTACAGCAACATCTATTAACTTTTAAGGTGCAAGAGGACAAATGTGAACAGACAAGTTGAAATGAAGGCCGTTATACAAGCCCCATTCAAGCAGTGACTCCCAGGAACAGGCCATAATAGTCTATCAGTGGATCAGACTCCACTGCAAGGCATTCCTTTTATTACACCCATCATTATTTCTAATGTTATAGGATTAATATTGCAAAATTATCACCATGTAATTGCCGTATGCATGGCAATATTTGTTGGTGAAAATTTATGTGCATATGAAATGATGACAGATGTATCCATAAGTATTAAATGCAGACATCAGATCCACACTGTAGATTTAGTATAATTTACTTTCACCTACTTATGATAATATTTGGAATAATTAGTTACAACTGAGCCTAAAGGATTCAAATTGCATTTAACTAGCAAAATTTTACAAGCACTGCACACTAACTGTTATATATGTCATAGCAATGTTTAATCACACCACCCAATGCATAAAATTCTTCAAAAAGTACTCTTAATTGGCAATGCACAAAATGCTACGTGAAGAAATAATATGAGCAGCAGACGCTATGATTAAGGTTGTAGCCTTGAAATTTATGAAACTGAGAACAGGATTGTAACTGAAAAGGAAATATTGCTTGCAACCCTAGCACTGCTTGACCAGATAAATCTTGACCTTGAAATTATGAGCATGATTGGGAGTGAGGATTTACAGCATTTCTTAGAAAATTCAAATAACTTCACTTTTTGTTTGTTTAGACTCTTTATTTCTTTTATTAATTACTCTAATGATATGACAAGAAAGGTCACACAAATGTAAAACCAAAGATTAAGTACATGAATCAGGCTTGCTATTATTACCAAATAATATGGATTGCCTGGATTCTGGTTTTTATTTTTAGCACAACTTTTCTGATTCTTGTAATATGTGCATCTAGATTAATATACATTTTCTGTATTAATTAATACAGTGGCGCTGTGGTCTAAACTACTGAGCTTCCTGGGCTTGCCAATCAGAAGGTTGGCAGTTCAAATCCCTGTGAAGGGGTGAGCTCCTGTCCCAGCTCCTGCCAACCTAGCAGTTTGAAAGCATGCCCAAAAGTGCAAGTAGATAAATAGGTACCACTCCCGCGGGAAGGTAAACAGCGTTTCTGTGTGCAGCTCTGGTTTCAGTGTTCCTTTGCATGAGAAGCGGCTTAGTCACGCTGTCCACATGACCCGGAAAAACTGTCTGTGGACAAACACCGGCTCCCTCAGCCTGTAAAGCGAGATGAGCGCCACAACCCCAGAGTCGTCTGCGACTGGACTTTACCTTTACCTTTTTAAGAAAGGCGGGATTCATTTAATGAGTCCTCTCAGTGAAAACCCTCAGCAAGGACCTCTGCTTGCTCAAAGATACTTTCTCTCCCTTTCCTCCCCCTTTCCTCTCCCTAAGTCCCCCCGAATTTGCACTGAATGGGTCAAGAGAAACCCCAGAACAGCATGTAGGGAGAAAAGTGGGGTGGGTGTCATTCCATCTGGCAAGTCAAAATGCTTGCAGTGGGACGATTGCCATAATAATAATAATAATAATAATAATAATAATAATAATAATAATAATAATAATAATTATACCCCACCCATCTGGCTGGGTTTCCCCAGCCACTCTGGGCGGCTTCCAACAAAAGATTAAAATACAATAGTCCCTCAGATAGTAAAAGCTTCCCTAAAGAGGGCTGCCTTCAGATGTCTTCTAAAAGTCTGGTAATTGTTTTTTTCCTTTCACATCTGGTGGGAGGGCCTTCCACAGGGCAGGCACCACTATGGAAAAAGCCCTCTGCCTGGTTCCCTGTAACTTTGCTTCTCACAGTGAGGGAACCGCCAGAAGGCCCTCAGCACTGGACCTTAGTGTCTGGGCAGAACGATGGGAGTGGAGACACTCCTTCATGTATGCATGACATTTAAGTGAAATCACATATATTTGAAACACCATTGAAGAAGCCTTCAAACACCCCATTCCATCTCTGCTCTCCCCTTTTTGTGACATTTCTGCAATGCTTTCGGCTCACTTCTGGGTACGGCGCGATGCACACGTGCACAGTCACACACATATTGGACATGCCAAAAACGGTCATTGCTCCCATGGCTTTCAAGAAAGTGCATCTGGGGAAAACTGAATGCAGTATGTTATAAAATAATAAAATAAAATAAAATAAAAGGTGGGCCATGGTGCAATTTCATGAACATAGAAAATGCAATCTCAGAATTAAACCATAAACTTTATCTGTGACTCATGAGGATAAGATGCATGTGTGTGGGAAGAGACCTGTATCATGGGCTTGTGGGCCCTCAAAAATTATGCTTGGGTCATGTGTGATGTCAGTCAAGTCATTGCGTTTTGACAGGTAAGAAGGACAACAACGCTGTGAACAATGCGAAACTATTTAGCCCCAAGCAGTGTAGACTACAAATAGTCCCATCTCCAGCTCTGTAAACTAGTAGCTATGAAGAGGTAATGCACATCTCCATCCAGCCAATTCAATGGAGCCTGGATAAGGTTCACAATGCCAATGAGAACATACACCATGCATGGATCTCCCTCCCACAATTGAAGTGTTAGTATTTTTCATACAAAATTTAACACTGTAACATTGCTAGGAAAACAGCAATATACTTTTGGGGACACTTTAATTGGTGGCCACAAGCATCTACTATGGTGAACAGCCTACAGAGAAATAAGAAGAGAGGAGAAGAGGAGAGAGAGAGAGAGAGAACAAATACCAGCTATATTGTTGAGTATTTCTGTTTGATCTGTTACCTCTTTTGTTGCAAATAAGTCCTAGGCTTTTTCATACCATTGGGCTTTAGTAGGCAATAAAGAACATTTCCATTTTAAAGCTAAAGGCATTTTTGCAGCCACGAGGAGTATCAAGATCAATTCTTTATGCAATAAAAACAATGGATAATTATCAATCTTATTTAAAGAGATCCATACTGGGTCTCCAGGGAGGAATTTGCCAATAGCATTCTTGATTTCTTTTATTAATGCTGTTTTAGTGTTTTTTTTAATAAAAAAATATTATATGGAACTTTCAAATATTGCTATTATAAATCATATATATGGAGCTTTTATTGTGAAAAAGTGTTTTACCCTCTGTGTTATGTTCCAAGTCCTGTGAGGTGACTCACTGTTGTCCTAAATCTACAGAGAACAAGTGAACTTGGTAGTAGTGAAGAAATTTAGGGTTATTTTTCCAGGATAAGATCTGGAAACCTGGTATTCAATGCAACAGTATTAGTATAGCACTTTAAAAATAATAATGTGAAGGCCATATTTTGCAGAGGTATCCCAATTTTTTTTTGGGGGGGGGAGATGCAGAGGAAGAAAGGCCAGCATAGCCCCCCCCATTGTTTTATTTTGTGAGCCAGCGATGTACAATTTTGCTAACACTTACTGAATTTGGAAATCCAGAAAACAGTACAATTCTGGGAGTATGATTTCTTTTGAATAAAAATAACAACACGCATCCACAACACCTAAGCGAGAAAAAGGATTTCTTAGGTTCAACATGTTAAGACTATATTTTAGAAATGACCCTAAAGAAAAAGAAGTTAAAGCAAATAATAATTAAAAAGCCCAAAAGCTTCTCATACATCTCATGAAGTTGAGAAAAGTAAGCCAGAGTCATTTTGGATATTTGTTGTTAGAATCGTAGAATCATAGAGTTGGAAGAGACCACAAGGGCCATCGAGTCCAACCCCCTGCCAAGCAGGAAACACCATCAGAGCACTCCTGACATATGGTTGTCAAGCCTCTGCTTAAAGACCTCCAAAGTAGGAGACTCCACCACACTCCTTGGCAGCAAATTCCACTGTCGAACAGCTCTTACTGTCAGGAAGTTCTTCCCAATGTTTAGGTGGAATCTTCTTTCTTCCAGTTTGGATCCATTGCTCCGTGTCCGCTTCTCTGGAGCAGCAGAAAACAACCTTTCTCCCTCCTCTATGTGACATCCTTTTATATATTTGAACATGGCTATCATATCACCCCTTAACCTCCTCTTCTCCAGGCTAAACATGCCCAGCTCCCTTAGCCATTCCTCATAAGGCATCGTTTCCAGGCCTTTGACCATTTTGGTTGCCCTCCTCTGGACACGTTCCAGTTTGTCAGTGTCCTTCTTGAACTGTGGTGCCCAGAACTGGACACAGTACTCCAGGTGAGGTCTGACCAGAGCAGAATACAGTGGCACTATTACTTCCCTTAATCTAGATGCTATACTCCTATTGATGCAGCCCATAATTGCATTGGCTTTTTTAGCTGCTGCATCACACTGTTGGCTCATGTCAAGTTTGTGGTCAACCAAGACTCCTAGATCCTATTCACATGTACTGCTCTCAAGCCAGGTGTCCCCCATCTTGTATTTGTGCCTCTCAATTTTTTTTGCCCAAGTGCAATACTTTACATTTCTCCCTGTTAAAATTCATCTTGTTTGTTTTTGCCCAGTTCTCTAATCTGTCAAGGTCGTTTTGAAGTGTAATCCTGTCCTCTGGGGTGTTAGCCACCCCTCCCAGTTTGGTGTCATCTGCAAATTTGATCAGGATGCCCTTGGATGTCCATCATCCAAGTCGTTGATAAAGATGTTGAATAAGACCGGGCCCAAGACAGAACCCTGTGGCACCCCACTAGTCACTCTTCTCCAGGATGAAGAGGAACCATTGATGAGCACCCTTTGGGTTCGGTCAGTCAGCCAGTTACAAATCCACTGAGTGGTAGCAGAGTCAAGACCACATTTTACCAGCTTCTTTACAAGAATATCATGGGGCACCTTGTCAAATGCCTTGCTGAAATCAAGGTAGGCTACATCCACTGCGTTCCCTTCATCTACCAGGCTTGTAATTCTGTCAAAAAACAAGATCAGGTTAGTCTGACATGACTTATTTTTCAGAAATCCATGCTGACTATTGGTGATACAACAATTTGTTGTTGTAATTTAAAATGTTTTAAATAGTGTGATAATTGTGGTGTAATATTAATGTTGGGTTTTAATTGTGGTAACCCACCCTGGGACCTTAGGGGTGAAGGGCAGGTTGTAATGATAATACAATTTATTTCAGCTGTTGAATTCCCGCTGGGGGGAAAGAATCCCTGAGTGTAAGGAAGAGTATGATGAGATTTGATTGCTGTTCAGCACTCCTCACCTGTGACAGACAGCCATGCATACCTTTCCGCACAAGGTGCTGCCTGGCTAGAATGTTCTCCCTCCCCCAACTCTGTGGGATATGAAGGCTGCCCACAACAGAAGCCAGACTCTGACAGAGGAAGCTGTCAGCGCATAATGCTCCCATTACAAAGTGTTAGCAGCTATGTTCGAGGATAACTGTGGCATCGAGTGGGTTTCAGTCTTTAAGAATTATATGCCTCCAGCATCCTGGATGGTTAATAAAGGTGTAGTAATGGAAGCTACAGCTGCCATGCCTATAGCTTTTCAAACCACCTTTCGCTTATGAATTACTGAGCCTTTTTCTTCATTCATTTAAAAGTCTAGGGGGAATTGCTGCTTTTTTGTCCTACTTCTTGTGGCTTTGTTATGCTTCCCCCACCTTCCACACACCCCACGCCCTGTAACTTTTATTTTAACCTTCTCTTCCTTTTCAATGCTTTTCAAGAAAGATTTCCCCTAGGGAGGGCTGCTGCTCAGGTGAAGTTCAAAAGCATCACAACCGGCTTGTCTTGCTCACAGCTTTTCATAATAATTGACTGCAGCTAGTTTGAGGCAAAAAGAGAGGGAGACACCACTTTTAACAAAACAAAAAATATAAATAAATTATTCGGCAGTTTACACTCCACTTTTATTACTAGTGCTGTCCTTGTGGTGATTTTTGAAATGTGCAACACAAAATTGCATGCTCCGACGTCTCCCTTCTTCCTTTTGCGCTCCAGGACAGAGTCAGCGGCCGCCTTCTCCTTGGGACATGTACTAAGTGCATATACCGTCTTGCTATGATATGCATTCTCCCTCCCCCCCCCCCCAGTTAACACAACTGGTGAAATTATGACTGTCCTTGAAAGAAAAGGGTAGGCATAAAGCCTTTAAATATGAAAGTGGGCAGCCAGAGGATTTGAAGCTGCAGATCAAGGTAAAGAGAATAAAGGGACGAGCTAACCATGGAGAGGGTTTTGTTTTGTTTTTCTATAGTTCTACCTTCAAGCAGTAATTCCTAACCGTAGGCATTCCAATCTAAGCTTCGCAGGATTCAACTGAGACTTAAATGACTACATCTCCGGACTGAATTCCAGTGGAATAGCTGTGTTTTGGTCAGCTGCAGCAGAAATGATGTCCTTGTGGTACCTTAAAGAGCCTTCCCACAGATACAGGCAAGCTGGTGAAGGAGACTCTTATCTGTAAAAGGGATGGAGTGGAGGCTGCTTCTCCACCATGTGATAAGGGTAGTTACCTAAAGGAATGCATAAAGGTCTGTCCTCTGTGTGTGGATGTAAACACAAGTCCTATCTTTGTAACCATCTTTCTTTGCTCCTTGTCCACATCTTCTTAAGAACATAAGAAGAGCCTACCATCTAGTCCAAGTTGGTGCCATTCTCTTAATGCAACAGTCTTTGTTTTTTAATGGGAGCCTTGTTCTGTGTGTAGTGCAGCATTCAAGTTGGTAGCCGCTATTCCCTCTTGTGGGGGCGAAATAATTGTTGTTGTTATTATATTATGTGCTTTCTTTTCCCTGTCCTGAATCTTCCAACATTCAGCTTCTTGGGCTGACAGCAAATTCTAGCATTTGGAGAGAGGAAGGGGGGAAAAACCCAACCCTATCCATTTTCTCCAGATGATTTTATAAACCTCTATCATGCCTCCTCTTCCAAGACAGGACTGGAGGCTGAAAGTCTCCATGTGAGCACAGACTTAGATGGAAAGGAGTCAGGGCTTGCCCCTGTTACACAGCAGCAGGACAGTTCTGCTGGCTCTCTCCCCACCCCCCACTTGAGGAGAGTCCTGCACGTTACTGAGCAACAGGCCAGATGGGCCCAGAGGAGGAGCCCCACCCCTCACTGCAGTCTCCGTCTGCTTGGGAAGGATCCAGAGTGAGAAGCTCAAAGGGAAAGGTGGGGCCAGTGGTCATTTTCAGCAACATTGCCAGCTAGATGTGACAAGCCGGTAGAACTCTACTGTGTTCTGTATTCACTTTCTGCAAATAAAAGCTTGTGCCTCAAGTTCTTTCCTGCCCTGTTGATGACCTGTGTTCGCCTGCCAGCTCCTTGATGTAATGCTATTCTAGGCTGCATCAACAGAAGTATAGTGTCCAGATCAAGAGAAGTAATTGTACCACTCTATTCTGCCTTGGTCAGACCCCACCTGGAGTACCTTATCCAGTTCTGGACACCACAATTTAAGAAGCATATTGAGAAGTTGGAATATGGGCAGAGGACGGTGATCAAGATGATCAAGGGTATGGAAACCAAGCCTTGTGGGGAATGGTTGAGGGAGTTGAGTATGCTTAGCCTGGATAAAAGGAGACTGAGAGGAGATATGATGGTCATCTTCAAATATCTCAAGGGCTGTCACATGGGAAATGAATCAAGCTTTCTGACAGTAAGAGCTGCTTGACAATGGAACAGAGTCCCTTGGAAGGTGGTGGCCTTTCCTGCCTTGGAGGTTTTTAAGCAGAGGTTGAATGGTCATTTGTCATGGATGCTGTAGTTGAAATTCCTGCAAGGGTCTGAAAACCAAGCCTTATGAGGAATGGTTGAGGCAGTTGGGTATGTTTAGCCTCCAAAAGATGACAATAAAAGGAGATATCTTCAAATAGCTAAAGGGCTGTCACATGGAAGATGGATCAACCTTGTTTTCTCCTGCTCTGTAGGGTAGAGTTTGAACCAGGAGATTCCCACTACATATCAGGAAGAACTGTCTGATTGTAAGAGCTATTCAACAGTAGAACAGAATTCTTTGGAAGTTGGTGGACTCTCCTTCCATGGAGGTTTTTAAGCAGAGGTTGAGTGGTCATCTGTTATGAATTCCTTATTTGTAGGACTGGATGACCCTTTGGATCACTTACAACTCTACAATTCTCTGATTCTAAGTGATGGACTATGTAATATTTCAATTCCTTTGTAAGAGAGGCTTATTAATATTTCCAGTGTGTCTGATAGCATTTAACTATTCTGTATTTATACATTGGTAACCACTTAAAAGCTGTGTACAGTGGCTTTACTGGATACTTCTAACTGTTGCGTATTCCACGCGGCGTTTTCAGCAAAGCACTAAGAGTTCCAGGTTTTTCAGTGCAGTCCTTTTTAATGTGAGTTATATACAGGCATTTACAAAAGAAACAGTCCATACAGAGTACTTACAAACGAATACTCTCCACCACAGCACCACCACACTACAGCACAACCACCACACCCCCTGTTAAACAGGCTTTCCTTTTTAAAACAGGTGATAGCCAATTACACTAAACACACTCCTGCTGAGTCACTCTGACCCAGCAGAGTATTGCATCATCCTGTTGAAGCCTGCAGACTTATCCAGTATCCTGCGAATCCCAACACTCCTCCTTAAGTCAAAGGCTTGAGACCCAATAATTCTCTTAAGTCTCGAAATTTAGGAGCATCCAAACATTTTGTATACAAATCTGCCACATTACATTTTGTGTTACAGTGCTGTACCTTTAACACATTTCTTTCCAAAGCATTTTTCACATTTCCGTATCTTATCGCAATATGTTTACTCTTGCTCTTAAAGTTCTGTTGGTTAGCAAGTTGTTGTGCAGCCATGTTGTCACTTAGCACAGTGATTGGCATTTCAGAAGGTATTCCAAGCTCTTTTGTTAGGCAAGCAAACCACTCTATTTGTGATACACATTCGCTTATGGCTGAGTACTCTGCTTCACAAGTACTTGTGGCAACAAATGTTTGTTTCTGGGATTTCCACTGAACCAGGGCATTTCCAATATATATGGCATAGCCAGTGGTAGGCTTTCCATTTTCTCTGTCTCCCCAGCTGGCATCAGCGTATGCATACACTTGCTGATCATATCCTGTATCCAGTACCAGTTTATAATCTTTTGTGCCTTTCAGATACCTTAGGATTCTTTTAAGTGCTACCCAATCTCTCTGAGCCGGGTCTGCACTTCTTTGGCTTAACATGTGCACTGCCAATGTTATGTCGGGTCTTGTCCAACAACTTAAATATAACAGAGAACCCAACAGAGAATGAAACGCTGTTGCATTCTCACATTTTTGCCCTTCTGGTTCATTTTTGTACTGGGTAGTTATGGGAGTGTCAGCCTCATTTGCCCTCTCCATTCCATATGTCTTCAGTAGCTTTTCGATTTTTTCCTTCTGACTCAGAGAGTAAACGCCCTCTTCATTTCTCTGAACCTCTACTCCTAAGTAATTTTGAATCTCTCCCAAATACTTCAGTTTGTATTTGTTACCTAGGCTGTTTATAAACCAAGACACTTGCTTTTGTGCAGTTGTTATTAGACAGATATCATCAACATACAAAAGTAAATAACAAACACTTCCTTGCACCATCGCTGAATATAAACAGGAATCAGCCAGGCTTTGTTTGAATCCCATCTTTTTCAAAGTTGTGTCTATGCATTCATGCCATAGACGTGCACTTTGGTGTAAACCGTATAGTGCCCTTTGCAGTTTTAACACCATGCTGTCTTTTTCTAGCTCATAACCTGGTATTTGCTGTAAATATACCTCGGCATCAATAGGAGCATTTAAATATGCTGAGGCAACATCAAAATGATTAACTTTTAACCCTCTCAGACTTGCCATTGCTAAAACTGATTTTACTGTTTCAGCCTTTGCTGTTGGGGCAAACACTTCATCATAATGTATCATTTTCCTCTGTGTAAAGCCCCGTGCAACCAACCTGGCTTTCCTCTGACAACTACCATCAGCCAGCTTTTTCACTTTAAAAACCCATTTACAGCTTATGGGTTTTTTACCTTCAGGCAATTCTGTAGGTACAAACACATTGTTGTTTAGCAGAGAGTTATACTCTGCCTGCATTGCCTTTAACCACGCCTCTTTCTCTAGAGTAGGTAACTTTTGCACTTCTTCAAAGTTTTCTGGCTCAGTTACACAAACCTGGTTTATGGTGGCTGGGAACCCATAACGGTCTGGAGGTTGACCTTTATTACTTCTTGCAGACCTCCTTGGTTCATTAATCTCACCCCCTGGGCTACCTTCAGGACTGCTTTTGGGGTGGATTGACTCTGGAGATCTACCTCCTCCTGTCCCTGTTGCACTTTCTTCTTTCCCCTGCTCCATGCTAGCAGCTGGAGAAAAATGCTCAACCTTTACTTCCTTCCTTTCAGTTTCTCTGGGACAACTGCCAATTCTTAGCTTTGTTTCAGCTGCCTTATCAGGTATGCTCGGCAGTAAAACTTTTTCTGGCAGCAGATTTGCATGTATCTTGGGCCAATTTCTTTGCTCATTAAAGCTGGCTGATCTACTATAACTCAAAAGGTTTTTATCATCTTCAAACCTGTAGGCTTTTGTACCACTTTCATACCCAAGAAATAGCAACTGGTGTGCCCTTTTCCCACCTTTTCTTCGGTTTTTCACAGGTATGTCAACCCATGCCTTTGTCCCAAAGATTCTTAAATGTTGCAAACTGGGACTTTTGTTATAGAGAATTTTATAGGGTATGTCATCTAGTACCCTTGACCACAAGCGATTCCCAATATAATTCGCGGTCTTAATACTTTCAGCCCAGTACTTAATTGGAAGATTTGCATCTGCTAACAATGCTTTCATTTGTGTCTGCAAGACACCTCCCCTACGCTCTGCTACTCCGTTCTCCTGAGGCGTGGCCACATTGGTAAGCCTATGCTTAATCCCTTGGGAATGCAACCAGTTTCTTAGGGAGCTTGCCATAAACTCCCCTCCCCTGTCTGACTGAATAGAGGACACCTTTTCACCAAGTTGCCTTTCTACCCTTCTTACCCAGAACTTCAAAGTTTGGGCAACGTCAGACTTTTGCTTTAATGGATAGACCCAGCCAAATCTAGAAAAATCATCCACTAGGATTAAACAATACTTGTTGTGGGAGACACTTGGTGGAAAAGGACCAGTTACATCAGCATGAATCAACTCCAGTGGTTTTTTGGTTTCTCTCTGGCTTGCTCTTGCTACTGGGCAAGCCCTGCTTTTAACCTCCTTGCAGATATTGCAGTCTAAGTAATTATCACAACTTTTTATGTTTTTCATCCCCCCACACAACTCCAATGTTTTGTTTAGCACCTTATAGCTAACATGAGCCAGACGCCTGTGCAGGAGATGAATACACATATCATGGGTCGGGACATTTTGCACATTCGCAACCTTAGATTCACACTGCAGTACATACATATTAGTTCTAAGGCTAGCATTTGCCAACACTGCCCCATTTTGCTTTATCTGGCACTGATCTCCCACAAAATTTACTTCAAAGCCTGCCTTTGCCAAATCAGGAATGCTCAGGAGATTGTTTTGCAAACTAGGCACACACAACACATTCCTGAATGTGTGTCCCAGCTGTGGGAACACAACCTCCCCCTCACAAACCACATTAGCTTTCTGGCCCGTAGCAAGACTTACATGTTTTTTGTTTGAAGCCCTAGCATCAGTTAGCAGTCCTTTTCTTTTACAAAAGGTTTGAGAAGCTCCACTGTCCAGAACCCACAGCTCTTCATTTTCTTGACTATCTGCAGACACCCAAGCGGTAGACTCCCTCTGCTGCCACTTGTGCTTCCGCTGTTTTTGTTGCTTTCTCGGGCAGTCCTGCAGCAGATGTCCACTGGACTTGCAGCAAAAACACCTTTTTACTTTGTTGACCACCGGCTGGTCTGCAGCAGCACCTCCTGGCTGTTTCTCCGGCTCCCGACACCTCTGCTCTTCCCGGCTGTTGTTCCCTCTGGGATGCTCCAACAGCTGGGCTGAGGTCATCTTTCGCTCTGCACGCCTGTCCTCCTCTGCATACAACCGTCCGGTCACGTATTCCAGAGTCAGCTTATCAGTCTCTACAGACTCGAGGGAGTTGACCAGCATATCATAGCTGTCATCAAGGGAACTCAGGACTATAAAGACTTTGTCCTCTTCCCCCACAGGCCTCCCTCTTAAGGCTAGCTCCTGGAAACAGCCTGTTAGGAATTTTAGGTGGTTTACCAGGGAGTCCCCTGGTGTCTTCCGACACCGGTACAGCCTCCTGGTCAGTGTTATCAGTGATCCAGCTGTCTCTCGCACATGGACAGCCTTGAGCGCATTCCACGCCTCACTTGCCATCACCTTATCAGCTACGTAGACTAGCTGGCTGTCGTCCACTCCAAGGATGATCGTAGCCAAAGCTTTCTCATCCTTTTCAAGCTGGGCCTCTGCTAGTGCCAGCTTTTCATCGTCGTCCTCATCCTCCTCAGGGGGCTGCGGTGGCTCTTCCACCACTTTCCACAGGCCCTCACGCTTGAGGAAGTGTTGCATGTGGACCGACCAGGTGCTGTAGTTCATGGCTGTCAGCTTCTCCAGCAACACGCCAGTTCTGGACTGCTCCATCCCTGCAGCTCACCTCCAGCACCCACGGCTAGATAACTGCCACCTGTACTCTTGCGCAGCGGAAGCGTGCTGGGCCCATAACCCTGTCGCGTATTCCACGCGGCGTTTTCAGCAAAGCACTAAGAGTTCCAGGTTTTTCAGTGCAGTCCTTTTTAATGTGAGTTATATACAGGCATTTACAAAAGAAACAGTCCATACAGAGTACTTACAAACGAATACTCTCCACCACAGCACCACCACACTACAGCACAACCACCACACCCCCTGTTAAACAGGCTTTCCTTTTTAAAACAGGTGATAGCCAATTACACTAAACACACTCCTGCTGAGTCACTCTGACCCAGCAGAGTATTGCATCATCCTGTTGAAGCCTGCAGACTTATCCAGTATCCTGCGAATCCCAACATCCTAACATCCTTGACTGGCACAAATATGTTGCTTCAGCTGCAATATAAAGATACTCGGGGTACTTATAACAATAAGTGGTTTGGCTAATGATAGACAGCATAGCCTTATGAATGTTTTATTTACCCTGAGCTCTGATTTATGTTTCCTTTCTTTGAAAAATGGTGCTCAAGGCTACTTCCAGAAAACAGAAAAATCTGGAAAGGAAAGCTGTTGAACTTTTTGGTGGTCTATTACTAAAGTGGTGCTTTCTAAATCCCACCACATCCAGCCAACCAAATGTGAGTGACATAATCTCTCTGCTCTCATCTTACCTTTGCTTGGGTCTAATGTAGGTACCATGTTTTACATTTACGGGATGTTGTACGCTGGGTGAAACGTGGAGGCTGCGGCTCGTTCCTGACATGCGGCTCTTATCTCTGACAATTATTTCTGCCGAGAGCTACCATTGTTGTTGTTTTATTATCATGGCTGGAAGACAGCTTGCTGGCTGTAGCATCACATCTAATCTTTGTTTTCTGCTTTGGGTACATAATGTGGTCCCCCTTTCGAGCCACAGCAGCTACACACCACAGTGTTCTTTAATATGTCTATACAATCGTCCCCAGCATAATCAGCATAATCTCTGATCCAGCAAAAGCCTCCATCAGTGGAATGGGGAGAGAAAGTTTCTTTGCCAATACCCCTGTTCCAAAACCACAGCAAATGAATAGAGTGCTTCCTTTTTAGCCAGGTAAATCTTGAATTTTTCCAAGCACAAGGATCTGAGCAGAATTGCTATTGATCCTAAATCACGTTTAACCCCCTACATTTGAAATTCCGCACCTGGACTTGCACTGATTGTAATATATCGCCAACCAAAGATCAGCAGATGAAATACCTGCCATAACATAACTCATTTTTACACCTCCTGGTACTTGAGCTCTTTGCATGGATTAAGGTTGGTATTGGAGGAGAACAGGGCTGCCATGCCTTTAACAACAAGTTAGTATTCTACGAACAAAAAACAGTATTCTAGCTTTTGTACGCTTTAAAGTATGGTTGTGAATATTTCCTGATTTTATTGTTTTATCATTTTGTCAACTGCCTTGAGTTTTGTTTCAAGCTGTGTATACATTTTATGATGCAAACAAACAACTAAGTGGGAGGCAGATAATAAACTGAGTAAGGCTTTTCTAGTATGGAATGACAATCATGGGGAAAGCTTCCTCTGTTGGTATTCTGTCAGGCATCTTATTACTTGTGCTTCATCCTGATTTATTTAGGCTGCTCCTCCCTACCACCACCACCTACGAAAGAGGGTATAGATTTGCATCTGAAAATAAGTTCATGCACATTTTATGCAAGTTTATATCGTCCTTTGTGGGTGCTGCAGGAGACCCAACCCACATACAGCATACCAGGCCCCAAAAATCCTGTTGGCAATATTTCCAAACAAGGAGAGTAGCTGGAAGGATGTTCTGCCTGCCAGAAATACGGTATAGTGGTACCTCGGGTTAAGTATTTAATTCATTCCGGAGGTCCATACTTAACCTGAAACTGTTCTTAACCTGAAGCACCACTTTAGCTAATGGGGCCTCCTGCTGCTGCCGTGCCACCGGAGCACGATTTCTGTTCTCATCCTGAAGCAAAGTTCTTAACCTGAAGCACTATTTCTGGTTAGCGGAGTCTGGTATGTAACCTGAAGCGTATGTAACCCGAGGTACCACTGTACTTAGCACTGCCAGTGAGGGCACAGGTAACAAGTCCTGTGCTGTCTTTTGGTTAATTTCACAAAACAGTTTCCCAGAAGGAGGCTACCGTAGGTCATTCCCACCAAAGCTGGGGATACTTTCCTTTATGCTGCCTGCATCACCAGCCCCAATCCCAGAACAACTTCCTCCTTCTATTCTGCAGCCTCAATATACACCTCTGCTTTCACTTTCATACCAATATCCTTACCTCCCAATCTTCCTGCTTTTGTGCAACCACCCCATGTACACATTCATGCATCTTCCTTCTCCCACACATTGCAATGACTAAGCACCCTTTCCGCCTTCTGCCCATTTACAAAGCCACTGTTGCCTCCAATGCTGCTGCTCATTCGTGCCCCCACTGCCATGCCTCCTCCTCTCTCCTATTCTGCAGCTCCTGTAGATCGTCTACAGATTCACATCTCCCACCTCCATAGGATTGCCCTATGCAAGATTAAGCCAAAATTTGCGTTAAGAGGTGTCCTTTAAATTGGGGGTGGTGTGGGGTACAAGACGGAAAACAATGCAAATAAAATTCCAGACATAATGAGGAGAGGGAAGGGACTAGTCTTTTAAGAGAACAGGGTACATTTCATGGTGGGGAAGGTTATGGGCAGGGGGCAAATATCAAGGCACAGGAGCAAAAAGGAAAAGTGGGTTAGGTCTCTGGGATTGTTTTGTGACAGCTCAGAATATGAGAAGATGGGATCTCTGACGACGAGAACTTTTCAGCCACTGGTCTTGGCCTGTGCTTTCAAGCGGAAGTCTCTCATTTTTTGAAAATGATTTTTGGGACTCCCTTGGGACTCCCTTTTAGAGCCAGTGTGGTGTAGTGGTTAAGAGCAGTAGTCTCGTAATCTGGGAAACCGGGTTCGCGTCTCCGCTCCTCCACATGCAGCTGCTGGGTGACCTTGGGCTAGGCACACTTCTCTGAAGTCTCTCAGCCCCACTCACCTCACAGAGTGTTTGTTGTGGGGGAGGAAGGGAAAGGAGATTGTTAGCCGCTTTGAGACTCCTTAAGGGGAGTGAAAGGCGGGATATCAAATCCAAACTCTTCTTCTTCTTCTTCTTTTTCAAACTGGCATGCATTCAGCACACACGCAAGTGCTGATATAGTGATGCATTTGGTTTTAATTTCTATCAACATCTCTGTGCAAAAATAGACTGCCATCACTTTCCCAGCAGTGTGCATTGGAAAAGGTTTACCTAAAAGGAAGGAGTGGGAGGAGATCTCTGAGATGATGTGCATTGTTTGGCAGAGGCTTGTGCTAGCAGGAAATATTTTATTTATAAACCACTTTCAGAATGTGCTGTGTCTTGTCAATAAGAAATAGTGGGAGAAAAATTATTTGTTTCTTTGCCGTGGGCTAAGTAAATGGATAGATTTATTTATTTTCATCTGTTCTGTTTTAGTACAGTATTGGCTTCTCTTCGTGGAAAGCCAGAGCAGTGCTTTGATGTGAGCACTTTTAAAATAACTTAATTGCACGGCAGATGGTTAGAAGCTGAAAACCTGTGTGAAGGTGAAAAATTGCTTAAGGAATGCTCCTGCCCCATAGGGAGAAATCCTTCTATTTGTAGGTGTTAGCTGCAGTTTCCATATCTGCGATTAGTCCTTAATATAGAAGGGGTAGCATGGTGGAGCTGACAAAAACATGTCATCACAGCATGAGGAGCAGAACAAAGTGCCAGCGTTTCCATCAAATCAATCCCTCTTCTTCAAAAAATCCTCAGTAATAACCACTAGCAAATAACTTCAATCAGCAGGCTACAAGCATGAGATATTCATGTTTTAGGAGCTCTTTGAGAAAATGTGTTTGAGAGAGAGAGAGAGAGAGAGAGAGAGAGAGAGAGAGAGAGAATTTTTTATACCTCCTAAATTGGGGCATGATTTTAAAACATTTAATCCAGATGGAATGTTGTTTCTTGAGGCAGGCTGCTCCTGTATATTGAAAGCATTCTTGTGTTTAAAAAGTGGCAACCCGCCTATAAATCCTGTTTGGTTTTTTTGTTGGCTTGGTGGGACTTGAACCAGCAGCCTGCCTATCAAACCTTGGCTCCCTCAGCTGGTCGGGTAGGCGGTTAGAGCTGTGCCATTCTCACAACAGTCAATGCTTGGAGGGTCACATGAGCCTCACAGGCCAATCCAGTGCCATGGGCTGATATAACTATCCCCAGATCTTCTAACTTCCCTCAGTCTGAGGGCCAAATCAGGTGACAAAATGGGAGCATCACACCTAAGGGTAATGGGCTGTAGCTCATTGGACCTATGCATAAGGCCCAAGGTTCAGTCCCAGGCATCTCCAGGAAGAACTGGGATTGTTCCCTTGCAGAAACCCTGGAGAATAATAATAATAATAATAATAATAATAATAATAATAATAATAATAATAATAATAATACCGGTAATTTATTTATATCTCGCCCTCCCCAGCCAAAGCCGGGCTCAGAGCGGCTAACAACAATAAAAGTAACACAGCATTCTAAAATCAATTCATTTTAAAATCAATTCAAAATCAAATTATTGGGCTAGAGTTCTGTGAGGATTACCAAAGGAGGGGGTCAGACTGTGCCTTGGCCAAAGGCCAAGGAACTACTTCCGATCACTGCAGACAGTGCTGAGCGAAATGGACCAGCTTGAAGGAGTGTCGGGGGGGGGGGGAAGGGTAAAACTTCCTCTGATGACAGTCCCAATTCCAATTCCTGTTTAGAATTTTGTCAATTCATGCATTTCACATCTCATTTGATTTGTCACTGACCTACTTTGGCTCATGAGGGGCACCCGACCTTCCTGTTGCATGATCAGCTTCTGAGACTTCCACCTGCTTCTCTCGGAAGTCCTTTCCTTATTTTTACTTACTGAACAGCACCTCTAAACCACTTCATATGTGAAAATCTTTAAGCAGAATACAAAAATGCAACATAAAAAGCAATAAACGAGTATCATAAAAAACAGAGGTGTGACATTAAAAAAACAGTAAAGCAGCATTATAAAAACAGGAATTCAGAAATAACAAGGTCCAATCTCATGAGTGAGGGTAAGCTTGGCGAAAAATATGTGTTTGCAAAACATCTGAAGCAAGTGATAGATGGTGTTTCATGTATATAAGAGGGGAAGGCATCCTCAAGTGCAGGAGCAATGACATTAAAATACCCTTTAGAAGGTCACCTTACACCTATAGAAGGTCACCTTACAGCTTCTATACAAACAGCACAAAGCTTAAAAGCACTACAGTGGTCAGGTTACAGACGCTTCAGGTTACATATGCTTCAGGTTACAGACTCCGCTAACCCAGAAATAGTACCTCAGGTTAAGAACTTTGCTTCAGGATGAGAACAGAAATTGTGCTCCGGTGGTGCGGCGGCAGCAGGAGGCCCCATTAGCTAAAGTGGTGCTTCAGGTTAAGAACAGTTTAAGGTTAAGTACGGACCTCCGGAACGAATTAAATACTTAACCCGAGGTACCACTATACCGTATTTCTGGCAGGCAGAACATCCTTCCAGCTACTCTCCTTGTTTGGGAGGCGCCATTAGCTAAAGTGGTGTCTCAGGTTAAGAACAGTTTCAGGTTAAGAACTGACCTCTGGAACAAATTAAGTACGTAACCAGAGGAACCACTGTATTATGGCTTCCCCCAAAGAATCTTGGGAACTGTAGTTTGTTAAGGGTGCTGAGGGTTGCTAGGAAACCCCAACCCCCCACAAAACTACAATGTCCAGAGTAGTTCAACAATCATTACTTCCTCCAATTCTGAGAATTGTAGCTTCCAGGGTGGGGTGGGGGATAGAGGTTTCCTAACAATTCTCAGCACCCTTAAAATGCTACAGTTCCCAGGATTCCTTGCAGAAAGACATGACCACTGAAGTGGTATAATCATGCTTTAAATATATGGTGTGGATGTGTCCTTAGGGAAAGCAGTCCTCTCCCTGGAAATATTAAGAGTGGCTATGTTTTAAATATATGGCACAGACATGGTCTTAGTATTCAAAGCACTTTATTATCTCACCCTCCCTTTAAGGATGGCTAGCATTAATAGCCCCATATTGTAGCGAGAAGAAAAAGCAGAGAGAATAGCTTGCCTAAGGCTATCCAGTAATTTCATGACTGAGATTATTTTTCTTTCTTACATACTTACCTGGGAGGAAGTCCCACTGAACTCATTGAGGCTTACTTTGGGGTAGATAAGCATAGGATTGGATTGTAAAATGAAGATGAAGTCTAGGAAATTCCTCCTTCCGTATAAAACATGAATAAAGTCGGCAGAGTGTTGTTCACTTGATTTAGAACCTGCATCGTAAAGTTGGGCAGTAGTTGTTTAAAGTAAAAAAAAGTCCTTTTTATAGATCAAACTTCTTGAACCTTCATTCATAAATCTCTTCTGTCCCACATGAGATATAAAAAGGATGTTGTGCTCTTGTAGAATGTTTCTGTAGCTCTATTTGGACCCTTAAATTATGTATGGAGAAAGGGAGAAAAACCTGTAACGGCAACATAAAAGATCTTTGGGATCATTTATAATCTAAGGCATTGCAACAGCACATACTTTCCCATCTCCTGCAGTGGTTAAGTTTGCAAACCTATTCACACAAGCGGGAGTAAGTCCCACCAAACTCAGTAGGGCTTGATTCTGAGTAGACATGCATAAGTGATACAGCTTTGGGATACTGCTGCATTAAAAATGTAGATTTAGATCTGTAATAAAAGAGCTAAAATGGATTCTTGTTCAACAGCATTTTCACGAATTTGTATAAGGGCCCACTGGCATTTGCAGTAACAAGATTTTCTTTTTCCTTTTCTTACTACCTCTGTTCTTTTTTTCCACTGCAATAGACATTTTGATGCACACATACATTATTCAACATTATTGAAAGGGGAGCAATGCTGAGCTGCTGCAGAAAGATGACTGTATCTAAATCAGTGCCCCCAATGTCCATACAAATCTCTTTCCTAGTAATCAGTCATAGGTTTGGCTCCACATTTGGTTAAATATTCATCAAGTATTTAAACATTACTGTATCCTGCTGTAGGACAAAGGCATGCCAGGGTCTGCATCAGACATATAAATTATCTACCATCTACCATCACGACCTGAAATATATTTTACAAAAGACTAAGGGAAAGACGGGAAGTTGGGTACTGGTGCCTTGTCATCACCATTCTTTATAATGTCTCCCTGAATGTGACTTTGAGGATGCTGCATAGGTTAGAAGCCTATGGAGTTCACAAGTGTTCACCTGACCTCCCAGTCATTTTCAGCCCTTTGATGTAATCCAGAAGCCATTTCCAAAGTTCCCATTGAAAGGAGCTTGCTGAATGGCATATGCCAGGAATGCCTATTACAGTGGTACCTCGGGTTACAAACCCTTCAGGTTACAAACACTTCAGGTTACAGACTCTGGTAACCCAGAAATAGTACCTCGGGTTAAGAACTGAATGTTACAATTCTGTCATTTGTCCATCTCAAGCTGGAGGTATCTGCTCCAAGCTCAGTGTGTGCAGATTCTAACCTTTGGTCCACGAAAAGGCAATAGTGGGTGCTTACAATATTTTAATCACTAAATAGCACTTTAAGAATAGCACCTACCATTCTATTTAATGAAGTAATCAATCAATCAATCAGTTCTCCTTACATCTGATTTTCATTAAGGCCATCCCATTCCCCCCCTTGACACATTCTCATAGACCAGTTTTGATTCAACTTTTACAGACAGCATGTGGGGGGAGACTATTCAATGTGTTTGTGGAATATACTTAGGCATTTGTTCAATGCTCTGACCTTGAAAACCTCTTAATTCAGCAAGCATGTCAGTGGCATAAATGAGGTCAAGTCTTGAGTATTGGACAATTTTTGACAATCCTGTTTCTTTAGAGTGCTTAAAGAAAGGCTTTCAGAATTCAGACACAATTATCATTGCTTGAGGGACATGTAAGACCAAAGGTCATTTTAAAGGCTGATAGAGTGAT
This sequence comes from Podarcis bocagei, assembly GCF_964188305.1. Taxonomy (NCBI): domain Eukaryota; kingdom Metazoa; phylum Chordata; class Lepidosauria; order Squamata; family Lacertidae; genus Podarcis; species Podarcis bocagei. The sequence goes on from NC_138126.1 coordinate 37,586,003, forward strand.
GTTAAGCCCTTGATAATACAGCCATTCACAGGTGGCATGCATACACATACAGAGACTTTTGGAAATGTGGTGCTATTTATTTCCCTCATGTTTCAGTTAGAAACATGAGATTTTAAGACAAGCAGGATTCAGCAGGGGCTCCAGCAAAATTCCTTTGCATGGGCTTCCATTTATCTGTAGCTTACCTCTCTGACTTTTGGAGGCTTCATTCCCTTGGAAGGTATTGCCTGAATTGATCTGGGGTGAATTGGCCTCCTGTCTGAAATGCTGCAGTGAGATTTATTTTGCTGTGCACAACTCTAATATACTTAGCACATAGAGACCTATTTTATAACCAATGCATCTCAAATGCATAAAAATCAATGAGCTGGCCATAGATTCCTGTGGTATAATCATATGACCCTGTAGCATAGGTCAAGCACTTCAGTATAACTTATTTACTGTAAAATATACAGCCATCTTTCACATGGAGCCTCAATGGCCAGTTCTAATCCAGGTTTTTATTTGATTCACAGTTTCAGAGTGTTGTTCACAAATGGTGTTAAAAGCAAAAGCCAGGAGACAGGAGTCATATCAATGCCTACAGTAGCTCCAAAAGACTTCCAGGTCTAGCTTGTTTTCACTACCAAAAACAACCATATAAGGATACATAATCCTTTCTACCTAGACAGCATCTTAAAAAGCAGAGACATCACCTTGCCAACAAAGGTCTGTATAGTTAAAGCTATGGTTTTCCCAGTAGTGATGTATGGAAGTGAGAGCTGGACCATAAAGAAGGCTGATCGCTGAAGAATTGATGCTTTTGAATTATGGTGCTGGAGGAGACTCTTGAGAGTCCCATGGACTGCAAGAAGATCAAACCTATCTATTCTTAAGGAAATCAGCCCTGAGTGCTGACTGGAAGGACAGATCCTGAAGCTGAGACTCCAATATTTTGGCCACCTCATGAGAAGAGAAGACTCCCTGGAAAAGACCCTGATGTTGGGAAAGATGGAGGACACAAGGAGAAGGGAACGACAGAGGATGAGATGGTTGGATAGCGTTCTCGAAGCTTACCAGCATGAGTTTGACCAAACAGCGGGAGGCAGTGGAAGACAGGAGTGTCCATGGGGTCACAAAGAGTCAAACACGACTAAACGACTAAACAACAACAAAATGGGTTCTTTGAGGTATATCTCATGATGCCTGGTGAGAAAAAATGTGCAAAGAAGAAACACTAAAATGACGGCCAGCAGCATATGCCCAAGAGAACTCAGCAATAAAGGTGGGAAGATCAAAACGTTGAGAAGCCATCATAGATCAGAAAGAACTATAGACAGAAAACTCTAAGCAACTATTCACAGAAACATAACCGTCTTCAGGGATTACAGTAAATTCTGGTTTGTTTGAGGCTGGCGCTGTCCCATCTAGAACTCTTGAATCTAGAGAGAATTCCAGTTGGGGCAAAAGGCAATAGTTATTCCTATTCTTTAAATGGCATGTAAACCCTCTACAAGTTTAATGTGACTTATGCTGGAACACACCTTCTAGTAGAAATGGATTTGTTCCAGAAGTGGTCTACTGGATTGTACGGTTCATTTCTGGAAAAGAGCCTTCTCACCAGGAGCAAGTTGAAAGGCTTGACATTATCAACACGCATCAACATCCCAGGCCTTAGCTTCTTTCTGGAATTATCTTGTTGTTGTTTAGTTGTTTAGTCGTGTCCAACTCTTCGTAACCCCATGGACCAAAGCACGCCAGGCACTCCTGTCTTCCACTGCCTCCCGCAGTTTGATCAAACTCATGCTGGTAGCTTCGAGAACACCCCAATTTAGATGATTTAGATTATAGTAAAGGTAAAGGTACCCCTGCCTGTACGGGCCAGTCGTGTCCGACTCTGGGGTTGCGTGCTCATCTCGCTCTAAAGGCCGTGAGCCGGCGCCATCCGAAGACACTTCCGGGTCACGTGGCCAGCGTGACGAAGCTGCAGCTGGCGAGCCAGCACCAGCGCAGCACACGGAAATGCCGTTTACCTTCCCGCTATAAAGCGGTACCTATTTATCTACTTGCACTTAAGGGTGCTTTCGAACTGCTAGGTGGGCAGAGCTGGGACCGAACGACGGAAGCTTACCCTGCCGCGGAGATTCGAACCGCCGACCATACGATCGGCAAGTCCTAGGCGCTGAGGTTTTACCCACAGCGCCACCCGCGTCCCTGATTTAGATTATATTAAATATAAATTTGACATGGAAATAAAAGGTTAAATAACAGTCTGTCGTTTCTACGCTAGAATATAACACTTATTTACACTCGCTTAATCTTTCTTCTGCCAGAGCCCAAATCATGCATCCCCCGAAAAGAACACATGAAAATATTTATAGTTACAACATAGCAAGTGGGATGCATAATTCTGATAATAGCTTTTGGAGTCCTCAATACAGAACGTGCTAGTTTGGTAGATGTATATGACATTTATTTATTTATTTATTTATTTATTTATTTATTTATTTAATCGCCACTTTATCAGCCACTGGAACCAGCAAAAACACAAATATGTGAGAATTAAAATGACCTCTTGTAGAATCTGATGTACCACCTTCATCCTAGAACAAACAAATCATCTGTATCATCCATTAAACTGACTATATTATGTTGGGACAAGAGCTGTGTGATGCATGGACACTAACACCCAGAGAACAGTTTTTCACAGTTTCTATTTCTTTCCGTTTCTATTTTTCATCCTGCATGTGTCAACAAACAGAGGCAATTTGCTTTCAAAATTATGGAGAAAGCATGCTCTAGGTTCTGAGACTCAAAAAGCGAAATCTACAACTGGAACAAATTGGGCATATATTTTCCTCACTTTATTGCATCCTACATTGAAGCCACTTCTGCAGTTACATGGTTTGTTGGTTTGTTTTTGGAAAGGTTTTTGCTTCTAGAGTTTTAAATTTCAAGTAGAATCACTTTATGGGATGAATGAAGACAAAGAGAGGAAAACAGGTCTTTAACCAATAGGTCATCGGCTTGGCGGAACAGAGAGGTGCAGTATGTTAAATGAAGTCACAATGTGTGGTGAGTCTAGAGCTCCTCAGTAGCCTCTGAGCACTGTACTCACACAAAGCAGAGCATGATTCTTCAGCTCTCCATAACTGTTGCCCTAAGGAGGACTTCAGGCACAACAGCAAAGAGAAGACAGCCACAGATGGGGCCAACAGATTCTACTTCAGGCACTTTGCCCAGTGCACCGGTGTAAAAACACAATCAACACTTCTTCTTTTTAGGACTTGCCACATTCCATACTATCTATGCAAGAAGATACAGCAACGAGAGATTGACAGAATTTATTCCATACTGACTTAGAAAATGGAAAGGCAGCTATTCTTCTTCTGCCTTTTCAGACCTTCTAATGAAATTTCAATCTGTCTTCTCCGAGAATCTGCCGGTGCACAGGGAGTATATTTCTTAAGTTTGTAACAAAAATACACTACCAAGAGGACACAGTCGTACCTAGAAAAATATTGCAAAAATGATAGATCAAATGCAACAAACAGTTAGGAATTTTACCAGCACCTGGATTCTGGGAAACATTCCCTGAGACATTAATATAACAAAGGAAGCAGAACACAAAAACACCCCAAAGCAGGTAGAATATGGGGGGGGGCTACAAAAAGAGTGAGTTATTTTAATAATGGGACTAAGATCACATTGGGAGAGACTGGTGTGTAGAGCACATGTTTTTCATGCAGAAGGTCCCAGTTTTAGGTCGCTGGCATCTCCAAGTAGGATTGGGAAAGTCTTCAGTCTTGGAAAGCCACAGCTGGTCAGACATTACTGAGCTTAATGGGCTAATGCTCTGATGAAGTCAAAAGCAGCTTTCCTTAGCCTCAAAAGCATTTATAGCAGGTTTCAGTCTAGGCTATGTTGTGTCCTATATCCCAGCCTGTGCTACACACATGCCGGCAGCACCAGGATCCCACAGTAGGGATGGACCCCTGGCAGTGTGGACAAAAAAGTGAAGAATGCAAAACCAGCATGAGCCATGAAGGGAAATTCTGGGATTTGTCCTGATCTGTACCTCATCTACCTTTCTGCTTCTCCAGCTTTTGCCTTCCAAACAGTGCTCCCCTCCAAGCGGCAATGCCCTTCTCCCTGAGAAGGAGGCTAGTTCACACAGGTGCCAGATATATGGAGAAACGTGACTCAAAGAAGTAGGAGGCCCAGGGTTCGCTCTGATTGTTTAGAAATACACAATTGCTTTGAAGTCCTCTCCCCTAGCATGGAAGATGAAGAACAGACTCCATTTGAGGATCTCTCCCTCATTACAGTCGATCAGGTATATGAAGACGAGCAGCAAAGTCAGTCCTTAGGGAATGTGCAGGCGACCTTGGAACGGACAGCTCATGGAAGAACCCCAACCAAACCTAAGAGGAGGCGTGTAGTGGTGATAGGGGATTCCCTACTGAGGGGAACAGACGCAGTGATCTGTGGGCCTGACAAGATGTCTCGGGAGGTGTGATGTCTCCCCGGGGCTAAGATCCAAGATGTAACTGAACGACTGCAAGGAATCATAAAACCCGCTGACAAATACCCCTTCCTCTTGGTTCATGTGGGAACCAATGACACTGCAAGCAATAGCCTCCAGAAGATCAAAAGAGACTATGAGGCTCTGGGGAGGAAATTGAAGCAATTAAATGCACAAATTGTCATCTCATCTGTCCTCCCAGTTGAACGACGTGGCCCAGGGAGAGAGGGGAAAATAGTGGAAGTGAACAGCTGGCTTCGCAAATGATGTAAACAGGAACGGTTTGGATTCTTAGATCACGGACTGCAGTTTCTTGAAGATGGACTTCTGGCAAGCGATGGGCTGCACCTCACAACGGTTGGAAGGAATGTTTTTGCCAAAAATCTCAGAAACCTCATCAGGAGGGCTTTAAACTGACTAATGTGGGGGAGGGAGACAGTGCTCCTGAAGGTAGGAGTCTATCAATTGATGAAGATGATCATCCAAATGTCATAGACCAAATGGAGCAAACAGCACGCAGACCTAGTGGTGGGAGGAAAAAATCCTTAAATAAGAGACACGGGGGAATGATTAATGGACTTCAATGTCTGTACACTAATGAGTGACCTCATTGTGGGAGTTTACTATAGATCCCCAAGCCAAACGGAGGACATAGATGATGCCTTCCTGGAACAGATGGCCAAGCATGCAAAAGGAAGGGAGATAGTAGTAATGGGGGACTTCAATTACCCGGATATTTGTTGGATGTCAAACTCAGCCAAGAGCATAAGGTCAAACAGATTCCTCACTGGCCTTGCAGACAACTTCATTGTCCAGAAAGTGGGAGAAGCAACAAGAGGAACAGCCATTTTAGATCTGGTCCTAACCAATGTTGATGACCTGGTTAGTGGGGTAGAAATGGAAGGATCATTAGGCGCGAGTGATCATGCTCTTCTGAAGTTTACTATACAGCGGAAAGGAGCAGCCAAGCATACTAGGACTCAATTTCTTGACTTTAAGAAAGCCGACTTCATAAAACTTAGGGAAGTGCTGGGTGAGATCCCATGGACAGTAATACTAAAAGGAAAGGGAGTTCATGATGGCTGGGAGTTTGTTAAGAGGGAGATAGTATAAGCACAACGTCAGGCAATACCAATGAGACAGAAACATGGAAGGTGCCTAAAGAAGCCAGGGTGGCTATCTAAAGAACTTTTAACTGAGTTAAGATTAAAAAAGGATGTGTACACAAAATGGAAAAGGGGGGAAACCACCAAAGAGGCATTCAAACAAATAGCCAGCACGTGTAGAAGAAGAAGAAGAGTTTGGATTTGATATCCCGCCTTTCACTCCCCTTCAGGAGTCTCAAAGCGGCTAACATTCTCCTTTCCCTTCCTCCCCTACAACAAACACTCTGTGAGGTGAGTGGGGCTGAGAGACTTCACAGAAGTGTGACTGGCCCAAGGTCACCCAGCAGCTGCATGTGGAGGAGCGGAGACGCGAACCTGGTTCCCCAGATTACGTGACTACCGCTCTTAACCACTACACCACACTGGTGTACACACAAAGTCAGAAAAGCTAAGCACAGAAAGAACTCAGGCTTGCTAGAGAGGTTAAAAGCAACAAAAAAGACTTTTATGGGTATGTTCGTAGCAAAAGGAAGAACAAAGAAACAGTGGGGTCACTCAGAGGAGAAGATGGTGAAATGCAAACAGGAGACACAGAAAGGGCTGAACTCCTCAATGCCTTCTTTGCCTCAGTCTTCTCCGATAAAGAAAACAATGCCCGACCTGAAGAATTTGGAGCAAATGATTCAGCAAAGGAAACACAGCCCAGAATAACTAAGGAGATAGTACAAGAATACTTGGCTAGTTTAGATGTATTCAAGTCTCCAGGGCCAGATGAACTGCATCCAAGAGTATTAAAAAAACTGGCAGAGGTGATCTCAGAACCACTGGCAGTCATCTTTGAGCATTCCTGGAGAACAGGCGAAGTCCCGGCAGACTGGAGGAGGGCAAATGTTGTCCCTATTTTCAAAAAGGGGAAAAGAGAGGACCCAAATAATTACCGCCCAGTCAGTCTGACATCAATAGCAGGGAAGATTCTGGAGCAGATCATTAAGCAAACAGTCTGTGAGCACCTAGAAAGGAATGCTGTGATCACCAATAGTCAGCATGGATTTCTGAAAAATAAGTCATGTCAGATTAACCTGATCTCGTTTTTTGACAGAATTACAAGCCTGGTAGATGAAGGGAACGCAGTGGATATAGCCTACCTTGATTTCAGCAAGGCATTTGACAAGGTGCCCCATGATATTCTTGTAAAGAAGCTCGTAAAATGTGGTCTTGACTATGCTACCACTCAGTGGATTTGTAACTGGCTGACTGACTGAACCCAAAGGGTGCTCATCAATGGTTCCTCTTCATCCTGGAGAAGAGTGACTAGTGGGGTGCCACAGGGTTCTGTCTTGGGCCCGGTCTTATTCAACATCCTTATCAACGACTTGGATGATGGACTCAAGGGCATCCTGATCAAATTTGCAGATGACACCAAACTGGGAGGGGTGGCTAACACCCCAGAGGACAGGATCACACTTCAAAATGACCTTGACAGATTAGAGAACTGGGCAAAAACAAACAAGATGAACTTTAACAGGGAGAAATGTAAAGTATTGCACTTGGGCAAAAAAAATGAGAGGCACAAATACAAGATGGGTGACACCTGGTTTGAGAGCAGTACATGTGAAAAGGATCTAGGAGTCTTGGTTGACCACAAACTTGACATGAGCCAACAGTGTGATGCGGCAGCTAAAAAAGCCAATGCAATTCTGGGCTGCATCAATAGGAGTATAGCATCTAGATTAAGGGAAGTAATAGTACCACTGTATTCTGCTCTGGTCAGACCTCACCTGGAGTACTGTGTCCAGTTCTGGGCACCACAGTTCAAGAAGGACACTGACAAACTGGAACGTGTCCAGAGAAGGGCAACCAAAATGGTAAAAGGCCTGGAAACGATGCCTTATGAGGAACGGCTAAGGGAGCTGGGCATGTTTAGCCTGGAGAAGAGCAGGTTAAGGGGTGATATGATAGCCATGTTCAAATATATAAAAGGATGTCACATAGAGGAGGGAGAAAGGTTGTTTTCTGCTGCTCCAGAGAAGCAGACACGGAGCAATGGATCCAAACTACAAGAAAGAAGATTCCACCTAAACATTAGGAAGAACTTCCTGACAGTAAGAGCTGTTTGACAGTGGAATTTGCTGCCAAGGAGTGTGGTGGAGTCTCCTACTTTGGAGGTCTTTAAGCAGAGGCTTGACAACCATATGTCAGGAGTGCTCTGATGGTGTTTCCTGCTTGGCAGGGGGTTGGACTCGATGGCCCTTGTGGTCTATTCCAACTCTATGATTCTATGATTCTAAGTCCTAGGCACTGAGGTTTTACCCACAGCGCCACCCGCGTCCCTTTTAAACATTTCAGAGAGGGACAACTATATTTTCTAAGATTTCAGAGATGGAAAACAGCTATATTTCTCAGCTGGAGAGAGGAGCAGAGAGAAAAACTCCTTCCTTCCCCCTACCACTTTCACAATAAGGGGAAGAGTAGGGGGAGTGGGGATATTGTCAAAGCAATAGCAGCTATTGTAGCAGCAGCTGCTATCAGGTAATGTGGCTTGGGAGTCTATGGCTATGATGTCAGTTCTGAGAAATTCTAAGCATTCTCCAGTTTTGCCTTCAACTGTGAGTTCTAAACCAAATTGAACCTTACCTATTTCTGCTTCCTTTGTGTGCCTGATTTGCATCTCCATTTGCATCAGAGACAGTAGATGATATCCTCTGGGGCCAGTCCCTATCATAGAGTGTTTGTTACTAGTTTCGTCTTTTGCCTTTATCTCCCTGGTGAATCAAGAACATCTAGATAGAATGCCACCATCTAGAAAATGATGGCCATCAGTTGATTCCTCCCAACATAAAATAAGCAAATAGATGCTAGCTGCATTTTTGCATCTCACTTCCACCCCTTCACTCCCCAGTCCACCAATTTCTACACATATTCAGAACAGGATGACACTGGAAACATATCGGAGATCCTGAAAAAGAACTGGCTCAGTCTCACATGTGGCTTGAACACCCACAGTTTTGTTTGAAATGCTCAGCTCCTTCTTCCCTTTGCCTCGAGGACTCAATATTAGTTTCACCTGGCAGCCCGGACAGTCTTGCTTTATCAAAACTGTAGGGGTCTGATTGTCCCATTTAGTGCAAATACGCATGCAGGAAGAAAGAAAGGATGCACTCAGCAATTTGCTTCTGCAGGGCAGCATTTACTGGCTTCACCAGCAACACACACATGCACACAGAGTTCTAAGTGTCAGTAATGCTGCGTCAGGGGAAAAAAAATGAAAGACTGAAGGACAAAGAAGTACCATAAACTCCTCTGATGCACATCTCAGTTTGAAGGAAAAGGATAGTACAAGAGACTCAAAACATAAAGAACCCTTGGCATTTCCCACTTGTGTATGGGTACTTCAGTTTTAAATGCATATTTGTGGAAGGCTGAGTTTTCACAGAGATGTGTCTCATAAAATATGAAAACAAAAATGGGGGTGGGGAGAAGGCACTTGGTGAAGATGAAATGCCCACTGCAAGAACGAGAGTTCTCAGAGTTCCAAAACATTTTATCATGCTCAACACATTCATATAAGGTATTTGCCAGTGCTATTTTTCTAGAAAAAGAGATGCCGGAACTCACTATGAACGCCTCCCTTGTAATGGCAATGGCACCCACCTGAGAGGGGCTGGAGCTGAGTTCTGGCTGAAAAAAGCGCCCAGCTGCTCATGCATATGGTACTCCTGCATATGTTCTGTGTCCACTGTTGGGGAAATAATCCCTCCGAATACCAGTTGCTGGAAAGCACAGGAGGGGAGAGTGCTGTTGTGCTAGGCTTGGCCCCTGTGAAAACAGGACGCTGAACTAGATTGGCCATTGATCAGATCCAGTAGGCTCTTCTTATGTCCCTAGGTGCTCATATTTACAGTATTTTCCCTCTTTCCCTTTTCCCTTTAGGTGGGGATAGGTGAAGTGTCCTTACCTGATGTGTTAGAAAGTTGCAGAAACTGCTTTCTTTGTGGTGAGAGCCTGCCATTGAGGATGGATTCTGCCACTCCTGCAAGTGAAATTAGAAGGACTGTTTGGAATAAATATTTTACACCAGGGCGTATCGGTGTACTGTAGCTTGCTTGCATGTCAATATCTGTCCAGGGTTGTCTGGGTCTCATGGAGTAGACAAATGAGTGGGTTAATGATTGAGGATGAAAAATTATGGGAGTGGTTGCAGAGTATGGTTTGAGGGTGTGCTAGAAGAATGAAGTTTGAATATACAGTATTGGGTTACAGTGCTTAAGTGTTTGATCTGAATGTGTTGAACATGTAAGAGTATGCTTGAATGGGATGTATTTTTAGCTGTGGTTAGATTAAATTGCATTTATTGTTGTATAGGGGGCTGGGAATAGAACTGGATTGGTTTGTTTTATTGTATGATTAATTTGGCATGTGGTGGTTGGGAAGAGTGAGTTTGTTTTTCTTTATAAAAAAAATTCCTTCCAGTAGCACCTTAAAGACCAACTAAGTTAGTTCTTGGTATGAGCTTTCGTGTGCATGCACACTTCTTTGTTTTTCTTTGTTAATCATGTTTAAAATGTGGCATTTATACTTTGTTGTTGTCTTCAGAATAAAGGAGGCAGCTTGAGCATACTTCTGCAAAACATGCACATTTGCAGGGATTTTGATTGTATTTATGTTTCCTTGTACATAATGCAAAGTTTTGGAGGGGAAATAATATCTGATATTATTGGAAGAGAGCCATAGTTAGGGTTTCTGCACCCAAGAACTATATATGCTCTTCAGCTCCCTAAGAAAGAGCTGTTGAGAGATTATGGCTTTGATTTCCACTGTTTAGAGGGGGAAAGCCTGCTGGAAAAGTTAATACATCTTTAATGCTCAGCACAAACTACAGCAAAGCAAGATCCATCACTAATAATATAGTCGCTGGGGCAGCTGTTTGCTTTCTTTCCCATCTGGATCACAAGTGCATAGAAGCAGATAATTGTTGATTAGGGAGACACAGGTTGAGGAATTAAGAAATGAAACAAGGAGGCACAGTGGCCAACAAAATAGATTTGCTTAAATGCGGGTGGGGAACAATAATCCTCAAGAAGCACTAATGACTCAACTTTGCATCAGCCAGCAAACAGAGGAAAAATATCTCAACACATGGCAATCCAATCATGGAGAGGCTGTGTAGACCTGCTGTGGGACCATAGACAATGGAATATGTAAGATGGGGTGGATTGCTGAAAGGATGGGGTGGGACTGAGCCACCCCAAGCAACACTGCCCACAACCTACACTGAAAAAAGATAAAACACAGTTGGTTATCGATTCACTTATTGATCTTCCCACCTGCCTTGGCCCACTCCCTGGCCCTGGGACTCCTCATGAGGGAGCTGTACCTGGAGGAAGAACTGTGAGGGGAGAGACTTTGTCAGGCAAGGCCTCTTTCCACCTGCCTTGCCCCACCCTCTAGTCTCTGCTTCTCAATTTGTATTGTATTATTTTATGTACTGCGGCTTGCCATTGTTTTATTGATTATAGTTTAGAAATTATTTACTGTAACTGTTGAGTGGATTTCTGTTTAACTTTTATATGTTGATATTATTATTTTATACTATTCTAAAAATTGTTGAATGTTACTTTTTGATGTAGGTTGCTTATTTTAAAGTTTTGTTTTATTATCACATTTTTGTATAGTATTAAATTGTTATAAGCTGTACATTTTTTGTTTCTTCAGCTTGTAAACCCCCTTGAGTATTGTAAGATAGAAAGATGGTATACAAATAAAAAATGATGATGAATAATGACATGTAGAGAGGGCAACCAAGATGATCAAGGGTCTGGAAACCAAGCCTTCTGAGGGACAGTTTAAGGAGCTGGGTATGTTTAGCCTGAATAAGAGGAGATATGATAGCCATCTTCAAATATCTTAAGGGCTCTGATAAGGAAGATGGAGCAAGCTTGTTCTCTCCTGCTCTGGAGGGTAGGAGTTGAATCAATGGATTCAAGTTACAAGAAAGGAGATTACGAGTACGGTAATCACCAGGAAAAACTTTGTCAGGAAGAGCTGTTCAACAGTGGAATGGTCTCCCTCAGGAGGTGGTGGAGTGTCTCCTTCCTTGGAGGTTTTTAGGTAGAGGTTGGGTGGCCTTCAGTCATGGATGCTTTAGTTGCAATTCCTGCATTGCAGGGGCTTGGACCTTGGGGTGCCTTCCAACTCTACAGGTCTATGATTCTGTGATTTGCAGGAGAATGTTTCCACACTTTCCCAATATGTGTGTGTGTGTTTCTTTACATGCAATGTATATATTCCACCCTTCATCATGGATTGTGTTGTGAACTGCCCTGAGATCTACAGATGGAAGGGTGGTCTACACATTTTATAAATAATAATAAAAGATCAATCAAATTTTTACACTCACTCTGTGACCAACTATTTCTCATGGGTCCTATAAAATCATGTTATTACTGGAAGAGTTCATATCCTAGACATCTGCAAATGTGCAACTGTTAATCACTTTATGCAGTTCTACACACCATATAGGTAGCTTCAATCTCTACCCCTCTTTTCCAGGTGTTGAAATTTGAGTGACTTTTGTAGCTGCATTCTTTTCATATATAAAAAAAGTGAAATAAGTGAGCAAGCTTGTGCTGGTGATTAGGAGAACGAATGCCTTTGGGACACAAAGGCACATAGGGGCTATATTGAGACTAAATTGTGTTTTCTGATATGTATGAGGTTTGGAGGCTCATTTGGTCCAAAGTTAGCTCCTTGCAAATGTTTTCAGGCTGTTTCAGGATAGCCTTTTAAAACAATCTCTGGTCTTTTTTTTTTTTCAGGAGCTGCAAAGAGGCCACTGAATCTTGCTTACTCTTACATTTGGTTTCCCACCCCCAAGGAAACAGCACATAAAACCCACTTATTATGGATAGATATGAGATACCAGTGACTGAAATTTTATAGCTTTGGTTTTACTGTTGAAAATGTAGTTATTTTGGGATCTCAACAGCAATAAACACGTATATAGATTTCCCTCCCTGTGCTGAGCAAGCGGGGGTAAAATTAAAACATAAACTCTTTTCTGCATGCTTCTTTGGAAAGGCTGTTCATTTAGATAGCTGTATTTTCAACTAGCAAGTACGCGGCACCATTTTCCCTTCCAGAGATAGCCAGAATTAATGAAATTAATCTCGTATGTGGAAAGGAGTCACTTGGCAGATATTTTGTACTGCGATATTCTAATTTGAGATCCTGATTTCTTATTTTCCAACAGGTGTACAAATTGCTTTAATCAATACTCAAATATTTCATGTAGCCATCTTCTTGGAAAGGAGTTACGTTTTCTAAACTATATCAAATTTCATTATGAAAATAACTTACTTGTATACAGTTCCATTGACCTCTGTTATGGGGGAAGTTTTAATTAAACCTAATAACTCTTGAATGAGATTTTCATTTGGGAGTTTTAATGAAGATACGTGTCTAACCTTTTCTATTATATGGTGCAATGGATTCCCTTTTGTTGTCAAATTGAGTATCAGAGAGGGACGTTTTAATTAAGAGTTAGTTGTGTTCTTGGCTTAACCCCCTGTTCTTGCAGTAGAGGAGATAACAAAACCTTGAAAACAAATCCCCTCTTGTCCAGAATTTCAGTATATTATAAATTCATTCTGTGTTTGACTACCACATATCCTTTCTGTGGATACAAAAGACCTGATGTGCTATCACTCTTTGCCAACATGAGCCTTCCATTAAAGAGCTGTCAGGCACACCCTTTCGGCCAAACCCTGTTCTCTGCTATAGTTGAAGCAAAGAGAATGAGGCATTGCTATCCACTTTCACAAAAGCACAGATAATTCATCTGATGTTCCATGTGGTTTACTATGCAGAGGGTCGAGCCTAGGTGTGGGAAAGAAAGGAATTCAGTAATGCTCCATTTTCTTTACTGATCATAATATCTACAAGTGCAGTGGTACCTCAGGTTACATACGCTTCAGGTTACATACGCTTCAGGTTACATACTCCGCTAACCCAGAAATAGTGCTTCAGGTTAAGAACTTTGCTTCAGGATGAGAACAGAAATAGTGCTCTGGTGGCGCGGCGGCAGCAGGAGGCCCCATTAGCTAAAGTGGTGCTTCAGGTTAAGAACAGTTTCAGGTTAAGAACGGTCCTCCGGAACAAATTAAGTACTTAACCCGAGGTACCACTGTATTATTTGTTTTGCTCATTATTATATGCATTCAAAATAAACAAATACCTTTTATGAATTTCTGGGAATCTCATGAAGTTGAGATCCTATATATTCATCCATTTATTATTGATCTATTAAATTATGTTGTTGCTGTTGTGTTGTTGTTGTTGTTATATTTATTATTCACACTTTGCCTTAAGATTCCAGGGTGGGTTACAGCATTAAAAAGAACATTAAAAACAACTTAAAACAACTTACAGCCATAAAATAAGGCAGGTCCAAAAAAAACCATACACCTTAAGTATTAAAAGCCAGGATAAAAGCCAAAAGTGTGTCTTCATTTCTTGCCTTTCCTCTGAGCCTCTCAGTGCAGCCAACAAGGTTGTCCTTCCATTTTATCTTGACAACAACATTGAGAGTTAAATTAGACTGCGCAAGAGTGACTGGCCCAAGATCACACAGTGAACTTCTTGGGTGAATATGAATTTGACACTCTACCATTACTCCACGTTGGCTGTCACAGTATGTCAGTGTATATTACAACAAGAAACAGCATGTAGTGTTGCATGTCGTTCTATTTGTCTTGTCATGCCTGGATATAAAACCCAGTGCCCCAGTTGGTTGCCTCTTGAAGAATTATCCCATCCAATATCTGAGTCCACAGGCCAGTTGAGGGCAAACAGTAGTATTTACATCACACTGGATCTCATGGAAGGCTTGCAGATGCTATCTATGATTTCCTCCCGGTCCAGGAGTGAATTGTTTAAACTATGTCCAAGGGCTTTGTGTAGTGTCTCTCTTTCTCTTCTCTTGAATAGTCGTCCCTGAAAAATAAGAAACATCTCAAATGAAGATTTTCTCACTGAACATTTTAATTTCTCTACATGCTGCCTAACTCCTGATAACCTAAAAACAACTTGACTGCTATTTCAGCTGGTAAACAACATTCATTACCCAGTGCATATTGCTGTTAATAGCTTGTACATACTCCTTGAGGCTATGTGTATTCTCCTAATAATTAATTTATTAATACGATTCCTGCAGGAGCTGCGGCAGAAACCTAAAGGCTTCAGAAAGAGAGGAAAACAGAGCCAGTACAATTCATTGTGTGTACCAAAGATCCTTCATTAAGAGCACATCAAGCTCTGATAATTGAACTCAGGGGAAAATCATTGCCTGATTTGTGTGTGTGAAATTGTCTTCTCAGAATATTCTGAACTCTCCCTGCACTTTTTTTCTGCCTCATGCATAATATTGTTAACTAATCTGACTTGCCAGATATACTGAAAATGTGAGTTGCATCTGAGAAAACATGCTCCATGGAGATGGTGACGTTAGGCCATGCCCTTCACCTCCCCCACTTTAAATCTAATTGCCAGCCTTCAATTCCAATAAGGGAAGTGATTTGAAACTCTCATCATCTTCTGTAAAGTTAATGCAAATAGAAAATGCAAGAAATTATACACCCTGTGGTTCCTTCCTAGACCAGATACAAAAAAATAAGAAATTATTATTCTTATACTATAAACTTTATTTTATGGAAAAGCATGCTCTATGCTTCCTTTCTCAATGCTGCCGATTATTGCTGATGCTATGGCTGTATTTCTCTTTAAGCAAGCATAGCTGCTGGCAAAAGTCCCAGGTGAACCTCTAACAGCCAATTTCATCAGCAACCCTAAACAAACCTGCTGAGGAATCAGCTCTGTTAGATCCAATGGGACTCACTTCGGGGGGGAAATGTATAGGATCCTACTTGCTCATGCGCTCGGAATGGGCTGGTTTGACAAAGGCAAATAGAGAAGCCACTTGGGCAGTTGCTAGGCATCGATCTACATACCCACTTCTGCTTCTGACAAATATCCCCAAAATGTGGGGAGCAGCACCCTCCTGGAATATTAGAAGAAGCTGAAGCCTGCACACAAGCAAGCACCCCACATGGTTCTGAAATGCCTTTGCCTCATGAAGAAGCATTTTTTCCAAAGCGGCTGTGACAAAGTGAGATGTTCCACAGTTTGTGTGGAACTTTTCGTGTGCTTCTTTGGATCATGACCAAGAGAAGTCTTGGTTTTTGGAACAGTGAGATTGTCTTCTGCAGCCTGTTCTTCAAGAACAAGGAATTCGGAACTAAATGGGTTCCACTTTCCGCCACTCCTCCACCACTGCCCCTTTTCACATGGCCAACTCAGCAGTGTGTGTGTGCTGGTGGTGTTCCCTCATTTTAATCCTTACCCCAACCAAATAAAGAAGAAGATGAATAGGAGGATAAATTATTGGGGGGAACCTGGCAGTTAAACTGAGTTTGCTTTGATCAGAAGGCTGATGGAAATATCTCATTCTCATTCTTGTGGACAATAAGTTTTGTTGTTGTTGTTTAGTCATTTAGTCGTGTCCGACTCTTCGTGACTCCATGGACCAGAGCACACCAGGCACTTCTGTCTTCCACTGCCTCCCGCAGTTTGGTCAGACTCATGTTTGTAGCTTCAAAGACACTATCCAACCATCTCGTCCTCTGTCGTCCCCTTCTCCTTGTGCCCTCCATCTTTCCCAACATCAGGGTCTTCTCCAAGGAGTCTTCTCTTCTCATGAGGTGGCCAAAGTATTGGAGCCTCAGCTTCACGATCTGTCCTTCCAGTGAGCACTCAGGGCTGATTTCCTTAAGAATGGATCGGTTTGTTCTTCTTGCAGTCCATGGGACTCTCAAGAGTCTCCTCCAGCACCATAATTCAAAAGCATCAATTCTTTGGTGATCAGCCTTCTTTATGGTCCAGATCTCACTTCCATTCATCACTACTGGGAAAACCATAGCTTTTACTATACGGACCTTTGTTGGCAAGGTGATGTCTCTACTTTTTAAGATGCTGTCTAGGTTTGTCATTGCTTTCCTCCCAAGAAGCAGGCGTCTCTTAATTTTGTGGCTGCTGTCACCATCTGCAATGATCATGGAGCCCAAGAAAGTAAAATCTCTCACTGCCTCCATTTCTTCTCCTTCTATTTGGCCATGATCTTCGTTTTTTTGATGTTGAGCTTCAGACCATATTTTGTGCTCTCCTCTTTCACCCTCAATAAAAGGTTCTTTAATTCCTCCTCACTTTCTGCCATCAAGGTTGTGTCATCTGCATATCTGAGGTTGTTGATATTTCTTCCAGCAATCTTAATTCTGGCTAAGGATTCATCCAGCCCAGCCTTTCGCATGGTGAATTCTGCATATAAGTTAAATAAGCAGGGAGACAAAATACAGCCTTGTCGTACTCCTTTCCCAATTTTGAACCAATCAGTTGTTCCATATCCAGTTCTTAACTGTAGCTTCTTGTCCCACATAGAGATTTCTCAGGAGACAGATGAGGTGATCAGGCACTCCCATTTCTTTAAGAACTTGCCATAGTTTGCTGTGGTCGACACAGTCAAAGGCTTTTGCATAGTCAATGAAGCAGAAGTAGATGTCTTTCTGGAACTCTCTAGCTTTCTCCATAATCCAGCGCATGTTTGCAATTTGGTCTCTGGTTCCTCTGCCTCTTCTAAATCCAGCTTGCACTTCTGGGAGTTCTCGGTCCACATACTGCTTGATCCTTCCTTGTAGAATTTTAAGCATAACCTTGCTAGCGTGTGAAATGAGTGCAATTGTGCGGTAGTTGGAGCATTCTTTAGCACTGCCCTTCTTTGGGATTGGGATGTAGACTGATCTTCTCCAATCCTCTGGCCACTGCTGAATTTTCCAAACTTGCTGGCATATTGACTTCACTCTCCAGGAGTCTCCATTTGACTTCACTCTCCAGGATGTCTGGCTCAAGGTCAGCAATATGGATGTGCGAGACATCCATATCTTTCTGGTATAATTCCTCTGCGTATTCTTGCCACCTCTTCTTGATGTCTTCTGCTTCTGTTAGGTCCTTACCACTTTTGTCCTTTATTATGGTAATCTTTGAACGAAATGTTCCTTTCATATCTCCAATTTTCTTGAACAGATCTCTGGTTCTTCCCATTCTGTTGTTTTCCTCTATTTCTTTGCATTGCTCGTTTAAGAAGGCCTTCTTGTCTCTCCTTGCTATTTTTTGGAAATCTGCATTCAATTTCCTGTATCTTTCTCTATCTCCCTCACATTTTGCTTGCCTTCTCTCCCCCGCTATTTGTAAGGCCTCATTGGACAGCCACTTTGCTCTCTTGCATTTCCTTTTCATTGGGATGGTTTTCGTTGCTGCCTCCTGTATAATGTTGCGAGCCTCCATCCATAGTTCTTCAGGCACTCTGTCCAGCAAATCTAAATCCTTAAACCTGTCCCTCACTTCCACTGTGTATTCATAAGGGATTTGATTTAGATTGTATCTTACCAGCCCAGTGGTTTTTCCTACTTTCTTCAGTTTAAGCTTGAATTTTGCTATAAGAAGCTGATGATCTGAGCCACAGTCAGCTCCAGGTCTTGTTTTTGCTGACTGTATTGAGCTTCTCCATCTTTGGCTGCAGAGAATATAATCAATCTGATTTTGATGCTGCCCATCTGGTGATGTCCACGTGTAGAGTCGTCTCTTGTGTTGTTGGAAAAGCGTGTTTGTGATGACTAGCTTGTTCTCTTGACAGAACTCTATTAGCCTTTGCCCTGCTTCGTTTTGCTCTCCACGGCCAAACTTGCCAGTTGTTCCTTTTATCTCTTGATTCCCTACTTTAGCATTCCAATCCCCTATAATGAGAATAACATCCTTCTTTGGTGTCACTTCTATAAGGTGTTGTAAGTCTTCATAGAAGTGGTCAATTTCAGTTTCTTCTGCACCAGTAGTTGGTGCATAAACTTGGATTACTGTGATGTTAAAAGGTCTGCCTTGGATTCGTATCGAGATCATTCTATCATTTTTGAGATGGCATCCCAGTACTGCTTTCGCCACTCTTTTGTTGACTATGAGGGCCACTCCATTTCTTTTGCAATAAGTTACCATATGTCTATTATACCAACCCATCTAGTAAGAGATGAGCCTTGGAGATCTAGGTCAATTATGAAGTTTCCAGGTCAATTATGAATACCACACTGTACTAAAAAGCTGTGCAGAATGCCATTAAGGATGCATAATGTAGTCATGGGAGTCTTGTCAGACCTGCAGCTGAGACAAGAAAAAAGTTTACATATGGAATCATATTGTTCTCGAATAATCCTCGTGAATAGCCTTTCACCAAGGAGTGTCCACAGCTACATATATGCATCCATACATAAAGTGTCCATAAATTCAGTTAGCTGTGCTAATCTACCCTATTTACCTGCCTAATGTGTAGATGAAACCCTATAAAATAAAAGGAAAGAAGTATGGAGCCTCTGATTTCTCTCCCCCTGCATTATTTGATATCCTCCATGATAGTGTCCCTTAAACAGTGGGCCAGAGACCACCAGGGAGCCTCACACCACTTTCGGGTGGGCCCACCCAGTGCCTCCTCACTGGGTTTGTAGTAATTGAATATAATAATAATGAAAAGAAAGACAAGGAAGAAGAGTTGGAATCCATGACATCTGGAGGGCACTACGTGGCTATCCCTGCTCTACAAGGTCTTGCTGCCTCTTGCTGCATCACTTCCTGCCCATCTATCCCTATATTATGATATTTGGTGTTCCTTTTTTCCTGCTGCATGGCAGGTCTGACCCTGCCTCTAAAAGGGAGAGAAACAGACTTGTTCAGTCTCCCCTTGGACACTGTATATGGCTTCTGGGCTTTGTTTGGTTTACAATGTCAAAGGATGTGATGGGTGAGTGTAAGTGAATCTGCAGGTCTGCAAAAACCTGCCATAATCTAAATGATGAAGAGGCAAATTAATAAAGTGTTGTCATTTTTCTACCTATGATCGCTAGAGCTCAGCTGCCTAGGAAATTGGAAATGAGTGGAGGGCATAGGCAAGAACAATAAAGTGCATATCTCACAGATGTGTGAAAAGACATGCAGCAGAGATAAAAAAAACCCATGGAAATTCAGTGGCCAGGCAGAAGTTTTAAAAACCGTGCATAGCCTGGAGACAATGAATAGAGTCAAATGAGTCATTCTGTCTTGGAAGCATTCACTAAAACCTCTGGCATTGGACTGGATGCACTTCAAAGTTTTTCTTTTAAAAAGTTTGATGAGCAAAATGAAGTACTTATAAGTTCACACAATACATAATCAGCCTATGGAATTGATTGTAACATAATGCTTTTCTTTTTTAGGATTTGGCTTGGGATTATTTTTTTTAATGCATGCTGACTGAGCCCTATTCTGATAGTTTGAGGTTGGCAGAAGCAGTGACATAAGCAACAATTCAAAGAACAAAAGAGCAGGAACAAGGGGAAACTAGATTTTAAAATATTGACCTTAACAAAACACGTGGGATATGTGTAACAAACTTTGGTCCATATTGTGAGAAAAATGTACTATTCAACTTCCAGCAGTTATAGCAGCCGCTGGAAGTGGCTTCAGCTGATGACCCCAGGGAACAGGTTTGGGAGAAGATGCCCCCTAAGGCAACTTGGCCCCACATTATTTAGGGCCTTATCAACTTTTCTTGGTAGCAAATTGACAACCAGTGTTGTTCCTTCAACAGGGGTGTTACACACATGCAGGTTGTTGTCCAGCTAAGCAAACTTATGCACTGCTTGCTGCACCAGCTGCAGGTTCTGGACTAATCTCTAGGGCTGCCCCATATAGAGTACTTTGCTGTTGGCCAATAGCAAGGTCAGGGAACCTTTTTGGCCACACAGGTCAGATCTTTATCTCCTTCCATGGGTCAGCTTTGACCACTCACTTGTCAGTCATCTGCCATCCTAATGACACCAGGTGATGGATACCTGTCAAAGCAAAGCATTTTTCAGAACATTTCCCAAATGCCTATCAATCAGCTGGTTGTTAGATGCTTGGGGAACATTGTACATGGGGCTTTGCAGGCACTGCCAATCAGCCGTATCTGCAAAGCCACTTTCGGCCACTTCCTGTTCCACACCTATATCTGACATCAAGTGTAGAGTATGTGGCCATGGGCCTGGAAGCAAATGGGAAGGCCTGGTAGGCCAAAGTTGGCCCTTAGACTGGGGAATTCCCCTTCCCTAGCCTATAGTGTACTCTGCCCTTTGCATATTGGGCAGAACTTAATGGTTTGACAATTGTTGTTCCATAAAATCTGTGCAGGACATGACTGTTCTTATATTCTGCTTAAAGTTTTGATCTTTCTTTCTCTCGGGTGGTAACACATGCTATTAATGCGTTTAGTCCTTAGACTCCATATAACTACTAATAGATGCATGGCACCTTAAAAACTAGCAGATTTATTGTAGCATAAATTTTTGTGGACTGGAGTCCACTTCATCAGGTGCATGAAGTATTATTATCAGTTGGCAGCTACAGATGGGGGGAAAGGCGCCAAATGGCAATGAAGTGCAAAAAGTGCAGCATGTGACAGTTCTGTTTGAAGTTGAAGGTAAACAAAGCGAACATTCACAACTGCAGAAATTTGTGACAACGTTGTCATGCCAGTTTTATTACGTTAATGAACAACTGTGGATCCATTGTCTTTGTTAAAACCAACACAAATGGCAAAACAACAACAAAAACCCATTGAAATTTTATTAATGTGTTTATTATATTATATTTCTGTTCTACCTTTCCTCCAAGGTACTCAACAGCCGTTGTCCCCATTGTATCCCCATAACAACCTTGTGAAGTAGGTTAGGCTGAGGGACAGTCACTGGCCCCAGGTCACCCTGAGAGCTTTGTGTCTGAGTGGAGACTTTAACCCTGGCCTTGGAGATACAAGGCTCTGCAGCATCTAGCAATTTGTAGTGCAGCTCTAAAATTATTTTGCAGGAGAATAGCAGCTTTCTGGTCTTCAGTAAAGCATCTTGGAAGACTCAAATGCTATCTCACCCACTGACTTCAAATGTGGCAATTTCTAAGATGAGCTTTACCTGCATTTATTCTTCCACTCAGGGACTGTTGTTTGTCCTTTGTGGAATTCAGAAGACCATTGCTGGAGGGTGGTGACATATACCCCACTGGAAGTTGAAGAGGTGAATGAAAACTTGATATGAGGACTGACATGATTAGCTCCTCTAATCAAGTTGCCATATTGGTTTCTTTCCCCAGGGTTTGAGCCCTGTGTTGGTTCCTTATTTATGTGGTTTCTTGTTTCTGGTGAGACGTTGTTTTAGATTAGTTGGCTGCTTAAGCAAGAACAGGGTAGATTGATTATCACTGCTGTGGTTTTACCTGAGATCTGTAGGTAACAAGTGGCATTCTGTCGTGTTCTTTCTTGCTGGTTTAAGCAACACAACAAGGAGCAATTCTGAAGATACTGTCTATTGCAAAATGCCTGGCTCCTCCACCATGTAACTTCATACATGTGGTTTTTTTAGAATTTCCTGCTAGGATTGAAACATGCATTGTTCACAAGTAACCACATTAGAGTGACACAATGCAGTGATCAGAGGCAGACAAGGAAAGTCTCCATAGTTGAACAGAGCCCCTGAACTCGCAACATTTCTATCTCAAGTGTGCTTGACCAGTTCAAAGAATCACTCTTGAAATTTATGTTATAGAATCATAGAATAGAATCATAGAATCATAGAGTTGGAAGAGACCACAAGGGCCATCGAGTCCAACCCCCTGCCAAGCAGGAAACACCATCAGAGCACTCCTGACATATGGTTGTCAAGCCTCTGCTTAAAGACCTCCAAAGTAGGAGACTCCACCACACTCCTTGGCAGCAAATTCCACTGTCGAACAGCTCTTACTGTCAGGAAGTTCTTCCTAATGTTTAGGTGGAATCTTCTTTCTTGTAGTTTGGATCCATTGCTCCGAGTCCGCTTCTCTGGAGCAGCAGAAAACAACCTTTCTCCCTCCTATATATGACATCCTTTTATATATTTGAACATGGCTATCATATCACCCCTTAACCTCCTCTTCTCCAGGCTAAACATGCCCAGCTCCCTTAGCCGTTCCTCATAAGGCATTGTTTCCAGGCCTTTGACCATTTTGGTTGCCCTCCTCTGGACACGTTCCAGTTTGTCAGTGTCCTTCTTGAACTGTGGTGCCCAGAACTGGACACAGTACTCCAGGTGAGGTCTGACCAGAGCAGAATACACTGGCACTATTACTTCCCCTGATCTAGATGCTATACTCCTATTGATGCAGCCCAGAATTGCATTGGCTTTTTTAGCTACCGCATCACACTGTTGGCTCATGTCAAGTTTGTGGTCCACCAAGACTCCTAGATCCTTTTCACATGTACTGCTCTCAAGCCAGGTGTCCCCCATCTTGTATTTGTGCCTCTCATTTTTCCCCCCCAAGTGCAATACTTTACATTTCTCCCTGTTAAAGTTCATCTTGTTTGTTTTGGCCCAGTTCTCTAATCTGTCGAGGTCGTTTTGAAGTGTGATCCTGTCCTCTGGGGTGTTAGCCACCCCTCCCAGTTTGGTGTCATCTGCAAATTTGATCAGGATGCCCTTGAGTCCATCATCCAAGTCGTTGATAAAGATGTTGAATAAGACTGGGCCCAAGACAGAACCCTGTGGCACCCCACTAGTCACTCTTCTCCAGGATGAAGAGAAACCATTGATGAGCACCCTTTGGGTTCAGTCAGTCAGCCAGTTACAAATCCACTGAGTGGTAGCATAGTCAAGACCGCATTTTACCAGCTTCTTTACAAGAATATCATGGGGCACCTTGTCAAATGCCTTACTGAAATCAAGGTAGGCTATATCCACTGAGTTCCCTTCATCTACCAGGCTTGTAATTCTGTCAAAAAACGAGATCAGGTTAGTCTGACATGACTTATTTTTCAGAAATCCATGCTGACTATTGGTGATCACAGCATTCCTTTCTAGGTGCTCACAGACTGTTTGCTTAATGATCTGCTCCAGAATCTTCCCTGGTATTGATGTCAGACTGACTGGGCGGTAATTATTTGGGTCCTCTCTTTTCCCCTTTTTGAAAATAGGGACAACATTTGCCCTCCTCCAGTCTGCCGGGACTTCGCCTGTTCTCCAGGAATTCTCAAAGATGACTGCCAGTGGTTCTGAGATCACCTCTGCCAGTTCTTTTAATACTCTTGGATGCAGTTCATCTGGCCCTGAAGACTTGAATACATCTAAACTAGCCAAGTATTCTTGTACTATCTCCTTAGTTATTCTGGGCTGTGTTTCCTTTGCTGAATCATTTGCTCCAAATTCTTCAGGTCGGGCATTGTTTTCTTTATCGGAGAAGACTGGGGCAAAGAAGGCATTGAGGAGTTCAGCCTTTTCTGTGTCCCCTGTTTGCATTTCACCATCTTCTCCTCTGAGTGACCCCACTGTTTCTTTGTTCTTCCTTTTGCTATGAACATACCCATAAAAGCCTTTTTTGTTGCTTTTAACCTCTCTAGCAAGCCTGAGTTCATTCTGTGCTTTAGCTTTTCTGACTTTGTGTGTACACGTGCTGGCTATTTGTTTGAATTCCTCTTTGGTGGTTTCCCCCCTTTTCCATTTTTTGTACACATCCTTTTTTAATCTTAACTCAGTTAAAAGTTCTTTAGATAGCCACCCTGGCTTCTTTAGGCACCTTCCATGTTTCCGTCTCATTGGTATTGCCTGACGTTGTGCTTTTACTATCTCCCTCTTAACAAACTCCTAGCCATCATGAACTCCCTTTCCTTTTAGTATTACTGTCCATGGGATCTCACCCAGCACTTCCCTAAGTTTTATGAAGTTGGCTTTCTTAAAGTCAAGAAATTGAGTCCTAGTATGCTTGGCTGCTCCTTTCCGCTATATAGTAAACTTCAGAAGAGCATGATCACTCGCGCCTAATGATCCTTCCACTTCTACCCCACTAACCAGGTCATCAACATTGGTTAGGACCAGATCTAAAATGGCTGTTCCTCTTGTTGCTTCTCCCACTTTCTGGACAATGAAGTTGTCTGCAAGGCCAGTGAGGAATCTGTTTGACCTTATGCTCTTGGCTGAGTTTGACATCCAACAAATATCCGGGTAATTGAAGTCCCCCATTACTACTATCTCCCTTCCTTTTGCATGCTTGGCCATCTGTTCCAGGAAGGCATCATCTATGTCCTCCGTTTGGCTTGGGATCTATAGTAAACTCCCACAATGAGGTCACTGTTATTCTTTCTCCCCTTAATTTTGACCCAAATGCTCTCACTTTGGCTTTGAGGCTCTAAATCTTGGATCTCTTCACAGGTATACACATCCCTGACATATAACGCCACTCCTCCTCCTTTCTTGTCTGGTCTGTTTCTCTGAAATAGATTGTATCCCCCCCATTATTACATTCCAATCGCGGGACTTATCCCACCAGGTTTCAGTAATGCCTATTATGTCATATTTAGTTTGCTGTACCAAGAGCACAAGCTCATCTTGTTTATTTCCCATGCTTTGCGCATTAGTGTACAGACATTGAAGTCCATTAATCATTCCCCCGTGCCTCTTATTTAAGGATTTTTTCCTCCCACCACTAGGTCTGTGTGCTGTTTGCTCAATTTGGTCTATGACATTTGGATGATCATCTTCATCAATTGATAGACTCCTACCTTCAGGAGCACTGTCTCCCTCCCCCACATTAGTCAGTTTAAAGCCCTCCTGATGAGGTTTCTGAGATTTTTGGCAAAAACATTTCTCCCAACCGTTGTGAGGTGCAGCCCATCGCTTGCCAGAAGTCCATCTTCAAGAAACTGCAGTCCGTGATCTAAGAATCCAAACCGTTCCTGTTTACACCATTTGCGAAGCCAGCTGTTCACTTCCACTATTTTTCCCTCTCTCCCTGGGCCACGTCGTTCAACTGGGAGGACAGATGACATGACAATTTGTGCATTTAGTTGCTTCATTTTCCTGCCGAGAGCCTCGTAGTCTCTTTTGATCTTCTGGAGGCTATTGCTTGCAGTGTCATTGGTTCCCACATGTACCAAGAGGAAGGGGTATTTGTCAGTGGGTTTTATGATTCCTTGCAGTCGTTCAGTTACATCTTGGATCTTAGCCCCGGGGAGACAGCACACCTCCCGAGACATCTTGTCAGGCCCACAGATCACTGCTTCTGTTCCCCTCAGTAGGAATCTCCTATCACCACTACACGCCTCCTCTTAGGTTTGGTCGGGGTTCTTCCATGAGCTGTCCGTTCCAAGGTCGCCTGCACATTCCCTAAGGTCTGACTTTGCTGCTCATCTTCATATACCTGATTGACTGTAATGAGGGAGAGATCCTCAAATGGAGTCTGCTCTTCGTCTTCCATGCTAGGGGAGAGGACCTCAAAGCGATTGTGTATTTCTAAACAATAAGAACGAACCCTGGGCCTCCTACTTCTTTGCCAATCGCATGGTCGGTGGATCGAATCCCACGGCGGGGTGAGCTCCCGTCTTTCGGTCCCAGCTCCTGCCCACCCTGCAGTTCGAAAGCACACCCAAGTGCAAGCAGATAAACAGGTACCGCTTTATAGCGGGAAGGTAAACGGCATTTCCGTGTGCTGTGCTGGTGCTGGCTCGCCAGAGTAGCTTCGTCACGCTGGCCACGTGACCCGGAAGTGTCTCCGGACAGCGCTGGCCCCCGGCCTCTTAAGTGAGATGGGCGCACAACCCTAGAGTCGGACACGACTGGCCCATACGGGCAGGGGTACCTTTACCTTTTACTCTGAAATGTTAGAAAATATAGTTTTCCCATTGAACCCAATTCCCCGGTGTCCATGTAGAAAGAAGAGAATGTAGGAGAAGAAGGTGGAGGATACAGGAATAGTGAGTGTCAGTATGGTCTCCATCCCTCCTGCTACTACCATTGCAACCACTTCTAGAACAGTAGTACAGTAAGTAAGTAGGTTGGAGGCATAAGTCATTCCCTGGCACTGATTTGTGGCTGCTCACCTTAAAATCAAGGTATGCATTGTGGTTTGCCAAGGTTATTATTTGGAGTTCCTAGCCTTAGATAGTTGAGCTACCATCACCCTCAGATTCCAAGGAAACCATTCTGAGCCATGAACCTTCTAATTTGGCAAGGCCCTGTAGATTTCTCCAGCAGAGCTGGAACTAGTCATGCAGACATAGCTGCAACCTGACTTAATCCTCAGTGAATTCTAGACTGCTGCTAAAACAAACAGCTAAAACCCATTTTGTGTGTATACTCGTACTGTC